>NC_081417.1:57131323-57437156 GCF_949786415.1 Peromyscus eremicus
ATTGCTCCCATTGGGAAGCACTGCTCTAACAGAATGGGCTAGAATGTTTTATTACTTCATATGTCAAAAGTGGAATGTAGGGGAGTTAGTTCTGCAAAGGAAAATGTCGCTGGCATTTGTTGCCTTAGTCTATTCAAATTTTCAACCTTGTTACTAGATGAACATCATTGTTTTCCTGACTGTCCAAACACATTTCACCAAATGCCAATACCGAGGTCTGCATGCAAGATTATAGAAAATAAGAAATAAAGAAAAATAAAACCCAGACAATTACAAGGAGAAGCCTATTCTGGAGGGAACAGCTCCTGTACCATTTCTCATTTTCAGTAAAATTTTAGTCTCAGGAATGGACTTACGTTGTGTCATTTTCAGTTCTAGTTAGCATTGTTGTTGTATGGGGGAATGAGCCTAATTGCAATGCCGAGGCCAGTCTGTCACTTGCAATAGTGTGAGGCGTTGCTCTGACCTTCTGTTATTCCAGAACCATCGGGAGGCACAGCTACTGACCAGAGGAGATGAAGCACTATGGAGAGATCAAAGGCCATATCAGAACCCGAGTGGCTGTACAATTTCGCACTGAGGATTCTGTTCAGCAGTCTAAATTGCAGCTGGTCCATCTGTCCCAAGAGCAACATGATGCATAGTTATGTAACATCACTCACCATAGCAAACAGCAGTTGCCAGCGAAGGAAGAAGAGGGGCACAGGAAGAAAATATTTCTGAGCATCTGTATGCCAAAGGACGAAGAATTGTTTTCTTGTTTATATACTCTACACACTAAATAAGGAAATATTATTTTATTCCATTTTTTAAATGAGAGAAATGAGTAAGTTACCAAAGATCAGGTCACGCTGGGGGATTCATATCGTGGCTCAAATGTCTCTGTATTTCTAGTCATTGTATTGAGACTTGTCAAAAGTGGCAATAACATAAAAACAGACCATAGTGTTCTGTTATGAACTTGATCTAGATGTTTGAAACAATACAGTGTTTTAAAACTGAAAATATTTTCGTGGTTGTCTTCAAAATATAATTCTACATGTACTTAATTTTTTTTGAAGTTACTCCCCCAGTGTTATAGACTATTGCTCTTTTTAATATCATTGGGATTTCTTCTAAAGTAGTTTTAGTACATTACTGTGTAACATGATCAGAACATAATGACCCCAACCCAGAGCCACACAATAGTCCTACCTTAATTTCTTTTGTTAATATAGACACTAAAATTGTTGTTTAAAGCTTTTCAAATGTCATTTTATTCAGCTACTTTTCTAGAAGTTGAATTATTGAATAAGTAGGTTTAAATACATTTCAGGTCTGAAACCGTAGAAAATATATCTTATTGTTCATGTGTATACTTTCCCATACTCAGCAATTCATTCAAATATTACTCTCAAGATGAGTAACACTATATTCCATGGCATACATATTTTGTTAATAAAATATTTAGAAGGATGTTCTTTCTGTGATCTCTTCATATATGTATGTTCTCTACTATGAAGTAACTAGTACAATATTAAAAAAATACAATATTTTAAAAAGTTTTTGTTAATTTCAGGGAATTAGCAGGGAACCCTATGTCTACCCCATGAATGGCTGGCTGATAAGCAAGAGAAGAGCTTTGAGGGAGATGGGTCTTTGTAGTGTGTTAAAAGGTTCTTTTCTTTAAACACAGTTTAAGCATCGGTTTCTCGAAGAACTCTAAGTCATAAGTTTGTGTTTTTCTTTGTTCTTAATGTAAATTTTATTTGCTTTTAATTACTCTGTTCAATAAACACTGATGAATACCTATTATGTGAAAGGAACTGAGCTAGGTGCTGGGGACAGGTGTAAAGCACAGCTCTTTCCCTCCAGATGTAGGAAATGTGGTATCTAATTTCTTGATAGAAGGTAATTGAATATGATTCAGAAAAGCTCAAATGAGAGAAATGGCCTGGTCCAGAGAAGAGGCTTAAGGAACCCTTTGACTTGGAGATCACAGCACAACTTTGAAAACATCCAGAAGAGAGCTGCTGTGCTAAGGAAAATAAGCTTTAGATAAGGCCACTGCCTAACAACGATTGAGGTCTCCTCCCCATCCCCACCTCCCTAGCCACGAATACCTTCTTTCTTCATCACTGTGGGCTTTCTAGCTGCCTGCAAACAAGCAGAAGCTGGGCTGGACTTTATCCGGACTGCTGTTTCCACACTCTGGCCACATTCCTCACTGCTTACCTAAACCACATCCTCACCTCTTTCTTTTTAAGTCATTCTTCTCCACTAGCCACATACTTTTCCTGTGGACTTATCTGCTCATCCCACTCCTGCTGAAGAGATTGGCCTAGACATCACTATGATCCGTGACAACCTCTCCTTGTCAGTCCATTGGACCAGAGGTTTATGCCTGGCAAAAGAGAACCCCTTAGAGCCCGACAGATTCTGTCCCTCAATAATCTGAACTAAGTGAGCCACAGCCTTTCCAGTGGTGGGAGAAGGAGAGGGCGCAGGAGAGAGAGCAAGTGACACTGGCCCAGGCAGAGCAGTTGAGCAGTAAAGAGAGTAAGAATGCTGAGAGAAACAGAGATGAGCATGTGTGCAACATCTGAACAAACGGATGAGCTGAAGAGTTTCCAGGCTACTTGTAGCTCACAGGAGGATCGCTTTTAAAAAAATCTTGCTGCTGTAGATTCCAAGAGACTTAGAACTAACACCAAGTTTTCCTTGACTCAAGTTAATTAGAGCAGGTTTCTTATCCTTTTAGTCCAGCATGCTTGGGCCTCCCCCCCCACCTCCTCTGATCCTTTCATTCTCTGACATTCATCCATGCGCTTCCTAAATCCTCCAGGTACTTCTTAGCATTCTTATTTGGCTGCTTTCATTGTATGCCAATAGTCCTGCATAGGTTGCAGCCTTATTGGGAAATGGTATAAACTAGGAACTTTGAATGGACTCAAGATTGAAATGCTAGTAAACCTACCACACCAGCCAGTTTGCTCCATTGACAACTCCCGGTTGACGAGAAGGCAGAAAAAGGTGGGTTTAATGTCACACACACAGGTTGGCAGGAGGCCTATGATAACTTCAGTTATTTAGAAATGAACCTATGGAGGCTTCGACCTCGTATGAATACCAAGGATCATCCATCAAGCCAAAGAGAACTTGGAGACAGAATTCTGGCTGTTGACATGTCTGCTTAGGGGGTATTCAAGAACTTGCCTATGTATTCCTTAGCTAACATAAGTCACAAGGCCATGCTTATTTTCCAAGGGGTAGAAGCAAAATTCTATACATGATTCTCAGAAGAAACCTGAAGTATTTATGAAGAACCCTTCAGACTATCTCTTTTCTGGCTATGGTGGCACACAGCCATCACTTGGCATTTTAGAGCACTTGGGCTGCATAGTGAAATTCCGTCTCAGGAAATAATAATAATGAATGAACCAAAACCCACCGAAGAAACAGAAAAGCTTGTTAACTACTGTTAGTCTCCCTTGTCGAGAGACTGTGTATCATTCAATGTGACGATATGCCTCAAGTGCTTATTGGGTTCCTGCTCGGTGTAGTGCCAAGTAAGTGCCAGCTTAAAGGCCAAGTTACTTGCATGAGTCATTGTATTGGTATCTCAAGCTGAAGATATCACAATTGCCATGATACAGAGATGACAATGTGATGGGCTTCCCTGCTCCACTTTCAGGTCTTAGTCAGGTCGAGACAGAACTTCTACCTCATAGATATTTGTGTTATTCTCTTGCCATATAGCTTGGCTTTCTTCTAAAAATTTCACTGTCCTGCAAATGTTGGCCATCATCGAAAGAATTTCACTGCCGCCCCTGTGCTGCCTTCTGCATAAAATGGCATTCCTAATTAGATTGGAAAACTTTCAGAAGAGGACAGGTCTGCAAGCTATTGGGCTCAGAGTTTCCTTGAAAAAATAAACTCGACAAGTTGCCCTGTTGATTATCAACAGAGGTTTGGTTTAGGGATTTTTGGTCCTGTTGTCAGGTAAGGTCCCTGGAATCACGTACCACACTTGTACCGCTATTGTGAAGGTTTTGCTGTGCTCGGCAGAGCTCCAGGGGAAAAGCACAGGGTTACTAGCTGTGGAAAGTCAGCTTTCAGAGTTTTCTTTTTTATCAGAAAGATTTCTGTTTAAATTGAACACTGGTTGGAAAAAAAGAAAAGAAAACCTTTTAGAAACGCTGCTCGGATTTTAAAAAAAACATGGCTGCTATTCTAATGGAAAAAAAATGTGCTTTGGCGTCAACAAGGGAATGGAGAGGATGCAGTGTAATCAGAAAAATGCAGCTTCCACCCTCGTCATATTATCAAAGCAAAAGTCTGTCTTTTGAAGACGCTCAAATGCGTGTTTTAACACACCCACCAGGGGGCCTCAGTGATTTTTGTCTCTTCAGGAAGGCTAGTAAATAGCACTTTGATCTGCTGGGTGAGTGTGTTTACAAGGCATCTCCCTTGTCTCTAAATGAACAGAACAGAGCCTCTTGTCATTCCATGTGCTCTGCCAACTCCATAGTGGCTTCACCTGGTGGTTTGTGCCTGCCTTGCTTTGCCCTGAACCAAATTTTTACCAGCTTTAGCTAGTGGCTGTTTTCATACTGCTTTCTAATTCCAGCCACGTCACAGCTCTTCTTTCTGATCTTTTAGTCATTCTTTTGCAATCTTTCCTGTCTTCCCAATTTCTTCCTCTCTGCTGGTCGGGTCTTGCTTGAGCTTGTTAATTTACTTGAGTGTCACTCAGCTCAGCAGGCAGGTTTTACTAGCCTCCCCTTCCTCTCTTTCTTATTTTGACAAGGTCTTGTCACTCTGAAGTACAGACAAGTTTCAAATCCACGGTTCTTGAGTGCTGAGATTATAGGTGGACACCACAGTGCTCAGCCTTTTGTCCTAGTTTTGAAAAAAGACCAAATCACTAAAAGAGACGGTGTTTCAGAATAGTGTTTGTTGGTGGCTTTTCCCTAGGTGCTATAAAAATGGAGAATGTAGGGGTTGGGGAGGTGGCTCAGTAATTAAGAGCACTGACTGCTCTTCCAGAGGACATAGGCTCAGTTCCTAGCATCCACATGGCAACTCACAGCCATCTGTAACTCTAGTTCCAGGGGACCCAATATACTCCTCTGGCCCCCACAGGCACCAGGCATCCATGGCATACAGACATTCATGCAGACAAAATATTCATGCATATAAAAAGTGTAGGAACTGGGCTAGAAAGTGGTCCCCCACTGGCTAGGTGATTGCAGGCCAGTCTTAGCGCTATCTGTTCCTTCAAGTGGCATTTCATTGAGCTTAACACTCATACCAAGTACTTACTACTATACCTACTTTATAAATGTGGCAGTGCATAATTGGAGAAGTAAAGGAATTGTGTGTGTGTGTATGTGTGTGTGTGTGTGTGTGTGTGTGTGTCACACACTCGAGAGCAGCCATGCACATGTGTATGGGTGCATGTGCAATTGTGTGTGGAGCCAGAGTTTGACATTCAATGTCCTTCTCTGTTGTTCTCCATCTTTAATTTTCGAGATATGTCTCGTGTGAACCCAGAACACAGCAATTGGCCAGACTGAGTGACCACAAGCACCCTGGGATCCACCTGTCTTGGCTTATAGGCTTCTTGTGGGGTGCTAGGGATGAGAACTTAAGTTTCTCAAGTTCACATGGCTGGTATACTACCTCCATAGGCCCAACTGTCCAAGTTCCCAACCACTGTGTTACCTTAGCCTCCTTGCTTCTCATTGTTCTCCTTTGTAAAGTGACAGGATTCATTTCAATTAGAGTTTTTCACTCTTAGCATGATTGAGATTTGGGGCTAGATAATTCTTCTGGTTTGGAGGCTGCCATCTACCATATGCGTTATAGGGTGCTTTGAACTCTTCTTGGCCTGCACTTGCCAGGTGTCATGTAACTGAAACAAAGAAAAAGGCTTCCTTCTGCACTCCTCCTGCCCTTTATTTCTTCTTTCTGCTTCGTTTACTCATCTGTAAATATGGGATAACAAAAGTACCTACCCTCACATTGAGGTTTTTTTGTTTGTTTGTTTGTTTGAGGATGGCATTGTCAATCAACAGGCTGGGTTCTTTTCAACTCAGAAGCATGAGTAAGCATAAAGCATCTTCCTCAGTGTGGGCTCTTGAGTTTTGTGGGCTCCTGGGCTGCACGAACAGAGCCAGAAGCTTGTAGCTCTGGTCCTGCAAACTAGAGGTTTATGGCTTCAAACTCTAGAGGCAAGAGGACTTTGGCTGCTGGGGCCCAGGTCAGAGGCTTGTTGCTCCGGATATTGACTGTCAATGGCCCATAGCGTTAGCTAGCTAGGAGCAGGAGAAGATAATGATTTGTACTGGGGTTCTCAAGCCTTAGGTGTTAGGACTCTTGGCTCTTATGCCCGACAACATTCATGGACTGCAGTCTCTCACATTCTCTATATTTCTGCAGCCTTGTGTCAACTCTAGTGCCTCTGCTTTCTACCCAACTTTCCTGCTGTGTGCTCACCAGGCATTGCTGACTTCTGTGGCTAACATCGCTGTTGTGTGCTGCACTGATGACATTGCTTTGTGCTACCAACTCAGCCCACTTTATCCATGGTAAAGATTACAAGTTGGCCAGAAAAGACCATTCAGGAGAAGCCTTTTTAATTGGGCCTACGTCTGCCTTCCACAGCTGTGGTTGGAATGCCCTTTACAGTTGGATTGTAGTTTTCTCTGGACACTTCCCTGCTTGAGGCTGCTAGCCATAAGGGGAAGGAAGGTCAAACAAATGTCCTACTCCCGAAAGCGTTATCAGTTCACGGAAAAATTATCAAAGGGTGTTTTCAGGAAAAGAGGTAACAAAGACTTACTAATGTTCACGGTGACATTTCATAGTGTTTGATCGTGTTTAACAGTGCTTAACCCTTGCCCCAATTCCCCAAGAAGAGTTTGGTGCCTGATCTGTTTCAAAGTGAGGTAATAAGATAGGAAATCCTGAGGACAGTCTGTGCAGGCCAGGGGAAGCCTAGTATTTCCAGCTACAGATGTTAGTGTTATTGCTAAAATCCTTGGTTGCTGTAAGTCAATCAATAACCACAGCTGCCTTCTCTGAGACCAGTTTGACTCACAAGAAGAACTGAGCTCAGTTCCTCTGAAGACCTGAAAGGAAGCCCGTGTGTGCTTCCTGTAGCCCTGTAGCACACTTGGAGTACTGCAAGTGAGATGTTTTGGTGATGTGGGCAGAAATTAGGACAGATTTTATACCTGGGTGTGGTCACTTTTAAAACCCTAGAACTTGGGAGGCTGACTCAGGATTGTCAAGAGCTTAAGGCCAGCCTGGGGTACATAGTGAGTTTGCAGCCAGTTTGGGCTATAGAGTGAGACCTCATCTAAAATACAACAAAGAAACAAGCCAGAAGAGAGCAAACGACATGGGCTTTATATGTAGTCAATTTTATATGTAGCCAGATTTAGGTAAGGACGGATCTCAAATGGCACACTTTGCTATTTGCCATATCCGCTGAGGAAAACCTCCACAGCTTCCCATCTGTAAATTTTGGAGAGAAGCTGAGAGGTTTTGTGCATTTCAATACGGCATAGATGAATTTTTTTAAAAACCCTCTGCTTCTGAAGGGAGGGAACTGACAGACCTGGGCCTCCGATGCTCATTTGATATCCCAGTGCTCTGTGGAGCTTGGCAAGCAGTTTTTCAATCCACCCAGCAACATTTCCTCTTTCCTTCCTTTCTATTTCACACTCTTACTTTATATACTGCCAGCAACCAAGGCCAGTGACTATTTTCCCTTGAGAGAAAATGCAGGATGCTTTTCTTTTGGAAAGTTTGAAGAACTGCCTCCCTTTCCCAGCCTAATCCAGACCTAAACAATGCCCACCTCTATCTGAAGAAGTCTGTGTGCATCATTTTCTCCTACTTAACTTTCTGGCTCCAGTTAGTGGTCAGCTGTGTCTTCCTGGCAAGTTACTCTGTGGGCAGTTGGGCTTGGGTAGAAATCCTCCTTCCAGGTGATAGTTTGACTCACATGCTTATCCTTTGGCCTTCTGGAAACAAATTGACTCATCTTCTGCATTGTGATATCACCTCACTTTTTATTCTATGCGAGTTTGGTTCTAATCTTTCCATTCAGCGTATTTAGTGTCTGTGAACTTTGATCACTGTACACAAAGCAGAAAGGCAAGAAGAAAAGGGAAAGGAGCATGACCTACCCTCTTCTGCCAGAAAGGACTTTGTAAGGACACCACCAAAGACTTAACCCATAATGTTGGTTGGATCTTACCAGAATTAACACTGGATATTGTTGAGAGGTGTATGAAATGGGCTACCAACATTATCAGTTTTTGAACTTGAAGTGCTTCTCAACTTTTAGGAATGCAAATATGAAATGTGAATCTCTATGAAGAGAATAAATACGAATTACTCAGGGGATACTTGATTGTGTATCCCCTTTTTGCAACAAAACATCTTACAGTGTTCTGTGGAAAACATTTGGGGAAGTGTTTTAGTATAATTCACTTAGCATATTCCACATTCCCCTTGGAGTTTTATATTGCTGATATTTTAAAATCATATATCCTTGTTTTGAGTTCAAATCATGGGCTTTCTTGATTGTGGAAAAGAACATCATCTTACAAAAGGAAAGAAAACTATAGCTTAGGGTGTATACTTTCTTTGAAATTGTTGAAACACAGTATTACTTGTTTTTGATTTAATAAATGAGATGTTCAGAGTTACTTGTTTGAGTTTTCTGACATCCTTACCTGAGAATCTAACCTCCTAAAGACATCACAGCTGTCATGATTCAGGATGACAACACACTAATCTTCTCTCATTTCTTATTAACTTAGGATCAGAAATTTCTGCTAGTAATTTTCTGTACTTGTACTATTCTCTAGCTTCAAACTTGAAATTGCTCTAAAAATTCACTTGTTAAAGCATCCTTACACGAAAAGGGTTTATTATTATATGAATATTTTGTGGACTTCTCTCAACAAACAAGGGTAAGCATACAAAACAATGGGTTTCATTATGGCACTTTTAGGCATACTTTGTTCTTATTTATCCCCTCCCCACTGTCCTTCCCTTTCTAATGGGCCTCTTCTCTCTCTATTTCCCTTTTCTGCTTTTCTGTCACCTGTGTTTCATTATCCTCTTATAATCCCCTTCCATAGATCGCACCTCCTCCTATTATGGTTCCATTTCCTGTTGAAACACACACACACACACACACACACACACACACACACACACACACACACACCTGGGTTTCACCATGAGCTGATAATATACAAAGAATTATAGTCTTTCTTCTTTTATTTGTTAAAACTTGGCTAACAATCAGTAAGATTAGTTTTAAAGATGGTTCCTAGGCTATTGAGAAGAGTGTCTATTTGGTATCCACTTGATGGAATCTTCTTACATGTCTGCTAAATCCGATTGATCCGTGGAGTAATTTAACTCTGAATATTCTTTGCTGGGTTTTAGTCACACATGTGTTGGTGCACTTGGACTTGTGTACATGTGTGCGTGGCTGCCAGAAGACAACCTTGGATATATTTTCTCAAGAGCCAGCCATTTTTCTTTTCTTTTTTGAGAGAGGGTTTCTCATTAGCCTCGAGCTCAGTGATTAGTCTGGCCTGGTTGGCCAGCAAGACAGATATCCTCTTCAGACCCTTGGGTTTGTTTTATGAATTTAGGAGCCCCAACATTTGGCACATGTATATTTAGAAATGCTGTCTGTTTTTGATGAATTGTTCCCCTTGTTAATAGAGTGGCATTCTTTTAGTTTGGTTGTTGTTCCAGTCAGCATCTTTGCACTCTGATTAAAAAAAAAAAAAAAAAAAAACAAAACAAAAAAAAAAAAAACGACTAAAAGGGAGGAAAGGCTTCATTTCATCTTATACTTTACAGCGCATCATCAAGGGAATCTTTGGCACTCAAGGCAGGAGATTGAAGCAAAAGCCATGGAGGAATGCTGCTCACTGGCATGTTTAGCTGACTTCTTTAAATAGCTCAGGTCCACTTTGTGGAGATGTACAGTTCACAGGGGGTTGGTTCCTCTTACACCAATTAGCAATCAAGAAAATGCAACATAAACATGTCCATGGGCCAATGTGGTTGAGGTAGTTCCTCAACTGAAGTTCCCTCTTTCCGGGTATTTCAAGCTTATGAACAAACCATCATAGCTGTGGTTTGAAATATTCTTTATCAGATGCTAGTCCCCCCAACCCCCACCCCAGTTTCCATTTGTTCGGTAGGTTGACTTATGTGTATGTTAGGTGTGTTTTTCTGGGACCACAGCTTGTTGTATTTTAGCTGGTCTTTAAGAGATGAGTTGAGACTGTTGGGGTTTAAAGTTATTATTAAGGGCTGGTGTGATGACTTATCAAGTAAAGGTGCTTGCCCTTTGAATTCAGGGTCTGGAACACATCATGGAAGGAGATAACTGATTCCCATGAGTTTTCCTTTGACTCTTGAACATAATAAATAAGTGAATGTAAAAAATTGAGATCATTATGGAGTGGAGTTTGGTAATCTATGATTTTGTCGGTGGTGGCTTTGGTTGCTTGGATTACTGTTAATTCTTTTCTTTCTTATTAGTAGTTCATCTGTCCTGATCCATTGTGTTAGACATGATGGAGTCTTTCCTAACTCTCCTTGTGCATTCACTCTTCTACTGAAGTGTATTCTTTTCCGTGTTCTCGTGATGGAGAGACTGTTGTCCTCTTCCGTATTCTGTACACACTTAAGCAGTATCCTTTCAAGCTTTTCTGCAGTGCTGGCTTGGTTGGTATGAATTGCCTTAGTATGTGCTTGTCTTAAAAATGTTCTTATTTTGCCATCACATTAAAAAGGTAGCTTTGCTGGATATCGCAATCTCGATTGGTAGCTACTTACTTTCAGGGCTAGAAGTGATGTTCCATGCTTTCCTGGCTTCGAGTGTTGCTGATAAGGCATCTGGTGTTATTCTGATTTGTTTGCCTTTGTGAGTGAGTTAACATTTTTCTTCACAGCTTTTAGAATCTCTTCTTCAATGTTTTTGTCATGCAGAGTTTCTTCTCTGATCATGTCCATTTTGGATTTAAATGATTCTTTTATTTAGATGCCTCTCTATCTCTACTTGGGAAGTTTCCATTATAATTTTGTAGTTGGATTTTTCTTTGGGTTGCCAGCTCACAAAAAAAATGACAGGAGAATTATTTTTGATAATTAAAGTTTGGCTAGTAGTTTAGGCTTATCCCACTAGCTCTTATGACTTAAATTAACCCATTTATATTAATCTACATTTTGCCACGTGGCGTTTTGTCTCTCTTCTACCTTGTACCTCCTGTATCCGCTCTGTGTCCCCTGGCATCTCCCTGATGCCTAGATTCATCTCTTCTTTGATCTTTCTGCCCGAAAGTCCTGCCTAACCTCTTCCTGCCTAGCTATTGGCCATTCAGCTCTTTATTAAAACAATCAGAAGGTGCCTTGGCAAAGACACATATTCACAGTGTGCAAAAAGATTATCCCACAACATAATTTCATTGAATAAATTGGCTGTTAGATTTTATCATGTGTGTACGAATTCTTAGGTTTGGTCTCTTGAATATGCCCTAGACTCTTGGAAGTTTTGAGCATATAAATCTGAATGTTTTGTTACCTCAGCCTTATCATCCATCCCTGATATCCTTGTTTTGGTTGGCTTCATCTGTTGATGATGCTTGCCACTGTGGTTTTCATTTGGTTGATTCTTTCTTTCTAGAACTTCTGTTTGGTTCTTTTTCAGATTCTGTATTTCCTTGCTTGAGTTTTCCTCTTTATTTCCTATTTGTACTCAAAAGTTCTGATTGCTTCATCTACTTAGCTAACTGTCTTATCTAGGTCTGAATTGGCTTCCTTGCTTACTCATCTGTTTATTGTGTCTAAGTTGTATGGGGTCATTTAGTATTTTCAAGTGAAATTGTGAGTGACTGGAGAGATGGCCCAGTGATTTAGAGCACTTGCTGCTCTCCGAAATCAAGTTCAGTTTCCAGCACCAACATCCAGTGGCTCACAAATGCCTGTAACTTTAACTCCAGGGGATCTGACACCCTTTACCACTATAGTTACCCACATACACGTGGAACACACACACACACACACACACACACACACACACACATGCACACACACGCCCGAGCGCGCACACACACACGTAAACCTTTCTTTTTTCTTTGACAAGAGTTTTTTCTTTTTTTGTCTGTTTTGTTTTAATTCTTCACTCCTCCTCTGTTTCTACTCAGAAAAGGGCAGGCATCCCATGGATATTGACATAACATGTTATATCAAGTTGTTGTTAAGATAGCAGAATTATGAAGTACTTTCCTGGCATTTCAGCTACTTTCTGATGTTTGGTTTCTGGTATTGTGGAGTCATGAGCTTATGGAAACATAATAACAGCTTCTTTCCTCATATTTTTCTCAAGTTTCTTTGTTGTGTTTAGAGTTTGGATGGAAGTGTCTTCCAGTTGTCATTTTTTCCCCCATTTTTTCTTCTTATTTCAGTGCATATCCAGTTGTCTGGGCTTAGGTTTTTGTTTTCTCCTGTTTTTGGGGGAAGTTGACTATAGTAACAAACACTATGACTTGATGGAAATCCAAGTGTTAACTTGCAGTAGAAGATATATATGTACTTCTGTAGTATACCTTATAAAGCTTAGCAATAGTAGAAATGTAGTTTATAGTTTCTTTTAGAGCCAAAGATATTAATAATTAAGAAGTAAAATGAGAAGAGAATGGGAAGAGAGAAACGAGAAAGTAAAGTATGAGTGAGAGGAAACATAGGTTTGAGGTAAGAGACACATTAGTGAGGAGAATATTGTAGGACAGGTACAGAAAAGGAAAGGGCTGTCTTCTTATTTGAGATGAACAGAGATTCTCCAACTGGTTTGATTATCTGTAGCCTGTTGGGGCTGGGGGTGGGCACTAGCCTAATAACTCAAGCAAGTTAGATCAGTCTGTCCTCCCTGCTGAGAGGGGGGGATCTTTGTGGGATTCCATTTTAGGCATAGTCTAAAATATCCAACCTGCCACCTGCAACTGCATTTCTGATGTGCTGGGGGTCACACTTACCATGCAGGGCTTTCTGTGATGGGCATGAGGGGCATGAAAAGCATACCATGCTGTGTCTACCTTTGCAGTTTTCTTTTTCTGGCCGTGTCTTGGCTGGTTTCTCACTGATGAGCCACAGTCCCTTCCCAAGAATTCTTGCTTACATTGACAAGACTCAACACACTCCCCATATTCTGTGTTATCCATTGCTGGTGTCTCCCCACATTCCTCAGTTTACTTACACCATGGTATTCTGGGAGAATCTCAACTTGAGGCACTTTCACATCATTGCCACTATGGGCCTGAGAGCCAGTCCTGCTCTGGCTATTTCTCTGCCCACCCTGTGTTCACCCCTGGTAACATCTCCACTGCTTGGCCTGTTTTTCTCTATCCACTCTTCTGGGCTTGTACATCTCTGACAGCTACCCACTCAGATGTCTGAGTGGGTCACGGGCAGCACAGTGTGTCTGGTTACAAGTTGGTGGCCTCTGTCGTCTGCTTTTCCTTGGAAGATTTTGTGGACCTCACCTCGGCCTATTTGTATTTTCTGTGTTGTCTGTCTTACTTTTCCCATTCTTTCCCACTCTCCTTTGTGTAGTTATTTTCTTTTTAAAAGAATCACATCTATCTATCATCTATCATCTATCTATCTATCTATCTATCTATCTATCTATCTATCTATCTATCAATCATCTGTGTTGTGTATGTGAATATGTGTCTGGGTATGCAAGTGCCACAGATGTACTAGAGTCAGATACAACTTCTGGTTGTCCCTTTTCTTCTTTCACCAAGTATATCATGGAGACGAAATTCGGGTCATCGGGCAAGTGCTTTTATCTCCTGAGAATATTTAGCCAACCCCTTTGTGTATTTCTGATGGCTCTTCAGTCCTTTTTCTCATAGGAATAGAGTCTATAGCATCTATCCCTTTTAAATTCTGACCGCCTGATTTTACCAGGGAACATGGAGGTAGCCTCTAAATCTACCGTCTATCTTCCCTGAAAGTCCAGCATCTGTTTGTCACGTTATTGTAGAATTTTAGAAGACAGGCTGCAGTGTCACTGAATGTGGTGCCACAGAAACACCAATTTCTAAATATTGTCTTCAGAAGAGCTTCTGAGTCAGTGTTTTGAGTTGGTAACTTTCCAAATAATTTCCATTGGCTGAAAATGTTTGGTCATTACAGTTAATACTGACATAAATATTCAACTTTATTCACACATTGTTTTCAGGAGTGGCAGGTCTACGTGAAAGGTCATGAACAACTGTTCTGCTCGTGTTATTTTATGGCTAACACCCATAACAAATGACTTCCAAGTGTCTGGCTGTGGATTCACTCAGCACTTAACAACATGTCAGAGCACACACATCAAAGTTTGCCATAGTGAGCGTCGAGTAGATTTTAAAGTTCAGTAAATCCAATTTCTGCTTGGCCAAGTCTTACATCATCATTTTTGAGTGTATCCATTGGTAGCCGTTATCATTTCTGTGACCCGGCTGTGTTGGTTTCCTATACAATCTTTCATCTCATTTAGATTTTCTCTCCCCTTTCCTATTTTCTTGTTCGTTTGGCCACAAATTTCCCAGAGCATAATTTCCTGCTAGGCTTTCCAGCTGTGAGACATTCCTTCAACGCCCCCTTCTCAGTTCTCCAGCTGTCTTCTAGGGGATGGCAAACTGATGATTATAACATAATTTGTTAGCATCGAGTAGGGTCTCGGCATTCCTGTTAACTTCTAAAATGTGATTATGATGCAAGGACGTTTTGCTTATAATTAAGACTTCCACTAAGGGGGTAAATAAAAAGGTGGGCAAATGTCTGAGATTTTAAACAACACCACCCCAGAAGAGGGCATAAAAATGTCAAATAAGTAATACAAGAGTTGAAAGGAGTCTAAAATCTAGGCACTGTTTCTCATGGCTTGGAGGCTAATGTTTACTTGCCTTCACTCAGGCTGTGCTGTCTACTGGGAAAGCAGCAGAAATATCTGTCAGGCAGGAACCCCTGAAGTGGGCAACACAAGAAATTCCTTTTATGAAGGTGCCAATTTCAAGTCTTCAAGCGTCCTGGAGGTATGTTGTCATTTTTGAAACATTCACAACATGCAATGGCAAGAAAGAGGCTCTTTGTTAGCTCCATCCAAGGAAGAAAATTGAGATGCAGCCAGTAGAAGCAGGGGAATTCAGTCAGCAAGACAGCACAGGGAATTTATATTAGGTGGTAGATTGTGAACATGCACACTTTAAGACATACACAGAGGTGTTAGAAGCAAGGCAGGATGTAATTTCCAAAAAAGCATTGGGTCAGATTTTGTCTCAGGATGGTATCCCGTCACTCTTGATGAAAAGGAAAAAGTATTCTGAACAATTAAGAGAGCGTCCAAACTAATGCCTGGCATAGAATAAGCCTTCAGTGTGGTTTCCTGACTTTCTTATGTGTTATGAACATGGCAATCTTAATTTGGTGTACAAGAGGATAATGTATTTAGTTATAGAAAAGCTTTTACTTTATCCTTATGGTGACAGGAATGATGTATGGAAATTCATTATTTTCTAGTAAACCAGTTCATCTCTGATCATGTACATCTATGAGCACCAGAAGAAGCCTTTGAACTCTGTGATTTCCTGGTAAACCTATGACACTTAGCTGCGTAGTTCTTGGCTTCTCTACCTGTCCCTGAGGTATTAATACATGCTCTTTCCTCAACGTAACTGTCAAGACAAAAGTATTAGAAATTTAGTATGAAAATGCTTACAAAAATAAAAGGGAAAGTGATAGGCTTAGGCGAGGAGAGCCTCAGATCCAGAAGTAGGTTTGATGACTTGAACATGAACTGGAGAAGGAAGATGTGGAGGATAAAGTCTCTTACTACAGAGCAGTGTGCCACCAGGAAAACTCAGAGAAAATTCCTGCTTTGGGCAGGAACAGGCCTGTTTTTAATTCCTACACATGCTCATTCTGGCTGCCAGTAGCCTGGGAAGAATGTGGATCTCAGGCAGATACAGATAATGTGAGGCTGCCTCCACTTACCACTGGATTGTTCCTATTAGTGGCTGTATTAATTACAGGAGCAATCACATTCAAATAAACATTTCTTATTTGAAAATAAAATTTGATTTGACCTAAAGTTCCCTTTAGTAACAGCTTACTTCATGCTTCCTTTTAAAGAAAAACATTCTGTTTTTGACTTCATAGATTAATTTATCTTAGTCTTTCAAATAGAATACTTTTTTTTTTTTTTAAGAAACTCCTCCTTTTCTAAGACTAGCAAGGTTCTCCCAAGCATAGTTAGTTTCTGGATTCTTCAGACCTCTCTCTACATGGTTTTTACTATGGTGTGGTGTTACAATTTTTTTTATGCCTGAGTTTAGTTTGGCTCTTTATGTTCCAATAACGCAGCATCTTGTCTGGTACATAGTAGGGCACACTTTGCATTTGATGGACAATTAAACAAACAAATAATATTGAATACAACCTTCTGTTCTGATTTTAGGGAAAATATAATCAGGTCAGTCCATAGTCAGTCGGTTTGTGATGGCGGTGGCCATCTCTCTCCATTGTGAAGTCGGGGAGAACAGCAGGGCAGAAGGCTTGAAATGCTAAAGGAATCACCCAGGCCTGTTCAGTGAGAACGTTCTAAGGGGAGCTGCACACACCTTGATGGTGAACAAATAACTGTAACTTTCCCACTCTTTGAAAAAAAAAAAGATACAAAGTTGTTTACTGATCTTTAAATAACCATTTTCTTAAATTTTCTAGCTCTAACATAAATATCTATCTGGGCCCTGAGTAAAAATAAAGCAGAAAACAAAACATATGTTTGAAACAACCTTCCATTTCAGAATTATTGCTAAACTATAGACTTATTTTCCATCCATTTTCAAGAAACAATGTCTGCTCTGTGTAGTAAATAGTATTTTAGTCTTTCCTGCAGAAGTGAGTGGTGCGCACACTAAGGGGTAATTCTGGAGGAATAGACTTTTAAATTCAATTCAGCACTTTTATTGAGAATGGAGAAGCTTAAAAATTGAGCCAGCAGGCATCCAAAGCCTGTGAGAACACTACTGGATACATTCTTAATTAGAGCCAATAAAGTGTGTTTTTAGGGAGGGTTTTCCCACAGAAAGCTCAATGGCAAAACACGCAAGAAGCAAACAAATTAAATTCTCTGTATTAACTGCTCGGCACAGTGCTTCTCAGGAGTTACTTCACCCTGCATGATAGTTGACAAAATTTCACTTTCAAACTCCAAATAACCCTACGATAAAGTACCAACTACTTACATATTTTCCCCCAATACAAAGCAATCCATACTAATTTCAAGTCTTACAAAAACATTGAAAAAAGAGAAGATAGGAGCAAGAATGAATTTATGGGTGGACAAAGACTTCAGAACCTTGAATTTTGTTCTGTTGCTAATTTAAAATAGTCATTAGGCATATTTTGTTAGGGTTTTGAATATTTCTGTGTCATGCAATGTGTGTTTATGTAAACATTAAAATAAAGACCAGGAATAGTTAAAGAATAGGTTCCAAACTGTCAACAATGAGTGCTTTGGGTTGTGGGATTGCCAAAAGGGAGATGAAATATTTACTTAAAAACTTACCTCTCAGTTATTATTTTAGGTTGTGTGAAATACTCGGTAACCAAGAAATGATTTAGGGCCTGGGGAGTAAAGTCCTTGCTTTGCAAATACTAAGACTTGAATTTGTGTCTCTAGAATCCACATAAACATGTTTAAAGGTGATATGGCTCTGCATAAAGAGGTGCTTGCTGCAAAAATCTGACCACTTGAGTTAACTTCCAGGACTGAAGGAGAGCAGTGACTTCTGCAGTCATTCTCTGGTCCACCTGTTCTGTGGCAATGTGCCATTGTCACCACACAATTAAAAACAAAAAAGCTGGGTATGGTGATGCACGCTTGCAGTCACAGCAGTGGGGAGATGCATGGGAGGCAGAGACAGGTGGATCCTTGGAGCTCCTGGATAGGTAGTACAGTCTAATTGGAAAAGTTCCAGGCTAGTGAGGGAGTCTGTCTCAAAGAGAAAGTGGAGGAGGCCTGAGGAATCACACTTGATATTGTCTACTGACCTTCATGTGTACATGTCTGTATGCACGCATCTGCAACTGGGCACTCATACATATGAACAGAGAGAGAGAGAGAGAGAGAGAGAGAGAGAGAGAGAGAGAGAGAGAGAGAGAGAGAGAGAGAGAGAGAGAACAAAGCTTACAATGTTTCCTAGTCAACTCATGGAAAACCCTTTTCTGGAATTCATTAGCATTAGAAAAAGACAACAAATACACAGGTACTGTTCATAGGTGATGGAGCTTCTGGGAAATGCTGAGCCCAGCATTCCAAAAATACAGGTATAGATGGCATTATAGTCCTTTATAAGGTGATATTAGTGATACATGCAACACTAAACTAGTTCTAGAATGCAGTAGTTACCTTTCTTGTTGCTTAGACCAACTATTTGACAAAAGGCAATTTAAGGAAGGGTTTACTCCGGCTCACAGTTCCAGAGTGGTCAAGCTGTGATGGGGAAGTCTTGCAGACAAGAGCTTGGGGTGGTTGGGCACACTGCTCCATAGTCAAGAAGTAGAGAGTTATCAATACTAGTGGTTAGACAGATTTCTCTTTAATTCAGTCCAGTACATTAGCCATGGAATGGTCAAGGTGGATTCTCCCACACCACTAACTTAATCCAGATTATCCCACACAAGCATGCCCAGATGCTTGTGTTCTGGGTGAATCTAGATCCTGTTAAGCTGCTAATCAATATTAGTAAACATACAGTAGGATAAATAAAGCAGATCTGTTCCCTGTGCCATGCTGTGGACACATTTTCAACTCACAAAACAGAAATTTAATGACTCCATGTAAGATCTTATAGACCCCTAAAGGAGAAACCAGGATATTTCAGAAGATTGCAATGTAAAAGGTGTTAAGAACAGTTTGACTGACATTTGCTAGGCTGTGAATGGCTAGGGTACCTGCTGCGTGTCATCTACGCAAGTTTTCACTCATTTGTTCTTCCAACAAATGATTTGTTGCATGTCGATTCTGAGTTCCCAGCCTAGTCTTTCTCATAATGGCTGCTTTCCTGTGTTATTGAACACGCGAGTGAATAAACAATTAGTAGTCGTTTATCAAGGTTATGTTCCTCCACAAATGTTTCCTCAAACTTCTTTTTTGAGGATGTGCACAGAGAAAATCGTTTTAATGTACTTTGTTCCTAACACAATACTTTCTACTCCAGTGATATAGTATTTATTTGGGGAAAAATTTTGAAATGTTTCCTGGGATTGTAGGTGAATTGGTACACACACACACACACACACACACACACACACACACACACACACACACACTGACATGTGCTGGGGGTAGGAAGGGTGACCTCACAGTTTGGAAAGATCTTTTAAGGGGAAAACTGGCAAAAATTTGTAGTAGCATCTCTGCTTCCATCAATACTGTCATATGAGACTAGGAGCTATTGCCTTTTTGTTTTTTTGGCAAAAGAAGTTTCTAGACAAGTTTCTTTAAGCTTCTGCACATTGAATAAACAGCAAAGAAAAAAATACCACTTATATAAATAGAGCGTGTAGAGTCATTTCATCACACCAATCTAACTATATTCTGAAGACAGTGATGTGAATTTGGAGTTAATTATTACTCCTCATTATCTGTCAATTCTTTTTTGTTTGAGAACTTCATACATGCATAAAGTGCATTTTGATATAACACATCTCAATTCCCTTCCCTCTGATTTCTCCACTATCCTCCCTACTGCCAGGTTTTGCTCCCAAATTCATGTGTTATCTCCTTAAATCAATTGGATCTATTTAGTGCTTCTAGTATGTGACATAGTTATAAAGCCACTAACTGGAGCACGAATAATCTTGAAATGACCTGTTTCCCCAAAGAAAAAAAAAGGATTCTTATTTCCCTAGGAGCCATTAATCACTAACATAACTCCTCAGGTAGGGGTGGAATTTTATGAGCCTTTTCTCCACTCATGCTGGGATTTTTGCCAGTTAGACCTTATGTAGGTCTTATTCATACATTCACAGCCTCTCTAAGTTCATATGTACAAGGGGGCTGTCCCTGATAATTCTTAATATTCAAATTATTATTAGTTTGCAAGTGATTGTCAGCAAAAGCTGATAAGTAGTTTTTTTTTCTGAAAGGCAATGTTAAAGAGGAAACAACATTATTATTTATAAAATTCTCTTTAACTTTAATTTCTACTTTAAATTGCTACTGAAGAATTTAAATAGTCTACACTTGTGTTTATTTTACAGCATAAACCATATAAATAGAATAATACCATGTGTTTCAAAATAAGTACCTACTAATGTAATAAGTACCTGAAGAAATACCTAATTATTTTTTATGAACTCATAATTGTATGCATGGTATTTCATTATTTTATTGCTCTAATAATCAATTTCTTTTACTCTTAAGATGAAAAAAAGGACATCAATGCAATTTTAGTGGAAACCATTCACTAAATTATTGATATAATGAAGTCAATGAATAAAGTATCACAAAATTAGAGAGAGCTAAGTGAGCCAAGAAAAAGCAACTTTAAAAGACTCTATTGGAATTGTTCCAAAAGGCAGAGAATCAGGAAAATTCTTGTTCTTCAATAGCAAAAACTAATACAATAGGAAGATAAAGAACATGAGACATTGTTGATCAGGTTATAATTGTATATAATTTCTTCAACTACACCAACCATAGCTGATAAAAATTTAGCAATAAAAGTACAGACAAAAATGTAGAGAAAAATTTTATCAGTTCTTTGAGAATTTTTTTTATCAATTAACCCTCTCCTAACTTTTCTCAGATCACCTTATTCCCTACCCACCCAACTTTGTGTCCCTTATTTTCTTTTTTAAACTTATCAAGATGAATTTGTGATTCTCTTATATTCTTGGATATGTGTCCTTCCACTAACAGCATGGTCAATTTACTAGGGACTACATTCTTAACAAAAAAAATTAATTCTCCTTTCCTAAAAACTAAATACTGCTAAAGTTCTTAAACTTAGGGTGGCAGTTTCTTTCTTTCTTTTTTTTTCATTTTTCTTTATTAAGAAATTTTCTACTCACTCCACATACTATCTACACACCCCCTCCCTCCTCCCACCCCTCAGCCCTCTTTCCCAAGCCACCCTGCAACTCCACATGCCCCAAATCGAGGTCTCCCATGGGAAGTCAGCAGAGCCCAGCATATTGAGACTAGGCAGGTCCAAGCCCCTTCCCACTGCTCCAAGACTGTGCAAGGTGTCACACCACAGACACCGGATTCCAGAAGCCTGCCCATAGACCAGGGACAGATCCCAATCCTCTTAAGGGTGGCAGTTTCTTTCTGCCCAACTTCCCTCTACATACTGGACTTCGTCTGGCTTTGGCTTGCACAGGTCTTGGTGTGATGTCACATTTGCTGTGAGTTCAGATATGCAGAAGCCCTGATGTGTCCAGAAGACACTGTTTCCTTGTAGTTGTCTACTGCCTCTGGCTCTTACACTGTTTCTGACCCATCTTTACAATAATTCCTGAGCCTTAGGAATAAGAAAATTGTGGGATACCAGCTCCCATATTTATTTACACCAGGGACTCTTGAGAAGTGAGGGATAAGAGACTTAGGTAGAAATAAAGAGGGGAGAGAAACAGATAGAAACACAGGATAGCCTCAGCCTGGATCCTTATCCACCAGCCCAGAAATTTATTCTAAAGGACTTTTTATAACAATGATGAGGGGAGAGGCAAAAGACCTCCCCCTTGCTAGATACAGCCAAGTGTAGACCCTTACAAACACCTGGTACTCAGGCCCGTGGTCCAGTCATCCTCTTATGCAGTCCTGCTGGGTAAAGTCACTAGGAAACCTAGATGGGCTCCAACAGGGAATGGTATATATGACCCATTTAGGGATAAGCATTCTGCAATTCCTTATTTTCTGCATCTTGGACAATTGTAGGTCTCTGTGTTAAATATTGTCTGCAATAAATAGAATATTCTTTAATGAGGGATGAGAGATACATTCATTTATGGGTATAATAATGTCTTTAGGAGTTGGGTTAATGCTATGTCCATTTAGTAGAACAATAGTGGCAGGTTCTCTTGTAAGGTTTATAACTTATTTAGCCATAGGTTCTTTATCTGATAATGGGTTTAATTTTGTACACTATACCTTAAATGCAGTCAGAAAGTGGTTTGTTACTACCATGACACTCTCATGCCACTATGGCACCCCTGGGCATATCTTGCTAGACTAGTCATTATTGTACCTCATGGGATTCTCAGCTGAATAAGACTGTTGATATTTTTCTCCTCTGATTATGTGCATAGCACCTTGCAGCAATATGAAAGTTAGTCGGGATTAAGTTCCTAGTGAGTACCAAATTGATATCTTCATGTTCTATGATCCAAGTATGGGATGTCCTCAACAACAGGGTCTTATTGTTCAGTTCTGGAGGATAACTAAGAGCATTGGTGAAAGTCTATAATGTTTGGGAATCTTTGGGACCTCATTGTCCAATGGCCTGAAAAGAAACAACCCATTCTTCGTACTGGATTTTTTATTTATTAGCCTCTGGTATATAGTAGGAACATTGTTGCCCTGTTATAGGATAATTTAATTTTATTTTAACTCTCTCTCTCTCTCTCTCTCTCTCTCTCTCTCTCTCTCTCTCTCTCTCTCTCTCTCTTTCTATATGATCTTTTTGAAAGATCTCTATTCTTATTTATCTCTCCCCCTTATATAACTTCCTTGATCTTGCCCCCTACCCTCCCCCACACCAATTTAATTCTTCCTGCTCCATTATCCCCATCTAACTCTTTATTTCCTTTCTCACGAAACCTCATCACCATGGTTCTTTGGTAGTTTTTTGACTTCTGTGGGTATTTCAAATGAAATACACACATCTGAAGATTCAAAGCTAACATTTACAAATGAGAGGAATCATGTGGTATTTGTCTTCCTGGGTCTGGATTACTTCACTCAGAATGATTGTCTCCAGCTTGATCTATTTACCTGTGAATTTTATAATTCAATTTTTTGTAATAGTATTGTATTGTGTAAATGTGCAATAGTTTCATTATTCATTCATCAGCTGATGGACATCTAGGCTGTTTCCATTTCTTGACTCTTGTATGGAGCAGCAATGAATATGAATGAACAAGTTTGTCTATAGTAGGATGGAGTCCTTTGGGTATTATTATGGAATCATCTTTTTGTACACTGTGAAAAAGTGTCACTATGATTGCTTTAATAAAAAGCTGAATGGCCAATAGCTAGGAAGGATTTTCAGGAATGGAGGATGCTGGGAAGAAGGGCAGAGATGTGAGGGGACACAGAGGAAGCAGAAAAGCAGGATGGAAAGTATGTAGATGAAGTAAACGAGCCTCGGGTAGCATATAGATTAATAGAAATGGGTTAATTTAAGTTATAAGAACTAGTTAGAAACAAATCTAAGCTATCTGTAGAACTTTCATAATTAATGATAAGTCTCTATGTTGTGATTTGGGACCTCTTGGCAGGACAGAGAAAGACTTGTTGAAAATGGCATCCAATGTAGGAGCAGGAATTTCCACATGACTTGAGAAAGCTTAAGAAAATGTTCCAAACACCCCGAAATGGAGCCAAGTGAGTTATGTAGCTGGTTCATGTATTTGATCTATTTTTAGCTGTTTGAGGACTGCCATACTGAATTTTGTAGTAGATGTACCAGTTTTCAAGCTTATCAGCTGTTTGTAAGTGTTTTTCTTTCTTGATATTCATGATAGCACTTGTTATTATTATTATTATTATTGGGGTAAGATGAAATCTCAAAGTAGTTTTAATTTTCATTTCCCCAATGATTAATGATGTTGAGCATTTTAAAAAATATTTCTCGTTCATTCATATTTCATCTTTTGAGAACTCTCTATTGAGTTCCATATCTTATTTTAAAAATTGAATTATTTGTTTTATTGGTGTTTTATGCTTTGAGTTCCTTGTATATTCTAGATACTAACCCTTTGTTAGATATATAACTAGTAAGGATTTTTTTCTCACTCTACTGGCTGCCTCTTCACTTGAGTGATACAGCTCTTGGCTATACTGAAACCTTTTAGTTTCATGAGCTCTCATTTATTAATTGTTGACCTTAATTCCTGTCTATTGTGGCCCTGTTGAAAAAGCCCTTTCTTGTGCCAGGGAGTTCACATATCTTCCTTTTTTCCCCTCCTCTATCAGATTTCTGATACCAGGTCTTATACTGAGGTTCTTGGTCCATTTAAAGTTGAATTTTGTGCAGGCAAAAAGACAAGGTTTGAGTTTCTACATGTAGCTATTCAGTTCGACCAGGGCCATTTGTTGACAATATTGTCTTTCTTTAGTGAGTATTTATGGTTTCTTTGTCAAAAATCAGGTGGCTATAGGTATTTAGGCTTCTATGTGGGTCTTCAATTCTATTCTATTGACCAGTGAGGGTATTTATGTTAATTATATGCTGTTTCTATTACGGTAGTTCTGTAGTATACTTTGAAGTATGAGATGATAACTCCTCCAGGAATTTATCAGGGTTTTTTAGTCTATCCTGGGTCTTTTGTGTTAGCACATGAAATTTAAAACTGTTTTTTTTCAGTTTCTGTGAAGAACTTCATTGGAACTTTTGATGGGGATTTAGTTAACCCTGTAGATTGCTTTTGCTAGGATGATCATTTTCATAATATTAATCTTACCAATTCATGAGCAAGGGAGTTCTTCCCAACTTTTTGTATCTTCTTTAGTTTCTTTTTTCAGTTTAAAGTTTTCATTGTACAAGTCTTTCACTTTCTTGGTTAGATTTTTTTCCAAGATATTTTATAGGTTATTGTGAATGGTATTACTTCCTTGATTTTGTTCTTGGTTGTCATATGCCTCTAGATACTTAAAAACTAGATTATGGTGTTGATGAGTGAAAATTAGTATAAAGGATAACTCTGTTTATCAATGATGACTAAATGTGAGGGAAAATTAATACAAAAGATAACTTTTCTGTCATACTTTATCAATGATGACTAAAAGATATGCAAGAAAAAGTGAAACAGGAGTCCAAAAATATGATATGACCTATGTTTTTGGAACAACACAATTCTACCCCTGCTTACTAAACTATGTATAAATAAGGAAGCACCCTGACTACTAGTCAGTCAGGCTGCAAGATTCTTGCCATCACCACCATTGTCTGGCTCACGTCTTCTCTTGTCTACTCCTTGCCTCTTCTCTGGAACCTGTCAACCATCAGGGCATGCCCTCGGCATATGACATTATAAAGGTCAATATAAATAATTTAACGTAAGTAGACTCATAATTTCCAATGAGGTAGAAGCAATAATTAAAAAAATCTTCCGACTATCAAAATCCCAGGGCTAGAAGGATTTAGTGCAGAATTCTACTGAGCTTTAAGGAAAAACAAACACCAACGATATTCAAATGATTCCACAAAATAGAAAAGGAAAGAATACTTCCAAATTCCTTTTATTAATTTAGCATTACCCTGACAATATAACCCAAGACCTAACCAAAAAGAGAATTATAGGCCAATGTCTTTGATAGTCTTGGTAGTCTTTGGGTGATTCAGAGTTGATGTGAGAATAAGGTATCATTAGTAGGCCTAACCTGGTTTAAGTGAGGTTTCTAAGCTCAAGAGCAGAACTTCTGTAAAGTTAAATGATTTTCCCAGTAAATCTTCAGGATTCTTGGGGGAAGGTGCTCAGGATTTTTTCTCTGGAAACGGGTACTAGTAGAGTCAGTTATGTGAGTCTAGATCCCAACCTGAAAAAAAAAGGAGTAGGAGGAGGGGATGAAGGCAAGCAGTGAACATATCTTCAGATATTTCATGAGGTGGGTACAGTTGCCAGGGGGAGTTAAGTCCCTTCTTTGGAGAGGGATGGGCCTCCTGTCTTAGGAGTGGGTAAAGTTGGTTAGTGGAGTCTAGTGTCTCTGCCTATGAAATAGGCCAGTATATCTGATGGGGATGAGTGGAGTTGGTAGGGGAAGGTAGAGTTGGAGGCAGGATTCTAAGCTTCTTGACTAGAGGGCATCATGGATATTGGGCAGGGGTGGAGGAGTTATCAGAATGAATTTGGGGGCCCAAGAAGGCAGATCTGAGGCATGTGGTTCTCAGGCATGTCATGGCAGAATAGGGGTACTATAGAGCTATTTTTACAATTGACACTATGTTTTATACAAGTTAAATTTATTTTAGTCAGGTATATAAAACCATAGACATTATGTGCATAAGTAGAGTACCATGGCTATTTTGATACATGCATATGCTATGTAATGCTTAAATTGTGTTAAACATGTATAACTGCTCAGACTTTGATCAATTTAATGGAGAAAACATCACCCTCTCTTTATTTTAGCTCTTTGCAAGGTGCAATTATTATGCAATATATAAAATCAATAGATATAAATCTTTTATATCTTATTTTCATTAAATTATAGATCATATTCTAATTGTTTTAAGTTTTAAAAACTTTTTTTCTTTTGTAGAAAATTAAAGATGTGGTAGAAAAACATCAGGAGAGAGTTTTTGTGTTGGTAGAATAGCTTGATAAAAAAACACTGCTATCTCTGAGGATAATGAAAAAAGTTAATAAAAACTCTGTTTAAAGCAATTAGTGAGCTATTAAGTCATTGGGCCAAGACCATAGAGATGGGAAGTGTAGTGAGGTGAGCTGACCTTCTGTATCAGCATTTGTCCTGTGTGGGCTGGGTTTGGTGACTGTGGGACAGAGCAAGAGTCTGAAAGCTTATTGTGTTTCTAAGCAGAGTGGCTGTGTTGAAGGATGAAGTTACTAACAATGGTTTGTTGAGTACTATGGGGCTGGAGAGAAACAAGTGGATACTTCAGGAAAGAACCCTAGAGGAAGGAAGCCAGGGAGAACTGAAGCAGGTGGAGTCTCATTTTGACTTTAAGATGTTTATTGAATACTGAATTACAGTATTACAGTACAGAAGGTCTATGATCCAAATAGCCTTTGAACAACAAAGTAAAGCTCTTCAGGAGCCTCAGCATACTCACATGGAAGAAGGACTGAAGCTTAGGACCCACCAGGTAAAGAGGTGTTGGTGAGTGCATCCATCTCATGGGTAGAAAAGCTGTGGACTCACATTGCAGAGGTGAGCACTGGGTAATAGAACCTGGCCACAGTGAAGGTTCAGTATGCCTAACCGAGCTCAATCTCTGGTAGAGGAACAAGGGAGCATGGTCAGAGGGATGGTAATCTGGAGATTTCCTTATATACAACCTGACATTAATAAATACTACTAGGCATTCCAACCTAAAAACTAAAGTTAACACACATGCAAATATGCATGCAATCATGTTAGGTGCACACATTACACCTTCTAAGACAATAGAGACATGATTCAGTTTTTAGTAGAAAAAAACAATTTAAAGTAAGGACAACTAATTTTCCCTTGAACATAGAATTTGGGGAAAATATATGGAGAAATACATATAAAAATAAATCATATTGAAATTTTAGAATTGAGAAATACTGGGGATGAGGGGGTGGAACATGGGGGAGTGGAAGAGCAGTGAGGGAGATATCTTGATAGAGGCAGACATCATGGGGATATGGAGAAACCTGTTGTGAGGGAAGTTCCCAGGAATCCATAAGGATGACCCCAGCTTAGACTACTAGCATTAGTGGAGGGTGTGCCTGAGCTGACCTATCCTGGTGATCAGATTGGTGAATACCCTAAAGGTCATCATAGAGCCTTCATCCAGTAACTGATAGAAACTGATGCAGAGAGCCATGGCCAAGCACCAGGCAGAGCTCTGGAAGTCCAGTCAAAAAGAGAGAAGAGGGATTCTATGAGCAAGCGGTATCAAGACCATGATGGGGAAACTTATGGATACAACTGAACCAAGCTAATAGGAACTCACGAACTTTGGACCGACAGCTGTGGAGCCTGCATGGGACTGGATTGGGCCTTCTGAATGGGTGAGACAGTTGTGTGGCTTGGTCTGTTTGAGGGACCTTTGGCAGTGGGATCAGGATCTATTCCTGGTGCATGAGCTGGCTTTTTGGAGCCCATTACCTATGGTGGGAAGCCTTGCATAATCTTGATGCAGAAGGAGGGGCTTGGACCTGCCTCAGCCGAATGTGCCAGCCTTTGCTGACTCCCCATGGGAGGCCATACCTTTTTGGAGGAGGGGTGGAGGAGGAGATAGGAGATGGACTGGGGGGAAGGCTTTGGGGAAGCGGGAGGAGGGATGAGGGGGAATCTGTGGTTGGTAAGTGGAATGAATAAGAAAATTTCTTAATAAAAAAAAAAGAATTGAAGAACACAACAGCTGAAATTGAAGGCAATAAAAGATGGTTTAAATAAAAGGCTGGGCATGAGAAAAATTAGGGTTAATGAAGACAGATCCACAGGAAGCAGAGTGAGGCTGAGGAGGCAAACAGTGGGCAATGTTAAGAGTGAGAAGTCCCACTCGTCCATAATTGACATAGAGAAGAAGGCAGATGGGGCAGGAAAGAGCTTCAAGAGTTGGAAGAACACTCCAAAGAAACAAATTAGGATCCAATTTCTTTTTCATGAATTATTTAGCTTATTTGTACACTTTTCTATAGATATGTTCCTTTTGATTAAACATTAAAACAGCCAATATACGTCTTACTGTAGAAAAATTTGAGATTTTATTCTACTGATATATGCATTACCTATGATACTGAAAGTCTTGCCACCTTATCACTTAACAAAAGAAGCACAGAATAGCAAAGCTTTTAGTTTTTCATGTTTACCAGCTTAAGACTTGTCTGTTTAAAATTCCGTAATACAGAAAACATGAGGTAGAAAATGAAGAGTGCTCTCTATAATCCTACTATGTATGCCTATTGCATTAATATTTCTTCAAACAAAAATCAAATTATATATAATATACATTTAGTGTTACAAATAAATCATGGATTTTTAAAAACTTATAAAAATTGCTATTCACTAGAAGGAGGTGAACAATGTCTCTATTTCAGCAGATGCATTTCCCTATGCATGTAATTTGGAAGCAGATTTTCCTCGGTGACAATGGTGCATTTAGTTTTCCATTCATGCAATTGTATTTATTGATCCTATCTTATATACTAGGTACTGAACTAGATAGTGGGAAGGAAAACCAGACATATGTATTGCCCCAGGGAATTTAGTGTCAACTGGGAATACAGACATTGACTTGTAGCTGTAACAAAGAGCTTGTCATGAAAGGAGAAATTCAAGGTGTTCTTGGAAGGAATAGCAAAGTCGGGCAGAGCGATGCTGGAGAAGTCCCTAAGGAAAACCTATTGTATGAATAAAAGTTCCTATATGAATAGGGACAGTCATATGTATACACACACACACATACACGATAGAGTATTTCTATGGAGCTCTAGATGACCTGGTGCCCACTGTATAGCCCATTGCAGTCCTCTGGCTTCAGACTCCCCAGGGCTGGGAATAAAGCTGCATGCCATCACACCTCCCTAAAATGATTAGATTCAGCCATCAACTATTTTACAGTATCAAAGGCTTAGACAGTCCAGTTAGGGATCTTTCTTCTTCTAGAAATTTAAGGCACTAATATGCATTTGCTATTCTACTGTAGTAAACTTATTGACTACATAAACTTCTGAATGGGCTTACATGCAAAATGGATGTAACTTCATTCTGATAAACATTTCTACTTTTTCAAAGAGCCTACTGATCAAGGCATGAAAGTAGGATATCCTAAATAAAACATACAAATATTTTCTTATTTTAAAAAGCAGGGTAACGCAGGTCTCAAGGAAGACGAAAAAGAAAAGCACAAAGCATGGACAAAGAGCAATGCTCCATCTTTGACAGTCTAGGGCACAGAGTGGATGCTGATGAAACATCTACATGCACACTATGAGGGCACTCCCTCTGAGGCCAGATTGAGCAAGTTCATCACAGGTCTGCCAGTGAGCCTGCCTAGTGATCAGTGCAGCTGGAACTCGCAGGACCATGACCTGGTATAACAGGGAGACAACAAAACTGACCTATCTGGACAATCTCAAATACTTTCCCACTACATGAATACTCTAAGGCAAGAGGATTTTAAATGGATACTTCCATGTACATTTGACTTTGTGCTTTCTCCTTCCTGTGAGCTAGATAATGGAGATCTCTATAGTAAGTTGGTTTTATAATTCCTTTTAAAAAAGCTAACCAGCATGCTATTCTACAAAAATGGGTAGTACTATAAATTGGTTTCCTAACATTGAACTGGTCTTGTCCTCTTGGGATAAGATTCTCTTGGTCATGACATGATAAGGTGATGTATCTTTTTATTACTAGATTTTTTTTAGACACTGGATTTTCTATATATCCCAGGCTGAGCTAGCCTGGAACTCACCATACAGCTCAGTCTGGCTTCAAAATTACATTTATCCTGCTTTACCCTCTTGAGTGCTTACACTATAGGAGTGCATAACCACACCCAGCTTACACTGCTAGATTTGACCTGGTCACTTTTTTTCACTACTTCATGAAGAATATTGATCTATAGATTTTTTTTGTAGTTATAATATCAGGGTAATGTTGGTCTCATAAGCTAAGTATGAAACATTTTCTTCTTTGACTTCTGAAGTTTATATAATGTTTGTGATATTTCTTCTTTACAAGATGATATGCTTTCTCAAAGAAGCTGAGTGTTGGAGTTTCTGTGTACACAGTTTTTAAAGTATGAATTCAGCTTGTTTGCTTATAGGACCATTCAGGTAGCAGGACCTTTGTAGTGTGTTTCTTCCAAAGAATTTGTTCATGTGATACAAACTATTACAGTTATGGGAATAAAGGTACTAGAATATTTTCACATTATTCCCTTAATAGTTTGTGAATCTTGACTGATATCACCTCTTTATTAGATATATGGATTTGTGTATTTATTATTTAGTCAGCCTAGAGGCTTATTAATTTTCTTGACTTTTTTCAAAGCTCATTTTTGGTTTTATGAAATACTTTAGTTTTTTCTTTCCAATTTAATTGATTTCTGTACTCTTAACATTTCTTTTCACATGTTTTGAATTTAATTCACTGTGATTTTCTAGCATTGGCTAGAAAATTTTCCTTGAAATACTGTTTAAAATCTATCTATGAATTCTGATGTAGCATTTAATTTTTAAGATTACTTTTAAATATCTCTCTCTCTCTCTCTCTCTCTCTCTCTCTCTCTCTCTCTCTCTCTCTCTCTCTCTCTCTGTATCTATGGGCAGGTGCCTACAGAGCCCAGAAGGAATCGGAGCCCCCACATCTGAAATTACAGGCAGCTGCAAGTTGCTCTATGTGGGTCCTGGAGCTGAACTTGGGCCCCCTGGGAGATCAGCAGATGCTCTTAAACATTGACCCATCTCTCCACCCTCCTGATGTTGTATTTTAATTTTTCTTTGATTAAATATTTTCTAATTCCTTTGTGATTTTGTTTTTGAACTATGGAGTATTTAGAAATACTTGTTTAATTTTCAGATACTTAGGGTTTGTCTAGACCTATTTCTGCTAATATTTTTAGTTGAATTCCATCATAACCAATGGATTTTACAATCTATTTGTAAGATTTAAATTTTTGAGAACTATGCTGACATTTATTTTATAGGTTAGAATATAGTCTATTTTGATGACAATTTCATGTGAATCTACAATAAGGTATGTTCTAATGTTGAGAGTGTTCTACACATTGTCAATTATATCAAATTTGTTGATCATGTTACACACACACACACACACACACACACACACACACTACTTTTCTTGTTGCTGTGACAAGGTACATGACTTAAGGAAGGGTTTATTTTGGATCACAGTTAAGGGTACAGCCCATCATGGTGGCAGGAGTGTGATACAGCTGGTCACATCACAGCCAGGAAGTAGAGAGAGATGAATTGTGGTGTGCGGTCTCCATTCCCATCTTCATCACTCAGGGGTTCCAGCACAAGCAGTGATGCTGCCCACATTCAGGGTGGGTTTTCCCTCTTCAGTTCAGCCTCTTCAGAAACCCCCTCAGCAACACACCCAGGGGCCATTCCCTATGAGATTCTAAATCTACTCAAGCTGTCAAATGAAAATCAACCGTATGCTGTTGGGTTCTGTCACCTCGTTCTGTTGCTCCTTAGGAGAGCCTGTACCTGTGTGACTCATCTTCAGTAAAGAGTACCACTCTGCACTTTCCTCCTTGATATTTCATCCCATAGTCTTCAACTCATCAGGACCTTTTACATCCTGCTCCTCTGGCCATTAATGTGATGCTTGTTTTGTAGTTTTGTCACCCAAATTGACACGTGTCCAATTTGTCCTTTCCCTTTCTGTGTGCTGACTTCCCTCCACACCATGTTTACTTTCCACGGCAGTCAGGAAGTTACCATACATATGGGCTTAAAGGTGTGCACCACCACTGCCCGACTTACCTTCTATATTTTCTCAAGTAATTTAAATTGTAATCAGAAGGTGGTGAGGACCATAGAAGAGTTTCTTGCTCTCAATGCCAGAAGAAACTCTACTTCCTTTTGAAATGTGTCTCAGGCAGGCTGAAAACACTTAATCCCATGAGATCATCCAGAAGATGGAGATACTGTTCCCTTTTGCAGAGGATCAACGAAAGGACAGTGGTCATAGGACTCTGGAAAGTCTTAGCGGCAGGTTGCATGAGATGCGGGTGGATCTCTGCTTTTAACCATTCTCTTCTTTCTTTTCTTCCACTCCAGAGACTTGTACTGACTTTTTGCTCCTGAAACTATGTGAAGATGCCCCGAGCCCTATATTTTCACAAAGGAGATAGATCTGTTCTTTCAAAAAGTCTGTTGCCCAAATTTGAAATTGTTCATTCAATTGGAATATTGGCCCTGCAGTACTTCTCTTTCATTCTTAGGGTGGGAATTGATTTTTCTTCTCTGATTTGTCACGTGAGAGCACTAAGTGGTTCACAGCCTCAGAATTCTCGCACGTTATTTAAAAACCTGTTCACAACGTGATGAGGTCTTGTAGAGGCTTGTCTATGCCAATGTGTAAAAACCTCCAGCTGCCTTGGAGACTGTGTAGAGAAAGCTCTGTTCCTCATTAGGTACTCCTACTACCGCCTGTGTGAGGGAAGTAAGAACTTTCTGTAGGCATTTCCCCAGATCTTAAGTGTTCAAATGAGCCTTTATCTTCACCACCTCCCCAATTTTATACACACAGTTTAATTGATTTTTTTCTGTTCATAACTATAATGGTTACTTACAAGAATATGTTTGGGCACTTAAAATCAGTGTGGATATAGTTGGAATTTTTATTAGCACAATACTTTTTGAATAAGCACATATGCACAGTTTCATTTGAACACTTGTCTCCATAAATTTTGTATACGTTAAAACTAGAATGACAGTTTACAGACTAGTTTGGGGAACAAATCAGGTTCGGCTTTCTGTATTCATGTCTGTGTCCTCATTTATCCTCTCACTTCCTTTGATTATTAAATTTGAAAAGATAAGTCATTCAAACTGTTATCAAGAAAATATGGACATGTTCGGAAGAGACTATTCAAATGTCAAGTATGAAGGCATATAGGCATTTATGAGTGGACTTGTGCAAACACAGTATAGACCAGCATTCAAAGAAAGAAGGGTCAGAAGAGGTATCTATCTCCTAGCCTCTCAAAATGGTGTGTCTGAACAAAGCTAAAAATCTAGGAGAGGCACCTGCTGCCTTGCTGTACATTTTTATGCAACAAGTGTGAGAGTTGTCCCTGGAGACAAATATTTTGAGACAGAATATCAAATGGTTTTGATTGATCACCAGCTACCAAGAGGAGTTATTGGAGATTCTAGGGGGATGTACAAATCATGTGTAACCCTCCCTGTGGAAGGGAAGTCTTTAAACCAAGTTATGTGACCTCTGGGTAACACAGAGAGACCTGGGAGGGGGTTTTGGAGACTCCTGCTTTTCATTCTGTTTTATTGGCAACAAACTTCTAAATGTTGAATAATTGTAGGTTTACAGAAAGGTTGTTAAGATAACAGAATTCTTCCTGAGGTTTCTCCTCCCCTATAATGATGTTATGATGTTACATTTGTTCAGACTAGTGTATTATGCACTATGAAATGAATGTCAGGCTTTCTTCAGATTTTGCAGCTCTTGGTTAAGGTCTTACCTCTGCTCCAGGATGCTACCCAGCACACTACATTACATTTAGTCAGTACCTATTTGGGGACTGCAGGATGCATTCTACGGCCCTCTGTCACTGAAAAGTTCCTGTACATATTCCCATGGAACATAGTCACAAGCAAAATTTTGTGTATGTTTGCTGATTACATATTTTAGTTAGAAATGCAGTGTATTGACCCCTGCCATAAAGGTTTATTCATTCCAGGTGCCTGGCCTTGATCAGGATTATTAGACGACAGGGGCTTCAAACTAGCCTTTGTGCTCAGCACAGTGCTGCTTGCCAGAGACATTCAGGGCACAGGATGAAGCCAGCAAACCAATTAACATGACTCTCTGAAGCTGAGTCATCACAACCTGGTCTAGTGTTTCAGCATGTCAGTACCACTTTATTTTTAGAATTCAGATGATGTCCTGACGAATCTTTAGTTTCATAACAATTCAGATTCTTGAAAGAAAAAAATAGAAAATAGTATATCCTATGTTTTAAAAGCAAAATAACAAGAGAAGCAGTAACCAGACTAATATTCATACAGTTTAGGCTTTCCTGGAACTTGACACTCAGCATGACCTCCTTTTCCGCCCCTTGTTCTTTTTTCTAAGAAAACATTAATGTATCCAGTGGTGAATTATTGACCTTTGGGTTTGGCTTGGCCCTTGAGTTTGACTGGGTGAGCTGTGGCTATAGTGGTTTTGATGTGTCATTACGAGTCTGAGGAGCTGGTAGGTAAACGGAGCCAGAATGATTGAAAGTACTTTGGGAAGTTCTCGAATCTCATAATTAGGCGTGTATATTTGGAAACACTTTTGACCCTGTCCAAACAGACAGACAGACACACAGGCAATCCTTCCCACAGACATAGCTGCTCACAAGCAGTTGGTGTGTTGAGACATTTTTAAAGATGCTCATGTCATAGAAGTAAATGAGGCAGCGTGGAGATTAGAACATGTTTCCAGTACAGAAGAGCCTAGTTACATATTAGCTATTTAAATTCAAAAGATCCAATATTAAATAAAATAAAATCTTAGTTTGTCAGTTGCACTAACCACATTTCTAGTACTCACTGCTATATTAGACAGCAAGAACAGTTTTCATTGTCTCGAGATTTCTGCTTTAGACAGAGCTGTGTGTTAGAGCACAGGTCTAATATTTGGTACTGCTTGAGGGTTAAACTTAAATGATTCTGAAACCATGTAGGCCTTGTTCATTTGGTTAAGTTTAAGAGTTTAATTTAATTCTACTTAAGTTCAATCTGAGCAAATAGCCCTGATGTATGTGTGTCATGCTAACCAGTATTCTCAATTTGAGATGTGTCAATTTTTTTTCACTTGTGGGCTACCTAAAAATAGGCATATTTTCAGTACTCATCTAATGTCCCATAAGTAGATTTTTGACTTTATGCTTTGGTGTATTCGAATACTGTTAGGTTCTTCAAGGTTTACTCTAGTTACATATTGCGTTTCAGTACCATTTTTAGCTCTTACATTGCTATTCTGTTTCTGGTTTATGGAATTTATTTTGTAAGCCCAGCTATTTTTTTTCTCATTTACCTTTGCATATTTTATCTATAGTTCCCATGGATTCAAGATGGCATGGTGGTTGAGGGTAGGAGTAGATGTGGAGTGGACACGAAAGCAGTGACTTACTGTAGCTCTATGGAGAAAAGAGTTAACACAGCACACTTGAAACAGCTGTCTTTAGAAAGTTTGCCTCATGAGGTGGCCTTAGGCTGGCACCCGTGAGACTGGCTGTCAGCGAAGTCCTGACCGACAGCCTGTGCCCAGCCTGTGCAAATGATATGACTTGTTACAGGCCAGCATTCCTTCTGAGAAAATACAGGATGCTTAAGAGATCAGTCTTCAGTGGGCACCAAGCCTCTGACAGGCTGCCTTGGGCAGAATCATGGTGCACAGACTGCATTTTTTGTTTGTTATTTTTCTGATAGAAGAGCGTGCCCTGGAGAACCTCTCACAGGAGGCATAGAATACAAGAAAGCCTGTGCGTGATGGTGGTTGTTTTTCTGGTAGAAGAAGAATGTGCCCTGGAGAACCTCTCACAGGAGGCATAGAACACAAGAAAGCCTGTGCATGATGGTGGTTGTTTTTCTGGTAGAAGAGTGTGTTCTAGAGAACCTCTCACAGGAGGCATAAAATACAAGAAAGCCTGTGCATGAAATTTCCAGACTTCACTTCCATGTTCCTTTTCTGACTCAGTTGTCCATTCTTACCACTCTGCTATAGTACTTTAGCCACAAGTTATCTGCATCTATGAACCCTCCTAAATGCAGGCATAGCTTTGGGATTTATAGAACATCACTTGAACAGAAGCACTATTTATTTATGTTAGGATTGAACCTGAGGTCTTGTGCATTCTCGGCAAGCACTTTGCCACTGGGTAAATCCCTAGCCATTTTGTTTTTGTTTTTGTTTTTTTTCTTTTCCAAGACAGGGTTTCTCTGTGTAGTTTTGGTGCCTGTCCTGGATCTTGCTCTGTAGACAAGGCTGGCCTCGAACTCACAGAGATCTGCCTGGCTCTGCTGGGATTAAAGGCATGTGCCACCATCGCCTGGCGCCATTTTTTTTTTAAACGTTTTATCTTCAGATAGGTTGTTACTAAGTTGCTCAGGCTGACCTAGAACTCACTCTGCAGCCTAGACAGGCCTTGGACTTGTATTCTTCCTGCTTTCTCCCTTGTAGCTGGCATGACAGGCCTGTTCAATCATGCTTAGCTGCTTTTCCTTTTTGAAGGACGGACACAAATGTTGTCATTGTGGGCAACTAGTAAGTCCTTAGCTCAATGTGCAGCAGGCTTAAATTTCCCCCAAACTGTAAATATTTTCCTGAGGTTAAAGAAAATTGAATATTTAAGATCTGTGTGGAGGTGTCTGGCACAGAGGAGAAGTTTAAGTATTATGGACTTTTTCCTTTTCCACTGCCTCTCATCTCCGGCCCCATTAGGATTAGAATGCATTCTTTGTAAGGGGGTGGATGTTATGACGCATGGATGTTCACTTTCCCCACCACTGCTACCGCTTTACTAAAAAGCACAAAACGTAGTTAGGCGTTAGATCATTAACCAGGTTTGTTCTTGCCCCTGCTCTTGGAGATAGTCTCCCCTTCCACTCTAGTTTATTTATTTTTTTTGTTCTTGTTTTTATTTTTTCATCACGTGTTCCTACCAATTGGCTCTCATTTGCTTTTTCTAAAAGGAGAAGCACGAACCACAGAGAAAAATCATTTTGTGGCTTGAGAGCTGGCAAGGTCAAGCAGGAGCGCTTATAATTGAAATCTGAAATCTGTGCTTTGTTCTTCTTTACAAGCAAAAGTGAAAAGAAGAGGCCGTGACCCTAGCCACGAGCCCTTCTCTTGATGGAGCAGGGAAGTTATTGAAGCAATTACTGGAGCTTAGATTTCAGGCCTAGGATATGAGGAAAGGCATGCAGGCACTTACCAGAGAAGAAAGACGTTCGTTTGGGAATTTTCCATCACTGGGCCTAGTGCCTTAAATTTTTATGCTTCCTGTTTAATCATGAAATGTAAAGAATAAATCTGGTCCACAAATCAGGTCACTCACCAACCAGCATTTAAAATGTGGTTAAGTTTAGAGTCTGCAAGGTGATATCTAGTCCTCAGGAAAACATTCAGGTCTCTGAGCATACAGTTCTCACTCCCACAAACCTGCTTTTTTTTGCTTTGTTTTCTTGAAAGAGTCTTATTCTTGCTATGTGTCCCAGGCCTGGAACTTGCTGTGAAGCTACGGCGCCCAGGCTACGAACATATGAAATATGAACATGTATATGGCTTAGTTGGTTCAATTCACAAATATCGAAGGCACAGACACGGAGGGTGAACTCTACCTGTTGTGCATCACTTACTGTGATAAGGACGCCGTATCATTCAAACAAAGGTTTGGTCCAATTCTACATCTGAAATATCATGTTACACTCTTCTACAGGCACCATCTTGGCAGGAAATGTGGGTGTAGAAAATGCTTCGGTTAAGGTTAAGTCATGTGATGTCTCTTCTGCCACCCACTGCTTCTGCAGTGGTTTACTGCATCAAAAAGGTATTGGCTACCTTTCTAGATGTGTAGAGTTGTCTCCTGAAAGAGGTGGTGTAGATGTAACCAACTGTCTTATTAAATAGGAAACACAGAGCCAATACAGAGATGAAAGCCAAGAGGTCAGAGCAATAGCTAAGAGCTAAAAACCTTACCCTTCACTGTTGCTGTTGTCCTACCTCTCCAAAAGAGACCTACTTCCTGTGCATCTGTCTTTTTTATAGAGTTTCTGTTCTGCCTTCTCATTGGTTGTAAACCCAAACACATGACCTCGTAGTCACTGCCTGTCTGTACAGACCTCCAGGTCTTCTATGGTTGGTATTGAGATTAAAGGCATGTGTCTCCAATGCTGGCTGTATCCTTGAACACACAGAGATCTATCTAGCTCTGCCTACTAAGTGTTGGGATTAAAGGCGTGTACCACCACCGCCCAGCTTTTGCTATGGATTGCTAATAGCTCTGACCCCCAGGCAGCTTTATTTATTAACATACAAATCACATTTTAGTACAAATAAAATATCACCATAAGGTGGGGACACTTTCATCTCTGTACCCCAACCATTTCTGGACAAATTAGTAAGTACTGGTGGGCAGCAGGAAATCTTGTCAGTTCTCCATTTTTAATATGGCTTCTTTGATACATACCACTATTATAAAATGGTCAGAAATACTCAACGGCAGCAGACTCCCAGCTCAGCAAACACCCAGAGGCCGTGTCTTAAGTCTGAAGCAATTTGTCAATGCTTTTCCTCCTTAGCTTTCCCTCCTGCTGCTCTTTCTTCTAGCTTCTTCCTTACCTGTTGATTACATATTGACCTCTCTGATGCTAGACACTTGCAGGCCCTGTGGCAAACTTCTTATGTTATTCTTCCTCCTCAGACTGCAAATCAGTCCAGTGCTGCACATCAAAAAGCACTGGCCAGTAGTACGTCTGGTACATCCCATGGCTCACAATGCAGACAGTAGGATGTCCATTTCCCTTCAATGAAGATATCTATTTTCACACATTATGACCCACTGGCTCAAGGAAAGGAAATGAATAGATGCAAGTACAGGAGAAAAAAATATGATGGTTACATCACTCAATGTAGCTCTAAGCATATTTACCATGAAGCTAAAATTGCACCTTGTGTAGCAGCTATAAAATTTTAAAATCCATGAGTGTCTTGGGAATCTAATACTTATTCTACACACACACACACACACACACACACACACACACACACACACACACACAGAGACACACACGGGTTAGCTATAGAAATAATGACCCAGAATAACATTGATTGAATATCTACTATGGCTCTAGTATTTATAAGAGTTAAACATATCATATAAATCTTTATGACCAGGAAAACTGTCTCTACAAGTCAATTATCTAAAGAAATGTGAATGATGAATTTATTCAACCTGAGGCCATTATTCAAAATTACTCTTAAAAACAAGCATCTCTAGCAGGTGTGTGTGTGTGTGTGTGTGTGTGTGTGTGTGTGTGTGTGTGTGTGTGGTGGAGGGCATGATGGTGTTCTGATGTAATTCCAGCACTTGGGAGACTGAGGCAGGAGGTCATGAGTTCAAAGCAAACTTGGGCTACAAAGTATGAGACTATCTCAAAAACGTGCCTCTAAGGAAACCATTCTTCTTTTGAAGATGTGGCCACTGACATAGGCTTCCCATGCTCCAGTGGATAGTCCTATACCCATGTACATATGGGCAGTACCAACTAGACTTGGTGGGTTATCAAAAACTGACATGAAGTTGTGAAGGGGATATAGGGAGGATTTGGATGGGGAAAATTGGTGTAGAGATCACATTTCATTTCACATATGTATGAAATTCTCAAAAATAAAGATGAAAAATTAAAACATTCCTGGTAACATTTATCTTTATGAAAGTTATCACTATGTACAGTGAACGTATAAGAATAAAAAACAGCTTCTCTAAATAGCAAAAGATGACATTCTGGATGAGGGAGTCATTTGTTTCTTTAGCTAGTGCTATGCATACAAATGTGTTTAAGCCAGTAGGACTTTTTTCTCTTTCCCTTACTTCAGATATTAGTACCATTGTAATATAATACAAGTGGACATGCTTTGTACAACATCAAAATAAAGAAAAAACGAGCTTAACTTCTTTCTTCTTTTCTTGGACGGACCTGAAATAACACCCAGGGATTCTGGAGGCTTTGGGGAACACAAGGGACCATACAGTCAGGTAGAAAGAGAGCAAAGTCTAGTCAGATGGAGTGGGACTGTGAATCTTAGCTCTATTTATACTACGTATTTTAGGTAAATTTATTTAATTTCTTTGAATATGTTTTGTTAGCTTAAAACAAAACATAAAAAACTGAAAGTATATATTGTAAGAGCCAGATTTCTGGAGAAATATGATATGTCAGATGTGGCACACAGTACAGATTCCACAAACATTGTTTTTTTCCCCCTTCTTTTAAGGTTCTATAGGTTAAAATAAAAAGGGCTTTTGTTGGAATATGAGGATGTGTTTGGGAATGAGATTCTGAGTGCAGTCTCGGACCTGGTTCCACGTGAAGGAGGTTTAGATGGGGATCTGTGTTGAGAGAAGGGAGCTGCTTAGACTAGGAGAGGGTGGGAGGAAGAAAGCTGTGAACAGGTGAGAACTACAGGGTACTGCCCAGAGTCCAGTGAGGTCTCCTTGTTAGACAGTAGAAGGAGTCTGGGCTGAAAATGAGGTTTGCAGGGGCCTTTCAATGTCTATATCACCACTTGGGATCAGATACTGAAGGTTGGGACAATTGTGTCATAGAAGCTGTGGGCATACAAACTGGAAGGGAAAGTGTTTTCCTTCTGTTCTATCTCCTTCAGTTTACAGATTAGGAAACTGAGGCTTGGTGATGCCAAGTGACCATTGTAGAGCCTTGGACAAATTAGTGACAGGAGTAGATGGTATGTCCCTATGAGTGGTTTGCTTCTCTAGCTTTCCCTTCATTTCTAGGTCAGAGTACAAGGCAGTCCATAGGCTCACTCAGCAACCAGCTATAACGCTCATGGATAAGAGCAGAAACTCTCAATGAAATTCTGTTTTGAGTTTGACAGGGTAGCACAGGCTTATGGTCTTGACACCTGGGAAACTGAGGTATGAGGATTATAGAGTATTCAAGGTCGGCTTGACCCTATTTATCTGGACCATAACACAATAAAGTATAATAAGACAAAACAAAAGCCATCACATTGAGTTGGACAAGACAAACCAACAGAAGGAAAAAAAGCCCCAAGAAAAGGCACAAGAATCAGAGACCCACTTACTCACACTCAAGATTTCCATAAAAATACTAAACACAAAGCTGTAATATATTGACAGAAGACCTGGTGCAGACCTGTGCCAGCCGGGTGCTTGCTGCTGCAGTCTCTGTGAGTTCATATAAATTTTGCTCAGCTGATTTAGAGGCCCTTATTCACCTGCTGTCCTCTGTCTCCTCTGACTCTTACACTTGTTATGCCTCATCTTCCAAGGAAGAGTTCTGAGGGGAAGGATTTGATGGAGACATCCCATTTAGAGCTGTGTGTTCCAAGGTCTCTCTCTCTCTCCATAATGTCTCACAGTGGGTCTCTGTATTTCTTCCCATCTGCTTCAGGAGGAAGTTTTTCTGGTGCTGGCTGAATAAGGAGGCAATCTACGAGTATAGAATATCACTAGGAGTCATTTTATTGTATATATGTTATATATATATATATATACAATTTTATTGTATATATATATATATAATATAGGTAGGAAAGGTTGTAGATCAAAGGCTTTGTGACTGGTTGATTTACATTTACATTTACATTTCTCTTTTGGTGGCAAAAGATACTAGAACGTAGGGGTGAAGGATCTGTGTAGGCACCAGCTTACCTCTCCGTTTCCAGTGAGTTGTGTGGGTGTTGTCTTCAGCAATGGGACCTTGCTGTCAGTTTGCAAGACAATAGCCTGAGTTGTTTGAGGCTTTCTATGGGACCCCTTTGGCAACAATGCAATTGGATGTAATCCAATCCTGCTACTGGAAACTTCATTTGGTGACAAGAGATGGCCGATTGGGACTTCATCTCCCTAGTTATTTGGAGACTTCATTAGGATCACCTTCATATATTTTAGGGAATTTTCACTGTAATAGGTTTAACCATACTACCCCCTCAAGTGCCCCTCAATTCTAGCTGTCTCTCCTGAGCTCCCTCCCTCAACCTACTCTCCCATCCTCCTGTTCTTGTACCTCACACCCCAGTTCACCAATAAAATCGATTCTATTTCCCCCTCTCAGGGAGATCCATGTGTCCAATCCCTCCAGTCCTTTATACCTAACCTCTCTGGGTCTGTGGATTGTAGCTTGGTTATCATTTACTTAATGATGACTATCCACATATAAATGAAAATATACCATATTTACTTTTCTGAGTCTGAGTTACCTCACCAGGAATGTTTTTTTCCTAGTCCCATCCTGTAAATTTCATGATTTTTTAAAAAAATTGCTGAGTAATACTCCATAGTGTAAATGTACCACATTTTGTTTATCTATTCATCCATTGACGGTTTCTGAGTTAGGGTTTCTATTGCTGTGAAGAGACACCATGACCACAGCAACTCTTTTTTTTTTTTTTTTTTTTTTTTTTTTTGGTTTTTCGAGACAGGGTTTCTCTGTGTAGGTTTGCGCCTCTCCTGGAACTCACTTGGTATCCCAGGCTGGCCTCAAACTCACAGAGATCCGCCTGGCTCTGCCTCCTGAGTGCTGGGATTAAAGGCGTGCGCCACCACCGCCCGGCCCCCACAGCAACTCTTATACAGGAAAAAGGTGTAATTGAGGTGGCAACTTACAGTTTCAGAGGTCTAGTCCTCAAAGCCCACCCCCACAGTGACACACTTCCTCCAGCAAGGCCACACCCACTCCAACAAAACCATATCTCCTAATAGTGCCATTTTCTTTGGAGGCCACTTTCCTTCAGACCAACACATTCCACTTGCTGGTCCCCAAAGGATTCCATAATGCAAAACTGCATTCAGTTCAACTTCAAAAAGTCCCCATAGTCTATCACAGTTTCAACAAGATTGAGTAGTCCAAAGTGCAAAGTCTCTTCTGACATTCATGCAATCTCTTAATTGTAATCCCCTATAAAATCAAAATAAAAAACAACAGATTACATACTTCCAACATATAATGTCACAGAATATACATTACTATTCCAAAACATAGGGAAGGGAGCATAGTGAGGAAATACTGGACCAAAGCAAGACTGAAAACCAGCTGGGTTTTCATTGGAAAATGATATTCCACACAAATGGGCCTAAGAAGCAAACTGGTGTAACTATTTAATAGCTAACAAAATAGACTTTAAACAAAAACTAATCAGAAGAGATAGGGAAAGACACTACATACTCATCAAAGGAAAATCCACCAAGATGAAGTTTCAATTCTTTTTATTTTATTTAATTTTTTTTTCATTTTACAAACCAACCACAGTTCTCCCTCCCTCCCCTCTCCCCCCACCCTCCCCATCCACTCCTCAGATACTCCTCAGGGGTAAGGCTTCACATGGGGAGTCAACAAAGTCAGGGATATCTAGTTGAGGCAGGACCAAGCCCCTTCCCCCTGTATCAAGGCCCAGCAAAGTATCCCTCCATAGGGAATGGGCTCCAAAAAGCCAGTTCATACACCAGGGATAAATCCTGATCCTACTACCTGAGGCCCTACAAACAGACCAAGCCACATAACTGTTATCCACATTCAGAGGGCCTAGTTTGGTCCTCTACATGTTTCCCAGGCCTCAGTTCAGAGTCTGTGAGCTCCCACTGGCTCAAGTCAGCTGTCTCTGTGGGTTTCCCCATCATGATCCCCCACTCCCCACCTTCCCATCCTCTCTCATACAATCCCTCCTCCGTCTCTTCGACTGGACTCCAGGTGCCCTGCCCAGTGCCTAGCTGTGGATCTCCACATCTGCTTTCATCAGTCACTGTATGAAGGCTTTATGATTTATATTAGGGTAGTCACCAATCTGATATCAGGGGAAGGCCAGTTCAAGTACCCTCTCCACTGTTGCTAGGAGTCCTAGCTGGCATCATCTTTGTGGATTTCCCTAGCATCAGGTTTCTCCATAACCCCGTAATTATTAAGATATTTCTTTCATTGCTCTCCCTCTCTGTCCTTCCCCCTACTCCATCCTGTTCCCTCATGTTCTCATCCCACATCTCTTCCTCTCTCCCCCCTCCTGGTTTACCCAAGAGATCTTATCTATTTACCCTCTCAGGGCAATTCACACATGTCTGCATTGGCACAGGAGACCACTTCCTAAATATAACGCCAGTAGCACAGACACTGAGATTGACAATTAATAAATGAGACCTCCTGAAACTGAGAAGCTTCTGTAAGGCAAAGGACATGGTAAATAAGACAAAACAGCAGCCTACAGAATGGGAAAAATCTTCACCAACCCCACATCTGATATATACTGATCTCCAAAATATATAAAGAACTCAAACTAGACATCAAAATACCAAATAATCCAATTAAAAAAGTGGCTTACAGATCTAAACAGAGAATTATCAACAGAAGAATCTCAAATGGCTAAAAGACATTTCAGGAATTGCTCAACATCATTAGCCATCAGGGAAACACAAATCAAAATGACTCTGAGATACCATTTTACACCTGTCTGAATGGCTAAGATAAGCAACACTGATGACAGCTTATGTTGGAGAGGATGTGGAGGGAGGGAAACACCCCTCCACTGCTGGTGAAAGTGCAAACTTGTACAGCCACTTTGGAAATCAGTATGGCAGTTTGTCAGAAAATTGGGAATTAATCTACCTCAAGACCCAGCAATTCCACTCTTGGGCATATATTCAAAGGATGCTCAATCATACCACAAGGACATTTGCTCAACTATGTTCATAGCAGCATTATTTGTAACATCCAGAACCTGGAAACAACCTAGATGCCCCTCAACTGAAGAACAGATAAAGAAAATGTGGTACATATACACAATGCAGTATTACTCAGTTGTTAAAAACAATGACATCACGAAATTTGCAGGTAAATGGATGAAACTAGAAAAAAAATCATCCTAAGTGAGGTAACCCAGACCCAGAAAGACAAATATGGTATGCATGCACTCATAAGTGGATATTAGATATAAAGCAAAGGATAACTAGGCTACAATCCATAATCCCAGAGAAACTAGGTAATAAGGAAGTTTCAGTTCTTAAAGCCTATGCTCCAAACACAATGGCACCAAGTTTGTAAAAGAAACACTACTACAGCTTAAATAAAATATAGACCTCCACACACTGATAGTCAGAGGCTTCAAAACCCCTCACCAATAGACAGGTCATCCAGACAAAACTAAACAATGAAATGCAGGAGCTAGCAGACATTATAAACCAAATGGACCTAACAGATATTTGAATAACATTTTACCCAAACACAAAAGAATATACCTTCTTCTCAGAAGGTCATGGAACTTTCTCCAAAACTGACCACATACCCAACCACAAAGAAATCCTGAACAAAGAAAATTGAAATAATGTCTTGCATCCTATCAGGCCACCATGGATTAAAGCTGGGTATCAACAATAATAGAAACAGCCAGAAAGCTTATAAACTCATGGAAACTGAACAACTTTCTACCGAATGAAAAATGGGTCAAGACAGAAATTACAAAAGAAGTTAAAGACTTTCTAGAATTCAATGAAAATGAACATACAACATGCCCAAACTTAAGGGACCCAATGAAAGAGGTTCTAAGAGGCAAGTTCATAGCACTAGTGCCTAGATACAAGTGACAGCTCACGCTGGAGAGGATGTGGAGCAAGGGGAGCACTCCTCCATTGCTGGTGGGAATGCAAACTTGTACAACCACTATGGAAATCAATATGGCAGTGCCTCAGAACATTGGGAATCAATCCACCTCAAGACCCAGCTATACCACTCTTGGGAATATGCCCAAAGGATTCCACATCCTACTCCAGAGACATTACTCATCAGTGTTCATGGGTGCTCTATCTATAATAGCAAAAAATTGGAAACATCCTAAATGTCCATCTGTGGTGGCTTAAAAAAAATGACCCCTAAAGGAGTGGCACTGTTAGGAGGTGTGGTTTTGTTGGGTGGATGTGGCCTTGCTGGAGGAAGTGTGTCACTGTGTGGGTGAGCTTTTAGGTCTCATATATGCTCAAGCCATACCCAGTGTCTCAGACCACTCGCTGTTGCCTGCAAGATAAGACGTAGGACTCTCAGCTTCTTCTCCAGCACTGTGTGTACCAGCATGCTGCTATGCTTCCTGCCATGATGATAATGGACTAAACCTCTGAAACAATAAGTTGCCACCTCAATTAAATTGTTCTGGCCAACACAGAAAAGACCATGAAGAGTGGTTAGTGAGTTCATAAATTTTTTATAAGATATCTGAAATTAAAACCCAATGAATGAAATAAAAATTCTTTGGTATAAAAACCAGAAAGATTTTAAATTATGCTTATTCAAGCTTGAAAATACAAACAGAAACCACAGGGAAATGTAGCTGATAATTTTATTATGTTGAGTCTTCCAATGCACAGTATGTCTAGACTGTGTTTTGTGGTGGAAAAGGTTATTGGGATGCAGCCAGGTCCATTCATTTATACATTGTCTGTGATTGCTCCTTGCTATAACAGAGTTAGGTGGTGGTGACAAATACGTATGTCTCATAAAGTGAATAAGATTTATTGCCTGTCCCTCTATAAAAGAATGAGCTAAACTCTGAGTCAGGGTCAGATAAATAGCCATTCTGTATTGTTAACAAAAAAAGGAAAGCATATTATGAAACAATATTGTGGTATAATATTATTTTAGGTTAAAATGCGTATTTTAATCATTCATATTAATTATATATTGAGATGTAATGAAATGGTTGCAGTAATATAAAAGTTGACTATTTCAGGACAGCAGTACTCATGGTGGTTTACTGTTGTCTGCATTTTCTATGCTAAGTGACTGAAAGGAAGTTAGTAATTTAGTGAGGGGAACCCTTTCAAATCTCCCCATCACTAATCCTATAAAACCTGTCCTTTTCAGGTAAAAGGTAACTTTCAAACTGTACCTGATATGGTAATCAGTTATTTGTGTGAGAGACAGTGAATTATGCTTTCCTAACATGCCTTCTAAAACATGCATGAGTTCCTAAAGGTTCACAATCGAAGAATTCTTAGTTGGTAAACACAGGTAAATAAATGCCATAGATATGAAGAGTCCCAACCCATGGCTTATTCTTGATGAGCTGACTGATGCTTGAGGCTTATTTTCTAGTAACTGTGCAAATATGATGTGTTTATTGCGAACAGAATGATTACTGCTGTGTGGCCATTTCAAACCATGGATGCTCAGAATATAGCTATATCCCTGTCGCTCTGGCCTTTTACCATCATTGCAGAATGGCAGATTTCTCCTCCCCCGATGTTGATAGTGGATTAACACAGATGTAGACAGCTCAAATAGCAAACCACACGGTAAGTGTCACCTGCCCTTTGAGAAATTGAATGCACAACATAAAACACAGTGATTATTGTTATGCTTCCATCTGGATGTATAAAAACAAAGATGTGTCTCTGATAGGATCATGAAAGACCAAAGGGATGCTTGAAAGTGACAAAGGTACCTGACAGGTTAATAACCTGCTTCTTCAAGTCACAGTGAACCTCAGATAATGCTGTTCTGTTCCTAAGGAGATTATTTCTTAAATTATAACCTGCATTTTTAACCCTACTCTAAATCAACTCCAGTAGTCTCCTTCGTGTGGCAGGAATTGAAATATATTAACACAATTTTAATAACTCTAGGAACTATCTATCAGCAGTTCCCTCATCATAATTCCTGAAGAATGTTTAGTGGGGAAGAAGATGGGAAACCCTAGGAGGCTCTGAAACAGGCAACGTTTTCTCAGAGGAGAGCACGCTTCTTACACAAAGATTGCAGATGCACAGCACAGCTTGCCATCCTTTCAATTCTAGGTGATGCCCACACAGCACCACGAAGAGCAGAGGTCTGGCAATTTTCTGATTAAACATGATCAATATTGACAACGCAATGGTTATCATCCTGCCCCAGGAGTAGATTTCTGGGCCACAATTATCCCATTTGTCTGTCTACATTGTTCACACTAACTGGGTACATTTGCTGATCAAATCTCCTGTAATACCAGCTGAAGGCAGGAGGTTGAGAGGTTTACAGAGTAGTAGAGAGTGAGTAAATGATGCTCATTGGTTTATCTATACCGTTAACAAGTGAAGGGTGACAGCTCTCCACTTGTGCTTGGTATGTGTCAGTACAATAATGGGTAAGGCATTGATCTTTCCTCTCATGGTGAGAGTCAATGACAAAAACGGAATGGATAATTATGGGCATAGGACATAGACTTAAATATCTCCATTTGATAGCATAGGACTTCATAGGCTAGAGAGAGTAGGTACTTCTGCATGTGAGGGAACTAGAAAGGGATTTCTGGAGGAAACTTCCTCACGTGCACAGACCTGGGGCAGATGGAAGATGAGGCAAAGACACAGACCAGGGTTTTGATCAATTAAGAGCTGTTGGAACCCAAAGGGCATATTTAAGAGAAGGAGTAGGAGTGTATGGTTCATTGTGGTTCTTAATTTGATTGGCTTTGGGATCAATGAGGAGACATCACCCTGGGCTAGTCTTTGAGGGATTGATTCACTAGGAGGTCTAACTGAACCGAGGAGTGAATACCCTCCCCTGGGGTCAGCAGCACTTTCCATGTTGTCTGTGGGAGCAGCTACAAAGAGGTCCAAGCTAAGGGCAAAGCAGCACTTTGTTTGTGTTTGCCTGTCCACCCGAACTTCATACTGGTGAGTGCATCCCCTGTATTGTTGCTAGTGTGGTCACCAACCTTCACTGATTTGGGAGCCCAGATTCTTTTACCTTCCAATGAAGATCAATGGCTCTCCATGCTAGACTGGGATGGTTGACGCATCCAGCATCTAGGCTGTCTCTCCAGCTTTGAAGATAACCGTCGTTTGACTTCCAACCTCATATTGTACAATCCAATGTAATAAATCCATTTTGGCATACTGGCCAAATTATGCATGTGGAAGTCAAAGGACAACTTTGTGGAGTTGGTTCCCACTTTCCATCTTTATGTGGGTACTGTAGATTGAACTCGGTCTCCAGACTTATGTAGCAAATTCATCTACCCACTGAGAAATCCCACCAGCCCAAATCCATTTTTAATGTATATTCATGCTACCAATTCTTTTCCTGTAGAGTAGTGGTTCTCAACCTTCCTAATGCTGAAATCATTTAATACAGTTCCTCATGTTGTGGGACTTCCAACCACAAAATTATTTTCATTGCCATTTCATAACTGTAATTTTGCTACTGTTATGAATCATAATGTAAATATCTGTGTTTTCTGATGGTCATAGAAGACCCCTGTGAAAGGGCCATTCGATCCCAGAGGGGCTACAACCCAAAGGTTGAGAACCACTGCTCTAGAAAATCATGAATATGGGGATTTAGGGTGTTTCATGGATTTTATAGGAAGACATGTAGCCCAGTGTTAGAAATTAGAACCAGGCTTGGGAAGCTATTGGGAATCTAAAGAACTCTGCTTTTACCTTTTTCTGCTTCATTTTTTTCCCTCTATGGACTTACTGAGGGGGAAAGGCCATCCCCAACATGGGTAGCGTGGCCCTACAGGTGGGGACTGGATGGCATGAAAGGGGAATAGCAAGCTAATACTCCCTTCTCAGCTCTCAGGCCTCCTATGACATGCACTGAGCTACCCTGTCATGTCTTTCCGACCACGATGGACCCAGTCCTTTGAAGCCATAAGCCAAAACAGACTTTCCTTCCGTTATGGAGAAATGTTTTTTGTTACAACAGCTACCAAAATAATGAATACAGTGAATCACTGTGAAAGGTAGAAATAAAACCTGAATCGATAACAGCAATATGCTGAAATGAAGTAGGAGGTTTCTTTCAGTCTCTGGCTTGTATTCTTTGAACTCACTGCATAACATGCATTTTTGTAAGCAATTTTAGTGTCTTTTGGAAACAAGAAGAGATATGATACAATAATTGTCAGTTCACGAAGAATGCAGGTAAGAAGGAATACAAAATTAATTTAGAACTTGTGTTAATGAATCCTGGGCTTTGTGATAACAGTACCATAGCCTAGGTACATGCTTTCTACTTTACAAGACATATAAACACTCTAATGGAAATGGCTGCATAAACAAGGTGTGAACAATGGAAGTATCACTAGACATGCTGATGCAGGAGGAGAATCTCACGGGGTCACACCCTGGGTAAGGAACCCTGGGAGAAGAACTAGCTTTTCCCAAGGATGAGCTCTCTAATTGGTTGTCCAATACAAAGTGGTCAGTCCTGGAATGATACACATACAAACAACACAAAGAGACTCAGAAGGTTGTATTTATATATTTGAACATACATGTATATAAATAGTATGTAAATATATTTAAATATAAATGTATGTGAATAATAATAGGGGAAGAAGAGGCTTGGCGAGAGCGGACTTGAGAGATGCTGGAGGGAGAAAAAAGAAGGGACAAAGTTTCTGTAATTATATTTCAATTAAAAATGTATTTTGTAAGGCCCATGAGACTCAGCTAGAACAAACAGCCTCGTTTGTGTCTGTGATCACCCTTACTTCATACAGATCTTGTCTCAGATTTTGGCTTCTTTCCCTTGAGCCATGATTATACCTCAGGAATCCTTGCCACTTGCCAGGGAGCTCATCAATACCAAGCCACTGAAGGTATGATTTAAGGCTCAACCATTTGTCGCTAGGCTGCGATTCTAAATTGCTGAGCTTAGAATTCCAAGTCGCTGTGTCGTTAGCACATTTAAGTTGATAAGGATGAAGAAGGAGCCTTTAGTCCAACTCTCTTATTTCATAGATGAGAAACGGGCCCAGACAGACGATGTGATTAGCATAATGTCATGCTAACTAGCAAGCTAAGTCCCGAGATCATATTCTTTGAGTAATTTTAATGGAAAAATTGCTCTTGCTGTTATAATCCTTCTCCTGTTTGATCATTGAGCTTTGGTTTGAATTTTTTTCTCTAAATATATGCAATTGAACATTCTGAATTAATTTTTTTTTGAATTTTATACCTCTATCAAATTGCTAGGGCATTATTACTTGAATTTACATTCTGTGGATAATAAAATCTGACATCCAGTGTATCACTCTAGACTTACTGAAATTCAGCAGTTAGAAAGAAACTTGTGGCTATTCCCTTAATATCACCATGTTTGGACTTTAACCTACTTTGGGACAAATGAATGATTTCTCTTTCTATCGGATGCCAAGAAATTAACCTTCAGGTGCATCCCTTGGTGTGTACCACAGTTCCAAGTACTGTTCTTGGTGTTCTGCAAGTCCTGTATAATTTTCCATTTGCCTGGAGAGTAAGAAGTCCCAGTTTCTCACTTGCAGAACCAGAACCCTAGGGCTTTACAATTCTTTAAGAAGTCACTGACCTGCTCCTTGGAGTATTTGAAGACGGTCTTCTTAATCCATCAAGTCAGACACTATTAAACCAGATTTGGGTGTAATGTCCTCATTGGTACAGAAAGTTTCCTTCAGGTATTATTCATTATACTGTGCTGCAGTTATTCACTCATCAGCAGATTCACCTTTAGTGATCCTTGAGTTCAGAGACCTGAGCCTACTACCTTTTAACTCAGCACTCAGTGGGAGCTTAGTAAATGTTCACTAATGAGTGACACAGGTGCTCAAGTCAGTCCTACTTTATTATAAAGCACACTAGAAGCCTGAGTCTGCTTGATTTTGGCCTTTTAGATCCCTAGTTCCCCAGCAAGAAGACTAATATAAAAGGCCAATTAGAAAATACTTTTTGAATGAATAAATAAAGGATGAAATCATACCTCTTGAAATCAAGTCTACTTATACATTTATTCTTATGCTGTATCTTACTTTCTTGAGATTTACTGATGATTTGGCATACAGCCTCCATGCAAAAAACATATGTCCATGGCCTGTTAGATTTCAGAATATTAACAACTATAAAATATAATAGTGAAAAAGTCCCAATTATCCCAATGTACCTTGTGTTGGGGCCTTCTTTTCCAGTTTAATGTAATGTTCTTGAGCAGCCAAGTGTTCGAAGAGCAGGAGAGTAAGCAGTGTGGCTTTTCAGTGAGGATAGCTTAACCAAACACCTGCGTCATGCTGCCCCTCAGTACATCCAGCCCTTACTCACTCCTCCTGTGTTTGGGCTTCCTCCAATGTTTTTCTCCCTATCCAGCAATGCAGCCTCATGGTAGACATTCAGTCAAATATCCTGGCTGTGAATCCTGACTGCTTTTCTTATATGTGGTTTTGGACAAGTTACTTAGTGTTTCAAAGTGTCAGTTTTGTCATATGTAAAATGGGGCATCATTATCCATTCAAGGGTGTGGGGAGGGTGATGAGGAGAAATGTATGTAATGCATTGCACACTGGTGGTTTCCACCGCTAGTATAGACACTGTCAACTTTCTCATTTTATTCTTTATTCAAGGCTCAGTGTACATATTGCTATCCCTACGGAGACAAATGATTGTGCCCCTAACTCTGTTTCACTCTATTTGGTTTTCACAGGGTCTAGCTATATGGCCCAGTTGGCTTTTAACTTCTGATCCATATTCCTCTACCTTCCTAGTTCTGGGTTGGCAGTGTGCTGTACTATGATGAGCTCACTTTCAATTTTTAATCTCTTTAAATTTAACAAGAGCCTTTTGACAGTTTTATGCATTTATATGATGTATTTTAGCCATTTCTACTCCCATTCCCCTCCCTCTCCCGCCGGAACCCTTCTCCTCAACAAGTCCTCCCTTCTACTTACATGTTGTCTTTTTGCATGGTCTGTGCTTATCGGCTCTACCTCCCAATCTCTCGTTACAAGGCCCAATGCTATTCTCCAATGACCTCTTGATGCACAGAGTACATGAGTAGAATAGTTGTGCAGTATATAGTGCCTTGTTCATAAAAATGATTATTCCAAGAACGTCTTCTGCTTGCATGAGTTTTAAGAACCACATGGGCAAGGAGTCAGTTAAGACAGAACACAGAATCTCAAATGTAAATATTCTGATTTAGTAGCCAGTGGGACGGGGCCACTGATATGTTAGCTCCCCACCTGATGTAGTTTCTTGTTAATACCTGCTTTCTGTTAGCATTCTGACTTGACTAGGAATTTTGTTCTTCAGAAAGGCTGCTGCATTCAGTTTCTGGCCTTAAAACACCAGACAAGCATTGGCTTGCAAAACATTTTTGTGCCTGCTTCACCCACTCCAAACTCCTGTCAGAAACCTAAGTCCTCTGCACAGCTGTGTGGAATTGACATTTCTCTGATATCCAAATTAAATCAGCTTAGGAAATAGCCATGTATGGATTCTTTACCCATTAATTCAAAGATTTTTCATAAAATAGTCCCAAAGACTGTGGATCAACCAGTTGTGTCATGCCAGATAGGAATCAGTATAATAGGAGTCTTACTCCCTGCTTTCTCCAGATTTTCTGAGCCTTGTATTGCAGAATAATCCACAGATACTGATAAATGAACTATTTATTTAGGAATTATTTTGGGGAGAACAATTCACTACACAGGGTAAGGCAATTCTGTCGTAGGATCCTGGAAGGCTTATGGTCTGTCCCATGCCGTTTCTGCTGCCTGAATCAGTTCCCACCATCCAAGTCCATGAGGGAGGACAGAACAAGGCGTCAGTGCCCCTCAGGTCTTAAGGGTAGCTCTGAGGCCATGCCCTAGGGGCTGGTACTTCAAGGTCATAGGTGGAACAGGTACCCACTACAGCCTTGCTGAAACTATCCCATTCAGTTCTGAAGGGAATGGTACCCATGATTCCAGCTAGTGACTACTATTTGGGGTGGAGGTCGGCAGTAAGAAAGGAAATGTGAAAGGAAAAGACAGCAGAGGCCATTTCACGTACAATGATGACATTCTTCTCACGTAGATGTTGATTATATTGATTACTTTTATTATAATTTTGTGCATACATAATATATTTAAGTGGAAAAGTACTCTAATCTGTATAAGCTTGTTGAGTATTAATATCCTTGCCATATTATTCCTGCATCCAAAACAAAGTTATCCAAGTTATCCAATATAGTATCCTTTGTATAATGAATGCCATTTTATGACGTGCACTGACTCTGTAGAGTTTTCAAACCACCAGCATGTAGGACACTATTGGAAGTGTCTTAGGTATCACCCCCAGGGGCAAATGAAAACAGCAGGTGGAATTGTGGGCCATTATCCCTTTCAACTACATTTCACTTTTTTTTTTTTTTAATAAATTATGACTCTGGGTAAGATTTGGTTAAAGAGCCAGGAGGAATGTTAGAATAGGTGTCTTGCCTTTAAAGGCCATCAAATAGAATTCTGTTGCCAGTCATGGTTCCAAAACGAAGAATAAGATAAGCAGGTGAAAATTCAATGGAGACAGAAGGTTTGCTACAAATATAGTGACTATATACTATAGCTTGTGCATAAAGCACCCCTCAAAGCTCCTGTGCTAAAGGCTTTTCTCAACTCTTGGTGCTATTGAGATGTGCTGGAAACTTTAAGAGGAGGGAAGGCCTACTTGGAGGAAGTGAGGTCACTAGAGGTCTCTCCTGAGCGGTATGTTGAAAGATTGGCCTGTAGATGGATTTTTTTCTTTGGGCTGCTAGGTCACAAAACATGGCACAGAAACATCATTAATTATGAAAGCTGAGCCTTAGCTTAGGCTTGTTTCTAACTCGCTCTTATAACTTAAATTAACCCATATTTTTAAATCTAAGTTCTTCCAGGTGCTCGTTACTGATACCTTATCTCCGTTTTGCCCATCCTGCTTCCTCGGCATATGGCTGGCGCCCCTGCCTTTCTTCTTCCCAGAACTCTCTCTGACCAGAAGTCCCCACTCTACCTCCTGCCTAGCTATTGATGTTTAGCTTTTTATTAAACCAATCACAGCGACATATCTTTACATCAAATGTCTCACAACACTGTCCTCTGCTTGTCTATTTCCCTGCCTCCTTCTAGGGGTTTCTGCTGTGCAATCCAGCCATGCTTGTGCCCCTTGCCACAAGTCCTAAAGCAACAGGTCGACCAACAACTGACTGAAACGTCTCAAGCCAAGTGTCCACACAAGTCGTTCCTCCTACGTTGCTTATTTCAGGCCTTTAACCTCATTGCTTGACTGACCCCGTGGTTCAGGTGAAGCTATCCAGGCTTATTTAAGCTTGTCACCGAAGTGGTATTTGGCAGCTCTTTGGATCTACCTTCTTTCAGCATCGAAGTGTCGAATTTGGAGAGTAAGTTACAAGGTCATTGTACCTATAATGAATACTTTTCTACCAGATGCATCAGAGATTAAAAAAAGGTCACTTTGTGAAGCTGAAGCAGAAAGAGAGCTCAATGAAGGGAGCAGCAGGGAGCTGGGTTAGTCATTTCCAACTTTGGGATTCCATCTAACTTGATTTGGGATGGAATCTGGAACTGAGTGTCTGTGTCTCCCAATAGACTTGGTTTTGGCAGTTTAGAGACTCAGTAAGCAGCCTAATAATTTCCAAGTCAGAACTCATAATTGTGAAGGTTAGGTGAGATAAGCAATTCTTTTAGTTATTCATTTTGAGTTTCCCAAGAATCATGTGGTACCTTTAATAAGAATCATTACCATCCCAGTCCCTTCTAATTTTAATCACCTTTCCTTAGGGTGGTACTTCCCAAAGTGAACTGTAAGAGGCAGTAGTCATTGGCAGTGAGGTGGCTCAGAAGGTAAAGATGCTACAAAGTCTGACAGCCCAACTTCGATCCTCAGACCCAAATGTAGGAGGAAAAGACTGACTCCTGCAAGTTGTCCCCTTCCACGCGCACACACACACACACACACACACACACACACACACACACACACACACGAAGTCTTTGAAGTTCAGTATTAAAAATAAGTTTGAAGGGCAAATAATGTTGGAGAATATGCGCCCTGCTGTTATATACTTGTTTCCTCCATTCCTACCTTTTAAGATTCACTGTCCACAGCCCCAAATTAATGACTTTCAATAATCTTGGATAAGAGATACACTGATTTTAGCTTGATCCAACAATTTCCAAAATCACAGAAAGATGGACATTGTCATCTTGGATCTTTATTTCAATCTCATAAAATATGTTTTTGGGAACATTGACCATTATAACAGTTTAATTAAAAATATAGCTTACCATATTTTAAAATCTATATTCCATTTCAGAGTAGTCTTGAATTTCTCCATGTGGCTGATACTCCACCCTCTTTTCCACTCAATTTGTGGATTGAAAAAGATGGCATTCTGAGATCAGTGATCACCTCAGCTTCCATAGTCTTCGCTGGCCAACCTTCTTCCTATTCCAGAGACCCTCTTATTGCTTCTTATTGCCTGACATAGCAAATTGTGGTTTTTTTGTGGTTTAATAAAGTATTTTTATATAGAAGAACTATCAAAGAATATTTCTGTTTGCAGTATTTACTCATACATGTGTTATTAGAATGGGGGCTGTACAGGATAGTGATGAGTGTGCACAAGGAAGTGTGTGGGCAGTATTGGGAATCTTAGGTGTCAGAGGAATTTAAATGTGGAGATGTTAAGAAAAGTAAGTGGAACACATTCTCTTTCCTGTTGAGTGATTCTATCAAAGGAAAGAAATGTGCAGTCTCTTTACTGAAGTTATAACTTCATTATGAATTTCTTTGCTTTATTTAGGCAATGACATGGCTTAAAACTTCAGCAGCAATGAAACAATATGCCTGCATAGTTCCTGTGGACCTCTTGCTTTGGTAGTTCTCCATCTCTTCACTTGTTCTTTCACAGTGCCTGATTCATTCTGATTGGGCTGTGTGACTCTCAGACTGGAGTCCCATGGCAACAGTCATGAATTTCCTTATTGCACAGGATCACAGCCCTGGAGAATCAAACTTGCCCAAAAGGAACAATAAGATTACTAGGATTTTTCTCATGAGTGCCTAATAGAATTGGATTATTGTTTTGAACTTCCCTCTGATGAGATTTCTTGTCTCTGAGGAATATATTTTCTGCAATCAATCCAATCTACATCTTCAGGGAGTAGAAATACTTAAACTGCCCATCATGGCTCTGGAGACAGATGTTCATCCATCTTATAATACAGTTAGAGAGACATGGGAATCTTAGCACCGCTTCCTTGTACTTCCTCCGATCTGTCTCTACCTGATGAAACACTTTCTGACATGCCACTTCCATCTGTCTGGCTGTTTGATGATTTCTAAGCATTTTGCCCACTGAGACCTTCTTAATCCAATTCCCAAAGCTTTTCCAGTCAAATTTCATTCCTGTCTACATTTCTCTGCTCTTGCAATAAAGAATTCATCAATCTGTGTTCTCTTTAATCATGAGATTTCCTGGGAATTTTCTCTCCTACCCAAGCATCACCATGGATTCCTCAGCAGAGGCACATGATTTGAAAAGGAAATGTTGAAACCTTGCTGGTGTTTTGACCCCTGGTGACTTAGTAGTTTCTAAGAACCTTCAGGAATCCACAGTGGGAATCCTGGTTGGATTTCAGTGATCACAATGTTCCACTTGGTACTCCTCAGTCATACAGGTGTTCTTGCATGGGTTTTAGTCATTACACTTTTTCTAGTCTGCTTCTTAGCCCTCACCTTAGGATTCAGCTGGCCATTCTCCCAACAGTGACTGCAGGCACCGAGCTCAGTGGAAAAGACCCACTCCTAGTGATCGCTCAAGCCCTCCCTGTTTCATTTCATGTTCACTGTTCCTGTTCATTTCTTTGATAGTTTAGTCTAAGGTTGTGGATTGGTGCTTACTCTTTCTCTTGGGCTCCATGGTCTTTGATCTTTTAGCAATTGAGTGATTTCTAGCTTAACGACTTTGCCCAACATATTCTGACTGCTGCATTCCTTAAATGATTCATATTTTTATTTTTATCTTTGCAATTTCACATGTATGCCTTGCATGCTGAGTACTCTCACTTTCCATCCCCTTTCCACCTTAGACCACCCAACCACCCTCCTCACAAATCTCTCAAGTGTGTTCATGTTTGTTCATTTTGTTGTTTGCACCAACAGAATTAACCAGGCCCATCAGTGTGACCCTAGGTTTTGAGTCTGCAGGCATCTTTTGGGCTCAACAGACAGTACACAGCTAAAGACAGTAGCTTCCCCTTTCATAGGATCTTTCCATAGTTCAGGGGTAAAGCGTAGAGCCCTTTGAGACCTTCAGCCTTCACTGACTGATTGTTGATGGGGCTGCTCTTGTGCATGTTCAGTGCAGGTGACTAAAGGGAGCTAATGATTGCTGTAGTCATGTGGAGTCTAGGGAGTTGTGTTTCAGAGCTCTTCACCTTGGATCCCACCTCTTCCATGCTTTCCAACTCTTCAGAAGTGTTTCCTGAGTCCTAGAGGGGATGGCATTTAAGTGACTTGTTTAGGGCAGCCGCATGTGTTGCTTAGTTTCTGCATCTTAGACAGCCATTGGTCTCTGCATTCACCTGTTGGCTGTAAGAAGAGGCTTCTCTGATGAAGACTGGGGGCTGCTTTTGTCTATGAAAAAGCAGAGATGTTTAGAAGGCAATTTACTGCAATGCCACTTTAGTTAACAATCAGAAATACACTCACTGAATGAACTTATTACCTTCCCACACCTTGCCTGTTAGCCAGGTAGCCAGGTTTAGAGTACCAGGCATTTGGTCCCTCTGTACCCCCGTGGAGAGCATCTTGAATTTATTCAGAGGGCAGCTGGTTACCGTGACAACAGTCAAACTATTACACAGGGTGCACACCATGTTTTCTAACCATTATTTTATACTCCCTTAATCATGGGTTAACCCTCCTCATCCTGCACCTTCTTTCCCCCAATCTCCCTGCTTTCCTTCCCGCCTGAAACGTTCTATCTACAGAATCTCCCCCTTTATTTTTACCTATATTGTTCTACTACCCCCTCCCAGAAGATATTCTCCTCCCTCCCCTTTTGTGTTTCCTGGCTTGCACAGGTATGCATTCTGTGTCACACTATACTAGAGAACTGAAGCCAGGCTCCTCATATGAAAGAGATCATGTGGTATTTATCAATTTGCATCTGAGTGACCTCACAATTTTTTTTTTTACAGTTTCATCTATTTGCCTACAAATTCCCGAAGTTCTTTTTTTCTTTGCAACTAGTTGATATTTAGTTTTGTAACTATACTACATCATCATCCACTGTTGTTAGTCATCTAGGCTTCCTCCCTTTCCTAGCTATTGTGAATTAAGGCAGCATTGAACAAGTAGAGGCATAGCTATCATAGGGTCCTCTGGCTGTGTGCCTGGAGTTGTGCAGCTGAATCATACGGCAGTTTTAGTTTTAGGTTTCTTTTCTTTCTTTCTTTCCTATTTTTTTTTTTTTGAGAAACTGCCAGATTGATTTCCAAAGTGGCTGCAGTAGATCACATTCCCACCAAAAGTGAGTAAGTGATTTGAAGGGTTCATTACTGAAATCCTCAGGTAAACTGAGAAGGTCTGTCCAGGAAAATTGACTTGACTGATAACACCTGTGGAAGTTTCTGATCCGGCGATCCATGTATCAAGACTATCACTTCCAGATGCAAGGGAACTGACCTGCAGATGGACTCTTCTGACCCCACAGTTCCCCCTTTCTCTCCTATAAAACCCAAATATCCGACACCATGTCTGAACAGTCTACATTTCTGGGAGGGACTGCGGCTTTCAGTTGCTTTAAGAACAATTCCGCTTCTAGAGGTGCCTACATCTTCCTTTTATTTTACATTATGGTCATTAGTCATGCTTGAACACATTTATCTTTCCCCCAATGTGTGCCAACAACTTTTTTTGTGTATATTGATTTCTATTTTAAAATGCATTTTAATTATTTTTTTCCAGCCCAATCACAGTTTCCCCTCCCTGCCTCCTCTCCTCCCAATCCCTCCCTCCAACCTCCCCTCTTCTCCAGCCCCCCATTCACTCCTCCTCCTTTCTCTTCAGAGAAGGGCAAGTCTCCCATGTATATCAGCCTGCCATGACATATCAAGTTGTAGTAAGACTAGGCACCTTCCCTCCTATTGATGATGGATGAGGCAACCCAGTAAGAGGAAAGGGTCCCAAAAGCAAGCAACTGAGTCAGAGACACCCCTGCTCTCACTGTTAGAAGACTCACAAGAATACCAAGCTACACAACTGTAACACATGCAGAAGTCCAATGCAAGCTCTCTCATTGGCCGTTCAGTTTCTGTAAGCCCCTATGAGCCCCGGTTAGTTGATTCTGTGGGTTTTCTTGTGGTGTCCTTGACCTCTTTGGCTCTCATAATCTGCCTCCCCCACTCTTCTACAGGATTCCTTGAGGTCCACCTTAGGTTTGGCTGTGGGTCTTCATCTGTTTCCATCTTTGCTAGGTGAAGCCTCTATGATGGCAATTGGGCTAGGCACAAATCTATGAGTATAGCAGAATATCATAGGAATCACTTCATTGGCTTTTTTTTGCCAGTCATATTTGGTTCTACCTTAGGTCTCTGGTCTGTCCAGTCTCCAGGAAGTGTCTTTTTTTTTTTTTTTTGGTTTTTCGAGACAGGGTTTCTCTGTGTAGCTTTGCGCCTTTCATGGAACTCACTTGGTAGCCCAGGCTGGCCTCGAACTCACAGAGATCCGCCTGGCTCTGCCTCCCAAGTGCTGGGATTAAAGGCGTGCACCACCACCGCCTTGCTGCCAGGCCGTGTCTTAATGATGGTCATTCTGACTGGAGTGAGACTAATGTTAAAGTGATTTTAAGCTGCATTTCCCTGATGGCTAAGAATGTTGAGCACTTTCAATGCTTCTTAGCCATTTGTGTTTCTTAGTTTGAGACCATTCTGTTTAGGTCTATAGTCCAGTTTTTATTTGGGTTATTTGTTTTCTTAGTGTTTTTGAGTTCTATGCCTATTCTTTATAAAACATTTAAAAATATTATTTATTTTATGTGTATGAATGTTTTGCCTGCATGCATGTCTGTATACCACATGCATGTCTGGTGCCAGTGGAGGTCAGAAGAGTGCATTGGGTCCCTTGGAAATGGAGTTACAAATGGTGAACTGGGTGTTGGTAACTGAAACTGGGTCTTCCACAAGAGCAATACATGCTCTTAAGCACTGAGCCATCTCTCCAGCCCCAGTTTTTCTATAGTATAGTTACAAATCTGTCAGATGTACAGCTGGCAAATATTTGTCTCCCGTTCTACAGGCTGACTCTACGCTCAGGTGACAGTGTACCTTGTTGTTCAGAAGCTTTATAACTTCATGAGGTCCATTTGTTGATTGCCAGTCTTAGTTCCTGTCCTACTAAAGTCCTATTTATAAAATCCCCACTTATACCTATATATTGCAATGTATGCCCTACCTTCCTTTGAGACAGTTTTAGAGATTGTTGTAAATAAGATAACAAATGAAAGAGACTGGTGAAAACAAAGCAGTTTTAAAATATTTAGTTATTTTTGAGAATTTTGTATATGTGTATCGTATTTATATTATTCTCCCCCTCTTTCTCCTCCCTTCAGTTCCCCCTTCCTCCAGTTCCTCCCAGGCCCCTCTTCTCAAATTCATGACCTTTTCTTCTTTAGTTATCATTGTTCCATGTCTATGTATATGCATACAGGCTTATAAACACAACCTTCCGAGATCATTCAGTGTTGCTCAAGTGTGTTTAGGGATGACTTTTTGGGATTGGCTAGCCTATCAGAGGGCTTGTCCCTGGAGAAGATGGATTCTCCCTCTTTTGGGAGCCATTCATTCCTTGTGACTCTTCTAGGGGGTGAAGCCTTGTAAGAATTCCCCCACCCATTTTGTCAGGTCAGTTTGTGTTGTTATTTTAAGGCCTTCTTTGGGTAACAATCCTGGGATTTTCTGAGTTCAGCTTCCCTGTCATATATAAAAGGCACACATCATCTCATAGGAGACATCCTGCCCTGGTCCGTTGCTTTTGAGTTCTGTCTGACTCCATCTTCTGTGGTGTTCCCCAAGCCTGAGGTATGAGGCTTGTGTTGTCGATGTGTTAGTTGTTTTCTGAATTTTGCCCAGCTGCGACTTTCTGTGACAGTCTCCATCTGATGCAAAAAAAACCACTTCTTTGGTGAGTAGTCAGAGCCACACTGACTTCTGAATAAAAGCAATTTTTAGTATACAGTTTTGCAGAAAGGGATGCCAGCAGAGAAAAGGTGAAAATGGCTGGCATATGGGTCCCACATAATGTTCTTTAAAATTCCCTGATCATGATAAATTCCTTTCTTCTCATAGGCCTGGACTTGTCCACTCTCCAAATTCCTCATCCTATTTATTTAGGAAACAGAGTCTTCTTTAATGAGTAATTTGGGGCTTGAGACTGCTGTAGCATGAATCTTAAAAGGTCTTATTAATAAAAATAAACCTGCAGCTGGGTATTGGGGTGAACGCTGGAAGATCAGAGAAGCAGAACAAGCCACAGCCACCTCACCTTGCCAATTCCTCAGCTGACCCTGTTTCCTCAGACTGGAAGCTTCTGAGTCCTCATCCAAATGAACTGCTGAACTGCTGCTCGAAAGTCTAAAAGCTTAACCAGCTCTAGTTCCTGGTCCTCATGCCTTAAATACCTTTCTGCTTTCTGCCATCACTTCCTGGGGTTAAAGGCATGTGTCACCATACCTGGCTATTTCCAATGTGGCTTTGAACTCACAGAGATCCGGATGGATCTCTGCCTTCGGAATGCTAGGATTAAAGGTGTGTGTGCCACCATTTTCTGGCCTCTGTATCTAGTGGCTGTTCTGTTCTCTGACCCCAGATAAGTTTATTAGGATGCACAACATTTTTGGGAACACAATATCACCACAGACTGCCTTATTTGATATCATGGGCTCAGTCACATAGTAGACAACCTGGGTTGTCTACTTATCTCAGGGTTCTGAGATAAGCCAGCACCACCTGTGAGCTGAGGGGAGGGGAATGCTCTGGCTCTTCTACTTGTCTATAACTCAGATGAACTTCAAGTGTATCTGTTGTGAAGCAGATTCCTCCAAGATCAAAACATTCCATCATGCAGAGAATCTCCTTAAGCAGGAAGGTAAACAACTCAAAATAGTTCCAGGAAGTTCCTGAAACTAACCAGATTGACTGTGTCCCTCTGGGTCCCAATAGACATAAAAGCTTCTTGAAGTCTATTGTATGATCAACAGATGTAGTTGAAGTTTTCTCCTGCACTGGCCTGCAGCTGCTCAGACCCAAATAAACACACAGAGGCTTATATTAATTAAAACTATATGGCCTAAAGGCTCAGGCTTGTTGCTAGCTAGATCTTACATCTTAAATTAACCCATTTCTATAAATCTATACCTTGCCATGTGGCTCATGGCTTACGGTATCTTTACATCTTGCTTCTCATAGCGGCAGCTGGCAGCATCTCCTGACAGCCTTCCTTCTCCCAGCCTCCTCTTCTCTGCTTGTCCCATTTATACTTCCTGCCTGGTGACTGGCCAATCAGCACTTTATTTATTAACCAATCAGAGCAACACATTCACAGCATACAGAGCGATATCCACAGCAAACAGACTTCTGGCTTCAGACACAGAGTCTATGGGCCAGCAACAAGCCAAGTTAACCTCCAAGCAAACTCGGAAGTAGCCCTGTCTCAGACCAATACAAACATTGGGACAGCATGGTCTATTCAACTAGCTAAACAAATGGTAACTTCTCCACTTATCTGCTTATGCTCTGTGTTCCAAACCTCAGCAAGCCAACTTACCGTAGTGTAAATGGTCTTGGCTCTTCAGTCACCTCATGCTTGAAAATCTCCTCTCCCTCAACTGCTGCAATAATGGGTGGCAGGGATGTATTTTTTGACTCTCATGCTAAAAATTTCAGTAGCAGTCAAATAAAATACAGACCATTACTGATCAAAAGTCAAGGAATGCCATTTCTTGGAAAGGTCTCAGTTTAATTGCCCCATGAACAATTGCAATTCAGCTAAAGTATCTGGGAACTGGAGCTACACTGGAAACAGCTCGATTGCAGCTCACAGGTCAGGAATCCAGTCTAGTCCTCATTAGCTGTGGGACCTTGCAGAAGCCCTTGACCTCTTCGTATTTCTGTCTCTTTCTTCAAAATGGCAATAAAGACTTGTCTTGCCTACTTCACTGTACCATTGCGAGGTTCAAATTAGATAATAGATGGGAAAGTACTTTGAAAAGTGAGGTGTTCAAACTAAGAAAGACTCACCATGGCAGTCTTCCCTGGCTGCTCAGGAACTTCAGCGGCTGCCTGCCTCCTCCTCATCTCCTGGCCCTGGAACTGTCTAATGGGAAAACTAATCTGAAGGGATTAGGGGTCAAGAACTGAGCAGCGTCTGCCACCTGAGTGTTCAGTAAACATAGATGTTGTGCTTCTTGTTACCTTTCTGTACAGTTCATCACAGTCCACTAGATTAGGAAAAGCTTGGTTCTAAGTGGTGACAATGAGGCTTGAATGACGCCTACATGTCGATGCCCCCTTCAGTAGCACAAACTGCCTTTAGTGATTGCCTATCCACTGCCTACACTTCTAAACCCGCCCCCTTGACATTAGGTGAACATGAGATTGTGTTTCACCTGAAAAGTGGATGAGCAACAACGATGTAGGCCCCTTTGAAATTCTGGCTGAGAGACCTCTCAGAAACACTGTGCTCTTTTTCCATTCTGGATGTCTGGAAGGGTTGTGACTGTGGTACATGTATGTTGAGGACAGCACAGCCCCATCAGACTCCCTATGTTCGTAAATATCTAATGTGCCAACCTAAGTGACTATTCAGAACTGCCACTTGATGAAGAAATGTGCTTTTATTATATTTGATAAATTACATAGTGTTATATATTCATTTGTAGCAGTAGGCTATCTTAGGGAAGTCATGGATCCCTTTCTCATCTCCATGTGAACACTTTGCACATATACATACACATGTGTACATACAATTGTGAATTACTTTATGTAATCTTGCTTTCTGGTTCTGCCTGTCTGCACCAGTTTAAGAAAACTTAGGGAATTGAAAAACAGGGGAGGCCTCTACTGCAGTTCTTTTCTCGGTCTGGTCTTGTGAGACCTCCAGATCCCACCAGTTGTCCCACTGGGCAGCTTAGTTTTGTGCTTTTTTTTATTTGGTAATTTCTTTCTGCCTTACTGCTGGAGATTGGAGTGCAGCTGCAGGTTTCCAGGGCAGCTCCAGCTCCCCAATACTTCAGCTAAACTGCAATTGTCCACGGGGCAATTCAAGGAGATTGCTCTTGTGCACGCTATGTAAGCACTCCAGTACTAGACTACATCTCCACCCACTCACCTTTTTTTTTTTTTTTTGAGACAGTGTCATATTATGTAATTCAAGCTGGCCACAAAATATCCTCTTGTTCTATCTACAGAGTGCTGGGATTATAGGGATGCCCATGACACTTAGCTTTTGCTTAGAGATTCTTAAAATCAAGAAGAGAAATTAGTGAGTAACAGTACAGATTTCCCGAGGTCTAGAGCAGTGAATCTCAATAAGTGGGTCTCGATCCCCTCAGGGGCTGCATATCAGATATTTACATTGTGATTCATAACAGCAGCAGAATCACAGTTATGAAATAGCAGTGAAAATAATGTTATGGTTGGGGGTCACAACAACATGAGGAACTGTATTAAAGGGTCACAGCATTAGGAAGGTTGAGAACCACTAGGCCTAGGGTGATGTCTGTGGTAGATGACACAGATTGGTTACTGTGTACACCTTCATCTCCATGTGTGCCTTAGTGCCTGTTCCTGCTCCTGTGTGCAGCTTCTCTGAAAGGGCTCATCAAAACTTTACTGTCTCAAATAAGAAGAAACTATCCCTTGTGAATGGGTAGAGCTTTTCTAAAATTCTTGAAAAACTTTATTTTTATTTTTTGATACCAAAAAGTATTTTGTTTTCATCAGAATCCTAGCAACATCTATTGGGAAAATGGCACTTCTGAAATTAAGTGATATTTGAATGATACTCTCTGTGGTGGTTTGAATAGGAATGGCCCCCATAGACTCATGGGTTTGAATTCTTAGCCCGTAGAGGGTGGCACTATTAGGAGGTGTGGCCTTGTTAGAGTAGGCGTGGCCTTGTTGGAGGAGGGGTGTCACTGTTGGCCAGACCTTGAGGTCTCGGGGGCTCATGTTAGGTCTAGTGTCACTTTCACCTCTGCTGCCTGCAGATCCAGATGTGAAACTCTCAGCTGCCTCTCCAGTACCATGTCTGCCTCCACACCTCCTGCTTCCTGCCATGACGATAAGGGACTAAACCTCTGAGCTATAAGCCAGCCCCAATTAAATATTTTCTTTTATAAGAGTTGCCATGGTCATGGTGTCCCTTCACAGCAATAGAACCCCAACTAAGACATCATCCTATGTCACCCAGCAGGCCTTTGTATCCAATGATGACACATGCTTCCTCCCACCCTTCAGGGTGTTTGAGTTGGTGCACCTACCTATCCTGCCTCGTCTCTGCTCTAGTCTTAATGGAATCATCTATCATGGATTAAATGAGACATAGTCCTCCATAGGCTCCTGTGTTTGAATACTTGGTCCCCAGTTGGTGGTGCCGTTCAGGGAATTTTAGGAGGTTAACCTTGCTGGAGGAAGTATGTTGCTGGGGGTAGGCTTGGGGAGTTTAAAGCTTTGCCCTGCTTCCAGTTTTCTCTCTCTGATTCATGCTTGTGATTAAGGTTGTGAACTCTAAGCTTCCCGATCCACCTACCACGCCTGCCAGCTGCCATGCTTCACCGCCATGATGGACTATTCCCCATCTGGAACTGAGAGCCCAAATCAACTCTTTCCTCTATAAATTGCCTTGGTCATGGTATTTTATTACAGCAATAGAAAAGTAACAGAAGTTGGTACCAGAAAATGAGAGAATGTTGTAAAGAGCCTGACCGTGTTATTTCTTGGAAGAATGTGGAAGATTCTGGAATTTTGCATTAGAAAAGTTGTGGAATGTTGTAAGTGGAGCTTCAAAGGGCCATTCTAGGAGGAGCTTGGAGGCAGTGGTTCTGAGAGCAACTCAGACCACGGGAGGCCCAGCTCAAGTGGTTTCAGCGGGCAACAACATCAGCAACTGGGCTAAAGGCTACTCCTGTGCTACCCTGATAAATACTCTGGGTGCCTTCTGTACTTGTCATAAGAATTTGCCTGAAACTAAAGGAAATAATAATTGACTAATTGTCAGGAGAGATCTTAAGACCATATATTGCTGAGTGTGTGGCTTGGTTACTATTGATGTGATGGATAGTTTTATGTCAACTTGACACATCTAACTCATTGGAGAGGAGGGAACCTCCATTGAGAAAGTGCCTCCTCCATAAGGTCTAGCTATAGGTAAGCCTGTAGGGCATTTTCTTAATTAGAGAGTGGTGTGGATGGGCCAGATGCCATTGTGAGTGGAGCCACTACTGGGCTGGTAGTCCTGGGTTCTATAAGAAAGCAGGGTGAGCAATCCATGAGGGGAAAACCAGTAAACAGCATACCTTCATGGCCTCCGCATCAATTCCTGCCTCCAGGTTCTTGAGTTGTTTGAGTTCCTGCATTGACTTCCTTCAGTGATGAACAGAGATGAGGAAACATAAGCCTAATCAAGCTTTTCCTCCCTAAATCACTCTTCTTATGGTGTTCTATCACAGCAATAGTTACCCTAGCGAAGTCATTTTTTTTTTTAATTTTATAATTAATTTTTTTTTTTTTTTTTTTTTTTGGTTTTTCGAGACAGGGTTTCTCTGTGTAGCTTTGCGCCTTTCCTGGGACTCACTTGGTAGCCCAGGCTGGCCTCGAACTCACAGAGATCCACCTGGCTCTGCCTCCCGAGTGCTGGGATTAAAGGCGTGCGCCACCACCGCCCGGCCCTAATTTTATAATTAATTTAATTTTACATATCAGCGACGGATTCCCCTGTCCTCCCTTCTCCAGGCACCCCCTCCTCCAATCCATACCCCATTCCCACCTCCTCCAAGGCAAGGACTCCCCTGGGGATTCAGCTCAGCCCGGTAGATTCAGTTGAGGCAGGTCCAGTCCCCTCCTCCCTTCACCTAGGCTGAGCAAAGTGTCCCAGTATAGGCCCTAGGCTCTAAAAAGCTAGCTCATGCTATAAGGACAGGTCCTGGTCCTATTGCCTGGGGGCCTCCTAAATAGTTCAAGCTAATCAACTGTCTCACTTATCCAGAGAGCCTGATCCAGTTCCATGGGGGCTCCTTAGCTATTGCTTCATAGTTCATGAGTTTCCACTAGTTTGGCTATTTTTCCCTGTGCTTTTTCCAATCATGGTCTCAATATCTCTTGCTTATATAATCCCTCCTCTACTGACCTACTCTGGTGATCGGATGGCCAAACACCCTAACTGTCGTGATAGACTTCTCATCCAATGACTGATGGAAGCAGATGCAGAGACCCACGGCCAGGCTCCAGGTAGAGCTCCAGGAGTCCAATCGGCGAAGTCGTTGTTAATGCTTAAAATGATCTTCAATAAAAATGAGCAAGTAGGGCAGAAAGAAACCCAAAATGTATAGTTTAGAAACAAAAAGACGACTAGGAAACAATGTTACAGTCAAGGCCTGGGCTGAAGGAGAGGCTTTGATCATTAAGAAAGGAGGTTAGTGCCACTAAGGAGAGCTCTTTCCTGCACTGGAATGAAGAAAGCTTTCAGGGCACAATCCCACCAAGCTAAGCTTCCAAGTTTTGAGAGAGCCTTGGATGGTTTTCTTCTTCTAGAAGGTAGCTGACAAGAAGTAATGCAGCTAATGTGGTTGGACAGAGGTGAGGGGTGGTGTGCAGGGTTCATTCCAAGCTGGTAGCTGAACCTGGTAGTGTCACCCATGTGGTTCTGGCTTGAAAGGTATGAAGGACACTGGGTGATGGGGTCATAGATTCTTCCTCTGTGGTTTTAGAGAGCTGCTGAGGCCAGGCATTGTGTGGTGGTGGTGGAGTCCTTGGGTAAGAGGCTGTGAGAGGAGGCCATTGTATAAAGCTGTGAAGGTGAAGCTTAGTTTGCAGTGGAGACACAGGATGCCTGAGTTTCCAGAGTCATGGGATATATGGATATACAGATATCCAGAGTCATAGAAGATCTGGAAAGGAGGCCTGTGCACAGAGAGATGTACGTTGCAGATAGAAAAGCCTAAGGGGCAGAGCCATCAAAGTCTTTTGATACTGGACATGGACCTACAAGCACTGGTGTTTGCCATGTTGGGTTTGGTCTTGCTTTGGTTTAGTATTTCCTTAATATGCTCACATTCCTCCCTTTTTGAATGATAATGCATCAGAGCCATTATATGTTGGAAGTATGTAATTTGCTTTTGGATTTTAGAGAAAATTATGGTTAAGAGATTGCTTTGAGTTTCAAGAGAGACTTTGGACTTTTAAATAATGTTGAAACTGTCAAAGACTGGGGACTTTTGAAGCTGGGTTAAATGCATTTGGCATTATACAACTACGAGCCTACAGGGCCAGGAAGTGGAATGTGGTTGTTTGCTTGAGCAATGTCCCCCATAGGCTCTGGCATTTGGACACTTGTTGTCCAGTTGGTGGCACGTTTTGGGGGAGTTTTGAGTGGTGGAGTCTTGCTGGAGGAAGTATGTCACTGAAGGTGAGCTTTGGCATTTACTTGGTGTCCAGTTGGTGGCAGGTTTTGGGGAGTTTTGAGTGATGGAGTCATGCTGGAGGAAGTATGTCACTGGCTTTGATATTAAAAACCTAGAGCCCCTCCAGTGTGCTCTCTGCTTCTCGCTTGTGTTTGAAGATATGTGTGCTCAGCTTCCTCCTGCTGCCGCCATACCTTCTGCTTGCTGCTATGCCTCCCCACCAGGAGAGATTCCTGTCCTTCTGGAACTGTGAGCCCAGTTAAACTTTCTTCCATAAGTTGCCTTGGTCACAGTATTTCATGACAACAACAGAAAAATAACTAATACATCATTTCTAAATAAATGTCACCAACTATTCCTAAAGATCTTAAGCCCTTCTAGCTAAGACCACTTTGAGTTGTGAGATATATCCCCAAGAAAGAGTCTTATGGTAGATGTGCAGATGAGGACCTGTGTGACCTTTCATAGACTCCATTGGATAGAGGCTAATATGTCTTTACAGGTGAGATGCTGACATATGCTACCCACCAAAAGTCCACCATCACTAGGGGCTGAAGATCTTTCCAGGAATAACACCATTCCAAGAGAAGTTTGGATGCCAGGGATTGGCACAATATAATATCTTCATTGTCATAGGGCCAAGACAATTCTGCTTCAGGGTGAAGTTAGTGTTAGTCCTCAAATACTATCTTCAAGGAGATGAAGACAAAACATAAAAGTGTTTACACACAGGGAGTTTTTGAGGTCTAGAGCATATGATAGTATTGTTTGAGGGTTGAAGGATAATTTTCAGTTTTATCATTAGCTAGTTTTGACTGTCTAGTCATTCTAGTCCTGAAAAAATAAAGGTACATAATGTTTGTTTCCAGAGATATTGAATAAAAAGAGACAAAAGTAGATGAAGGCCAGGTATAAGGAGTGAATAGCAGGATGTAAATTAAAGCAAAGAGGTTAACGGGCAAGGTGAAGCTAATAAAACAATAATTAGAATCAAATAAGGTGCTGAGATGAAAGCAGCACCCTATGCTGTCATCAGAGGAGTCACCTGAAATTGCAAAATTGGTATTAGTGAAATTACTTTGTTCAGGAGAAATGAAAGCAAGTTTAACTATAGGCCTGGTGCCAATCTCGGCCACATAGCAGGCCTTTGTGTTCAGCAAATATGAACCCTGTTTTTACTTCCCTGCCTTGACAATAGACTGCTTGTACTGCGACACTCATAAAGGGTCTGTGTTTTTCTCTTGTTTCTCTCTCATGATATGTAAGAATCAAATTACACAGAACAACAATATCTGAGAATCTCTGGCTCAAATAAATCAATCAGAAACGAGTATTGGCAATCTAATCTCTGTAGTTTTCAAGAGTGGGTTTTATTAAGTAAGAATGAGTATTAGCTGTACTAGTTTGTGTGTAAAGTTTGATAGAAGGCATTATCTCTTCATATAGAGTTTCATCTAATCAAATTTTCTTTATATGGCCCACATATTGTACAGGCACATATCTGTAAGCTTTCCTATCTTTAGGAAGAAATGAGATCCTACCCTGACTTTTTCAGACACGTGGAACCAGTGTCTCCCCTAGATGCCTTAGAAATGTATATTTGAACAAACAAAACTCCAGGTTTGAGGAATGCTAGCACTACACAGGCATTGGAGTGGTTGTTATTGGACAGCCCCTGAGACCAAGCAGACCTAGGCTTTAGTTTCAATTCAGTATGCATCTGATCAGCCACGAACCCAGTAGAATGTGACCTAAGACACAATTTCCTCAGTGTAAAGCAGGGATAGGAATAGGACCTGCCTTTCATATGGAACAAAGCATACAGGTCACATAGATGCATACAGCAGATCCAGTAAATTTAGGGGTTTTGTTCATATAAACTCTCAGTTAATGGTAGCATCTGAAACAATTTTAAAAAAATCTGCCTGTTTGTTAGAATGGAACTATTTTGCTGTGTGACATATTATTTTTCTCTTAATTATAAGAGAATAATTCACAGAAGTTACTGAAGGAAGGAAGGAAGGGAGAGAATATTTGGATTCATACTTTAAGATGATACCACCCATTATAGTAGATTGGAAAGGCATGGGAACTGGCTCTGTTGTTGACAGTGAGAATGGTTACCTTGGCTTATATGGTGCTGGCCAGAATGCAGAGAGCTCAGCTAGAAATGGGCCAGCCTACAACTCTCAGGGCCTTCCCAACAGTAAAAGGTTTGTCAGCTATCCTTACCTCGTCAAAGTTCCACAACCTTGCAACACAGCACCATCACCTGGATGTTAGATGTTCAAGGGAGGGTTTGGTGGGTGATGCTACATTCAAAGCATATCGTAGAGTTACACGGATAGCCCTAAAACTAACAAATGTGAATTCTAGTAGGGAGACTCCAACATGGATAGTAACCATTGATATCCATCCATCCACCGCCCCCCCCCCCACAATTATGTGTGCATTTGAGAGATAGGATGTAGGGTACAGACAGAAACAAAGGGAGAGATGCAAGTGGAGAGGGAGAGAAAATGGGAGATAGAGAGGAGCAGGTTTAGAGAAACGTGTGGAGTAGGGGAGAAGCAAATAATGAATAACACTGTTAGCTTACTTTTAGTAAAAGGAAAACAATCTAAACGCAGAACTCTCCCTCCAAGTCAAAATTTTGTAGATCCAGATTTCAGCCTGATGTTTTTTTGGTGCCTGCAAACCTGCAAGAGTTCTTTCAATGATTTCTGTTGGTTGGCTGGAAGCAGCCTTTCCCTTGTTGCTCATCGTACATCACTTTGGCAGTAGGAGGAAGTCTCCCTTTGTAGGAGAAGAGAGATCACCTTCAAGTGTTCTTCTATAAGTGGTATGTATGTCTCTTTCTTTTCCTTTAGAGAATAAGCACATAAAATTAGGAGTGTTTGCAGGTATGTTGATTTGAAAGAAAATGGCCTCCAAAGGGAATGGCACTATTAGAAGGCATGCCTTTGTTAGAATAGGTATGGCCTTGTTGGAGAAAGTGCGTCACTGTGGGGGTAGGCTTTGAGGTCTCATATATTCTTAAGCCATACCCAGTGTCTGAAACCACTTCCTGTTGCCTGTGAGTCTAAAGGTAAGAACTCTCAGTTCCTTCTCTAGCATCGTGTCTACCTGCATGCTGCCTTGCTTCCCACCATTTCATAATGGATTAAACTTCTGAAACTGTAAGCCAGCCCCAATTAAACATTTTCCTTTGTAAGAGTTGCATGGTCATGGTGTCTCTTCAAGGCAATAGAAACCCTAAGACAGCAGGACTTAGTTGAGGCCCCAACTCTGCTACTGTCTCTTCAGCATCTATCATTTTGGTCTCTTCTGATTTGACTCCAGTAACATCTTCTCCCTTCCAGTTCCTTGGTTTTCTTGCCATTCTCTCCATAGCTTCTGTGATCATCATACTCACCTATGCTTATTATAGCCCTTGTGATGGCTTGAATGAAAATGGTCCCCATAGGCTCACAGAGAGTGGCACAATTTGGAGGTGTGGCTTTATTGGAGGAAGTATGTCACTGGGGGTGGGCTTTGAGATTTAAAGTGCTTAAGCCAGGCCCAGTGTCACTATGTCTTCCTGCTGTCTGCCAATATGGATGTAGAACTCTCAGCTACCCCCTCAGCCCCATGTCTGCCTGTGTACTGCCTTGCTTTCTGCCACAATGATAATGGACTAAATTCCTGAACTATAAGCCAGTCCCAATTAAAGGCTTTCCTTTATAAGAGTTGCCATGGTCATGGTGTCTCTCCACAGCAATAGAAACCCTAACTGAGTCCTGTTGGTGAGAGGTTGAGTTGACAAAGTCTACTATTGTATGTCCCTAGAGCACAGCAAAGCAGTTAGCTAAGACTGAGGAGTCAAAGCATGCATAATGGTGGTGAAGGAGAGACAGAGAGGGCTACATGTGGGATAGGCAAGATTAGATGATGCTACCCATGATTGTCTAGAGGTAGCAAGCTCACTTCAGAAAGATAATGAGGTTGAAGAATTTGGTAAAGATAGGGAAAGTCATGAGCTTATAGAAAGGAGTATTGTGTGTTTAAATTCAATGCAAGTTGGGACATAAATTACTGGAAAAATTGTAAAGTAGTTACAAGTTGTTTACTAAGCAAAGGAAAACTATCTAGACTATTTTGGAGGATGTTAGCAAGTAAATTGTAGTTTTGGACCTGTCACTAAGAATTAAGGAAGAAGTAACATTATGTACCTCATATGACAATTAGATGAAATGCAATGTCTTGATGTCCTGTTTCTAGAAGGAGAGAACACACCACCAATGCTAGCTGTTACCCAAAACTTATGAGGTGGAAGTCATAAGGATTTTCACCCAAATAGGATTCCCTTGCCTTTCTCCTTTAAGAAAAGAAGTTGATGTAGTCTCTGCTAGGATGGTTCTCCTAGGGTTCATCTACTGTTTGTGAACTCTGTGACTAATTTCTCTGTGATTTTTGAGTATAAGCTCCAGTTTGCAAGCCAGCCAGACATGGATAAATGCATGTATAAAAAGGCTTGAATAGTCTTTAGAATATTCTAATTATCCATCTTGGCAGTCTTGTTTTATAAACTTACAAAAATTCCTCGAAGAACTGAATATGGTCATCAGTTTTTCTAAGTGGAGTAAGTGTGAAGTACTTGGGAGGCTATTTGTCAGTGTAAACACAACCACTGTTCTAGAAATAACAGAAGGATAACAGCTGATACGGAGTAAGCCTCCATCCTCAGACCTCTTCTTACTCATATTCCACTTTTATACTTCACCAGACTGTTTCCAGAGCTTGTCTCATCTCTAACCCAGACACACCAGGGGATCCTCAATGTCAAATGTCATCTAATGTTCCTGTCTCAAATAGCCTCAACTCTCAAGATGCCTCCTTGTTCTAGAAAGAAATGGGATGTGTTTTATGGCATGTTCCATGCTTTCCCAGAGGGGATGTTCACTCTACCTGTGTACCAATATGCAGGTAAAATGAAGGTATTCTTAGAAACTCTTACTAATTACTATGCCCAAATCTAGAGTGATAGCCCTTGTTTCTGAACTATCACAGAACTTTATGTTACCCTGTAGCAGGAATCTGGCCAGCTTCTCAGCTGGTCTTGTTTCCTCAGACTGGAAGCCTCTGTGTCCTCATATCCGAATGACTCTCAGCTGAACTGTGCTGATAGAAGCCTGAAAGCTTAACCAGCAAAATGCTTTTAGTTTCTGGTCCTCACGCCCTTGCCTCGATGGCTGACAGTACGAGGCTTTCATTGCTATTTTTTAAAGCAGATTCCAGAAAGAGAATCTTTTTCTGTAAGTTTTCATTGCTATCTTTTAAAGCCTGTATCAGTCCCAATAATGACTCATCTTTGTTCTTGTTATTAAACCAGTGTTTGAACACTGTGTGAATTATTACGATGAATGCCAAAATGGTACAGGCCAGATATGCCTTAGGAAGGTTGTATATTTCTAGGAAGATGTCATTCATCATATAGGCGAAAAGGTTTTTAAACTCTTGTGAGGTAATGTTGTCAGCCATATTATAAGAATTACTCAAAATTTGTTAGTCAATTTTAAGATATAAAATTATCAAGTACTTTTACTTGAAATAAGACACTGCTTTGCCTGTATTACCTTTCTGCGGTTCTGGGGGTGTAGTAGGACTTTTCAGCCAGAAGGTGGTGTTGGTACAGCTCCGAAGCAGGGCCTGCTGGTGACCTTGGCTGACCGCAGCTAAAGGCAGGAATCCAGATGGCGGGGAGCCGGAGCCTGCACTCTGGAAGCAGGGGAATACCTCACACACAGCGGTTTTTCCACTGGTCTGGGGGCTAAGCTAGGGAACTGAGACCGGACTGCTCTCTTTTTTGGGAATGGAACCGCGTAGGCGTTCCCTGGTTATATGGAACTTTGCAGGCGGGTTTAGGTACCTGCCAGCCAGGGAGGAGGCTGAGGGTGGGAGCCACCCAGGCCTTTGGAATTTACCCCACATTGGGCACCAGATATTGGTAAAATTATTAAGGCCATTCCACGTAGTTAAAAGAAAATTTATTTAATGGCTTAACTTACAAATTAAAGGATAGCAGGGTCTGGGGAAGGTGTATCACAGTCTAGCGGTGTTCTCTGGAGCTCTGCTCAGTCCACCTCCACCATTCAGGGTCCTGGAACAGAGAGAGCGCTGGCCTATCCGGATCTCGGGTCTCCAGGCGCTTCTCTTGGCCCCGCCTTGTAGGCGTGACAGTTGCTGAAGTCTCAATGGGGCTTGGAACTTCCAGATCAAACCTGGAATGGCTACCCATTACACTTATATATCTTTCTGCTTTCTACCACCACTCCCTGGGATTAAAGGCTCGCTTTCTGGGATTAAAGGCATGTGTCACCATGCCTGGCCGTTTCCAATGTGGCCTTGAACTCACAGAGATCCAGAGGGATTTCTACCTCTGGAGTGCTAGGATTAAAGATGTGAGTGCCACCATTTTCTAGCCTTTGTATCTAGTGGCTGTTCTGTCTCTGACCCCAGATAAGTTTATTAGGGTGCACAATATTTTGGGGAACACAATACCACCACATTACCCATTCTATCCCTTACAGTGTTTGCTGTGACTTCTTGCCTTCTTCCCACCTTTCTCCTACACATTGCTCACCCTCCCTTGCTCTCTCCCTACTGCAAATACCTTGTATACCTATTCTGAGTCCCATGCTGTGTGGCATGTGGAGGACAGAGTGATGGTAAAGCAGTAATGACAGACCCACCCCCACTCTGTGGATGTTATAGTCTAGTTGGGGAAAAGTTAGCTACTAGTCAAATAACTAAAAAGCAAATTTATAACGACAAAATGAATTGAATGTCGTTAAGTGGAGTGCTGATTGCTTTGAGTCAGAGAAGAGACTTTGATTATAGAAATGGTGCAGATACGGAATAACTTAGAGAGGTACTACTAGTAGCTAGAAACAGGGGCCATGTGTTCAGGGAGCCTAACCCCTCGTATACATCAGAATGGTCAAACTCTTCTAGAGAATTTCATAGAAAAGAAAAAAAAAAACTTACTTTGGGGGCAGAGACCTCTTATGCAGATGCCCAATAGCAGAGCATATTTTTTCTTGTTAATCATTAGCTCATCCTGACTTACATTTTCAAATTATGATTTTTATTTTCTCCTCTCTCCTTTATAAATCCTGGTTTTGATTTTGTTAAATGCAAAAGAAATTAATGTTGCTTATCATTGGGCTCCTCTTCAAGCAAACAATTCACTTATCCATCAGCAGAGCAGCTGGCTAATGTAAGCACTCACTGAGATCTTGTTATATGATAGGCATGGGGCTAAGAGCTTTAAATATATTATCTCACTTAATCTTCACAGTAAACCTTGAAGATCAGTTATTTTTACTTTATCATCAAAATAGAAGCGACATGAAGAAGGCTAAGTTAAGGGAGTACTAAGATGCCAGTCTGGTTCTCTAATGCCGAAACTGGTGCTTCTGCTCACAGTGAATCACTCCTAATATGCAGTACTCATGTACTCCTTGTCTGTAGTACTCATGTACTCCTTGTCTGTAGCACTCATGTACTCCTTGTCTGTAGTACTCATGTACTCCTAGTCTGTACTACTCATGTACTTCTAGTCTGTAGTACTCATGTACTCCTTGTCTGTAGTACTCATGTACTCCTAGTCTGTAGTACTCATGTACTTCTAGTCTGTAGTACTCATGTACTTTTAGTCTGTAGTACACATGTACTTTTAGTCTGTAGTACTCATGTACTCCTAGTCTGTAGTACTCATGTACTCCTTGTCTGTAGTACTCATGTACTTCTAGTCTGTAGTACTCATGTAGTCCTATTCTGTAGCACTCATGTACTCTTAGTCTGTAGTACTCATGTAATCCTTGTCTGTAGTACTCATGTACTCTTAGTCTGTAGTACTCATGTACTCCTTGTCTGTAGCACTCATGTACTCCTAGTCTGTAGTACTCATGTACTCTTTGTCCGTAGTACTCATGTACTCCTAGTCTGTAGTACTCATGTACTCCTAGTCTGTAGCACTCATGTACTTTTTGTCTGTAGCACTCATGTACTCTTAGTCTGTAGTACTCATGTACTCTTTGTCTGTAGTACTCATGTACTCTTAGTCTGTAGTACTCATGTAATCCTAGTCTGTAGTGCTCATGTACTCCTAGTCTGTAACATTCATGTACTCTTAGTCTGTAGTACTCATGTACTCTTAGTCTGTAGTACTTGTGTACTCCTAGTCTGTAGTACTCATGTAATCCTAGTCTGTAGTACTCATGTACTCCTAGTCTGTAACATTCATGTACTCTTAGTCTGTAGTACTTGTGTACTCCTAGTCTGTAGTACTCATGTAATCCTAGTCTATAGTACTTATGTAAGCCTTGTAAGGGGAAACACGTCGTCCATAGTGATTCCTTATGAGTGAGAAGGAAATCAGGTTGCCTATCTGAAATCATTGTGTTCCTGAAACACAGACTCTTGTTTGGAGCCTTTAAGGACTTGACCCTAAATTTTGAAGACCTAAGTCAGTCTAAATACCAGTTCTTCAGTCTTGGTATTGGCAATAATTCTAAGTGATTTTCTAAGAAAGCCATTAGGCATCATTGCTAAATACATTATATTTGCTTTAATTTTTCTTAGCACATTATAGATATTTATTAAGTTTTTCATACAATATATTTTGATCATATTCTTGCCATTCTAACAACTCTTTCCAGATCCTCCCTGCCTCCCTACCCACCCAATTTCATGCTTGTCTCTTGCTTTAAAAACAAACAAACAAACAAACAAACAAATACCAACAAACAAAAGAATCAAATCAAAGTGAAGTAGAATAAGGTAGAAAAGACCAATTATTACATATTGATTTATTTAGTGAATTAAAGTACTGCTTGTACTGCCTATTTGTCAAGCCTGGCTTCACTGGTTACCTGGAATGGAATGACCTGGAGGAATTGCTCAAGCAATTGGTCATTGCCTTTAACAACTATGGACTGCTCCATAGGCCTCTGTGAAATCTTGCTGGCTTGCCTTCCCTGCCTTGTGGTTTTAGAATATGAACTGGACCTGGCATAGTAGCCTTTCGGGAGTTGTCCTTGCTTCAGTCCACTAGATACATTTCCTCTCTCCCACTCTCACTGATGTCAGAATTCTTATTCCAGAAATATTCCCACAGCAAAAGAAAGAAACAAACAAAATCTCAAAAAGACCAAAGTACTAAATCAAATGCAGAGATACACAGCCAGGCACCAGGCTGAGCTCCAAGAGTCTGGTCGAGGAGAGAGAAAAGGGATTCTGTAAGCAAGGGGCATCAAGATCATGATGGGGAAACCTACAGAGACAACCAAACCAAACTAGTGGGAACTCATGAACATTAGACTAACACCTGTGGAGCCAGCATGGGACTGGACTAGGCCCTCTGCATAGCGAGACAGTTGTGTAGCTTGATCTGCTTAAGGGGCCCCCTGGCAGTAGGATCAGGATCCCTGGTGCATGAGCAGGCCTTTTGGAGCCCACTTCTATGATGACACACCTCAAATAGCCTTGGGGCAGGGGGAGGGGCTTGGACCTGCCTCTACTAAATGTACCTCCTCATGAGAGGCCTTACCTTCTTATAGGAGGGAATGGGGGATGGGTTGGGAGGGAGGCTGGGGGGGGGGCGGGAGGAAGGAAGAGGGGGACCTTTGGTATGTAAAATGAATAAAAAGTTTTTTCTTAATAAAAAAAAATACCAAATCAAAAAGCACACTCAAAAAAACATGGAGTTTTTTTGTTTGTTTTGGTGGTGTGTGTTGACCAACCACTTCTGGGCATGGAGCCTGCCCTAAAGTGTGTGGTTAATTCCAGTGACTCTCCATTGGAAAAAAAAAATGATCTCCCTTTCCCAGTGGATACCAATTTGCAAAGAGCTTCTTGTTTAGGAATGGGACTTTGTTCCTTTCTTTATTGGGTCTTTGTGTGGTTTTGGTATCAGCATAATAGTGGCTTCATGAAAAGAATTTGGAAATGTCTCTCAGTTTCTGTTTTGTAGAATAATTTGAGGAATATTGGTGTTAGCTCTCTATGAAGATCTGGTAGAATTCCGTTTGGAATCTTCCTTGCCTGTTTGTTTTGGGTTGGGAGATTTTAAATTACTGCTTCTATTTCAGTAAGGGCTATAGTTATTTTAAAATTACTTAGTTCATCTTGATTTGACTTTGATAGGTTGTATATATCATGAAACAAATCCACTTCTTTTAAGTTTTCCAATTTGGTGAAGTGAAGAATTTTAAAGTATGTCTTTATGATTCTCTAAATTTCCTTGGTGTCTGTTGTTATGTCTCCCTATTCTTTTCTAATTTTATGAATTTGGAGTCTCTCTCTATGTCTTTTGGCTAATTTGTCTAAAGGTTTCTCAGTCTCATTGATTTTCTAAAAGAGCTAGCTCTTTGTTTTATTGGCTTTTTGTTTTTATTTTTTAATTGTTTTTGTTTCTTTGCTCCCATTTTATTAATTTCAGCCCTGAGTTTGATTATTTCTTCATGGTTACTCTTTGTGGGTGCTATTTCTTTTTGTTTCTCTAGAGCTTTCAAGTGTGTCATCAAATTATTAATATGAGAGCTCTTTGATTTTTTATGTGGGTACATGTGCTTCTTAGAACTGCCTTTGTCATGTTTCATAAGTTTGAGTATTCTGTTTTCATTTAATTCAGTTATAAAGGTGTTTAATTTTCTTCTTCATTTCTGTCTTGACCCAACTTTTATTCATAGTGAGTTGTTCAGTTTCCCTAAGTTTGTATACTTTCTGCTGTTTCTGTTATTCCATGGTGGTATTATTTCAATTTTCCTATATCTTCTGAGAAGTACTCTGTTTGCTGATATGTAGTCACATTTGAAGAAAGTTCCATAGGCTGCTGAGAAGAAAGTATATTCTTTTCTTTTTTTCTTTATTCTTTTTTCACATATTACACCCAAACATCGTTTCCCTTTCCTCCTCTCCTCTCAACCTCTCCCCCACCTTCTCCTCCACCCCATTCCTCCTCCATTTCCCTTCAGAAAAGGGCAGGCCTCCCAGGGATATCAACCAAATACAGCATAACAATTTACAGTAAGACTAGGCATATCCCTTCATATTAAGGCTGGACAAGGCAACGGAGTAGGAAGAAAAGCAGCCCCAAAGCAGGCAAAAGAGTCAGAGACAGCACCTGCTCCCACTGTTACCAGGTGTCCCACAAGAACAGCAAGCTACATGGCCATCACATATATGCAGAGGACCTAGGCTCCACCCATGCAGGCTCCCTGGCTATTGGTTCAGTCTCTGTGATCCCCATGAGCCCTGGTTAGTTGATTCTGTGGGCTGTTTTATTTCTTTTTGTAAATTTTTCTTTATTAAGAAATTTTCTACTCACTCCACATACCACCCACAGATTCCCCCTCCTCCCTCCTCCCACCCCCAGCTCTCCCAAGCCACCCTGCATCCCCACATCCCCCAAATCAAGGTCTCCCATGGTGAGTCTGCAGAGCCCAGCACACTGAGCCTAGGCAGGTCCAAGCCCCTTCCCACTGCACCAAGGCTGTGCAAGGTGTCACACCAAAGGCACCGGATTCCCAGAAGCCTGCCCATGCACCAGGAACAGATCCTGATCCCCCTGGCCGGGTGCCTTTAGAACAGTTTGAGTCAAACATCCATCTTCTGTATCCAGAGGGCCTAGTCCAGACCCATGGGGGCTCCATAGCCACCAGTCCACAGTTCATGGGCTTCTACTAGTGTGGCCGGTCATCTCTGCACATCCTCCCATCATGATCTCCATGTCCCCCGACTACAGAATCCCTCCTCTCTCTTGTCAATTGGATTCCCAGAGCTCAGCCTGATGCCTTGCCATGGATCTCTGCATCTGCCTCCATCCGTCACTGGACAAAGGCTCTATGATGACAGTTGGGTTATTTGCTAGACCGGTCACCCGAGTAGACCAGTCCAGGCACCCTCTGGACCACTGCCAGCAGACCAAGGTAGGGTCATCCTTGTGGATTCCTGAGAGCCTCCCAGGCACCCTGCCTCTTCCTATTCCCATAATGTCCTCATCTATCATGGTATCTCCCTCCCTGCCCTCCCGCTCTGTCCCTGTTCCAGCTTGACCCTCCCATTTCCCTATATTTTCATCCCCCACTCCTTGCCTTCTGCCACCCACCCACACCAGTCCACTCATGTAGATCTCATCCACTTCTCCTTCACAGGGTCATCCATGTGTCCCTCTCAGGGTCTTTCCCTGTTAGCTAGCCTCTCTGGAGCTGTGGGTTGCAGTCTGGTCATCCCTTCCCTCACATCTAGTATCCACTTATGAGTGAGTACATACTGTTTGTCCTTCTGAGTCTGGTCTACCTAACTCAGGATGATATTTTCTAGTTCCATCCATTTGCCTGCAAATTTCATGATCTCATTGTTTTTTTACTGCCGAGTAGTACTCCATTGTGTATATGTGCCACATTTTCTTTATCCATTCTTCAGTTGAGGGGCATCTAGGTTGTTTACAGGTTCTGGCTATTACAAATAATGCTGATATGAACATAGTTGAGCATGTGTCCTTGTGGTAAGACTGAGCATTCCTTGGGTATATGCCCAAGAGTGGTATAGCTGGGTCTTGATGAAGACTTATTCCCAATTTTCTGAGAAACTGCCATACTGATTTCCAGAGTGGTTGTACAAGTTTGCACTCCCACCAGCAGTGGAGGAGTATTCCCCTTGCTCCACATCTTCTCCAACATAAGCTGTTATCAGTGTTTTTGATCTTAGCCATTCTGACAGGTATATAAGGTGGTATCTCAGAGTTGTTTTGATTTGCATTTCCCTGATGACTAAGGATGTTGAGCAATTCCTTAAATGTCTTTCAGCCATTTGAGATTCTTCTGTTGAGAATTCTCTGTTAAGCTCTGTAGCCCATTTTTAATTGAATTGTTCAGTATTTTGAAGTCTAGCTTTTTGAGCTCTTTATATGTTTTGGAGATCTCTGGGCTGTTTTCTTGTGGTGTCCTTGACCCCTCTTTGCAGGATTCCTTGAGCTCTATCTAATGTTTGGCTGTGGTTATCTGCATCTGTTTTATCAGTTGCTGGATGAAATCCCTCTGATAATGATTATGCTAGGCTCTGGTCTAGGAGTACAGCAGACCATCAGGAATCACTTCATTGACTTTTCCCTCCATTATGTTTGGTTCTATCCTAGGTCTGTGGTCCAGACTCTGGTTCTCAGCCTACCAGGTAGTGTCAGACATGGACTCCCTCTCAGTGGCAGGGGTCTCAAGTTGGACCAGTCATTGGTTGGCCACTCCCACAAGTTCTGTGCCACCTTTGTCCTAGTGTATCTTACACGAAGGACAAAGAGCAGGTCAAAGGTTTTGTGGCTGGGTTGGTGCCCCAATCCCTCCACTGGAAGCCCTGCCTAGTTACAGAAGATGGCCAGTTCAGGCTCCATATACTCCACTCCCAGAAGTCTTCACTAGGGTCACTCTTTTAGATTCCTGGGAGTTTCCATTGCACTAAGTACTATGAATAGTCTGAATTTCGATATTGCCTTAAAGCAAAAGTTCTTAGATAATTGGTCTGCATTTATCATTTCTTAGATAATTGGGCCACATTTATGTAGTGGTTTGTAGTTAGATCTTTTTTTATTAGTAAGAATTGAATTCTTTTATTTATATCCAAGTAGTCAAATTCTTATATACTTTAAACAATATTTTAAACCTTTTTTGAATTGTATTTTATTTCAATGTTTTTAGTCACTCAAAGTTCTGTACTATTTCTCAATTCCATTAAAATGAGATGTGTAACATATGTGAGTATGGACATAAATGTGCTGAAGTTTAAACTGTCCTTTCACTCTGGATTCAGATTGGTTAAGTATGGCATTTGATTGGAGGTTGACTTCATAGTTACAGTTTTTTTTATGATTTTATCTGAAAAAAATTCTTGAAAATTATTTAAGAGTTTTAAGAAAACAACCTACAGCATGCACTACACCGTCCTTATTTTTCTTCCAGGCTTTTCTGATTTCATTAGACTTGGAAACTGCTACGAGCAGTTTAGTGGCTCAGCCTCGTGTGCATAGACTAAAATGTTAAAAAAATTAGATTTATAGCAAAAATGGTAATTCATGTCTTTAGATTCCTAAGCTGATCTACTTGTTAATGTATTTGAGACATTTTTGCCGGGGCTGAGGGAGATTTCCACATTCCCTCTTTGTACGGAAAAGAGTTTTCAGACCTACAGATTTAAAGACAGAAAGTCAAATCTGGCAGCATCCTTGGAGATTCTGTAATCTTTTGTGTTTCAGAAGAAAAGACGCTCTATCTCAGAAAGATGGTCTCTCAACTTCCCTGAAGGACCACCTCTGCTTTGGGTGCAGGACAGTAGACTCACAGTAGCTCTCTCGAATTTCTCTGGATTTTGTGCTTCAGTGGGGTGTGAGTGGGGATGGGGGTGGAATTTTTGAAGCATCAAGAGCCTTTTTAATGTCTTTATTCTTTGTCATAATTCTCACAGAGCATTCAGTATCATAAAACTTTTGTTCAAAGAGCAGGATGTGGGAGGAGTTAGAAATTAAAGAGTCACTTGAAGCATTATTTAAATATACCTGTGAAAAATAGTACAAAGGAAAGTTCTAGAATCTGGTGAGTGTGAGTGTGTGTGTGTGTGTGTGTGTGTGTGTGTGTGTGTGTATACAAACACAGGAATTTGTCCTCTACAAGTAGACTGGAGAAAGTCTCTACAAGGACTTGAAAGGTGATTAGGATTATGAAATTAAGGGACAAAACTCCATCAATAGGACTATTGTGAGAAACATTGGCATTTGTAGCTGTCTTGGGTCATAGGTAGCTTTTGAGACCCAGGTTGGACATGACTGCTAGGTTTTGGTGAAGACTGAATGTCAGAGAAAGCGAAATCTCTTCTTTAACACAAAGCTATTTTCTTTAGGCAAGATTCTGAGGCTTACAGTTTCTCCCCAGTCTTTCTGTAAAGTTGGGTGCACTATATTGAGATACTATTCTATTACAGTATCAACTCACTGTTATTATAATCACATGTGAATCTTCAATGAAATAATGCACATGAAGCACTTTAGCGTGGTGCCCAACACATAATAGAAAGCTGGCAAATGCTGGTCATTATCATCCCAGTACCCTGTAGATTGTAAAAATATTTCCAAACATACCATATTACTTCTGCTCAACAATACTTTCCTATAGTACTCAGTTCTCTGGGCATTTCCCCTCTGCTAATGGCACTGCAATTATTTGGAGAAAATAACCACTGTAATTATACAGCACGTGAGAGGCCTTGGTGGATTTGGAACAAGGTGCCCTGCAGTGGATGAGACACGCCAGATGGCAGAAAGTTACTCACATGGCAGACACAATGTCCATGTGGCAAGTTCATTTTGGGGGAAGGGGAGAGGGAATGGAGGGAAGGAGGAAAGAGAGAGGTGGTGGGAGAGGTGTGGGCTACCTCTGGCAAGAAGGGGAAGAGAAAGAGACAGGGGAGAGTTTTTTCCTCTTAAGGGGGCTTTAATGTAAGATGATGTCAGAATGCTGGGCAGGTCCCCAAGGAGCAGGTCAGAATACTAACAACCACCACAGAACTTGGGAATAGATCAATATTTAAAATTTATCAACATTTCAATTTCTAGCAGAAAATTTGTCATTATTTACAATTCTAACAGTGTTTCATGGAGAATAGAAGCATACATTTGAATGACTAGGTTATATGAAAGGCTTTGAAAACATGACACTAAGGTTTAAGTTTCCCTTGGGAATTGTGTCCTAATTGTTCAATAATGATTTAAGATGAGTGAGCAAATAATAAGTGTTACTGTAAAGTAATCTCAGCGAGAGCACAAGACTGCAAATAGTCATGTCAACATCTTTATCCTGTGACGTAGTTTCTTATTGTCCATTTATTCCCTTGTAGCTGCGTCTTTTACCAAGTCACTTAGCATCTTCCAACAATTCTTTGGAAGGTTTTCTAAGGAATTCCAGTGTAAGATGGTAGGAACTATTACACCAAGTGTAAAATAGAGGATTTCCATAGCAAGGACAAGCTTTCCATCACACACTTTGAAGCTTCTTCTATCTGTACTGTAGTTCATGTGATGGTAGGGATAGATAGCAGCATTTATATTTTCAGTTCCATAGCATTTAATGCTGGTAGATTCTTCTATAGCTTGAATTTTTGAAATCATATTTAATTCTTACAGTTGCCATTATAGATTGTTTGTTGAGACCTAGAGATGTTAAACAAGTTGCCCAAGTTCAGATCTCTGCCTAGTCAAAGACTTGGGACTTGAACCCAAATGTTTCATCTCTAAACAGACAGGTTTTGCTAACTAAACTTGGATCTTATTTTTAAAGTTTGCCCATGAAGTAGGGGAACACAGGCGATGATCTTCCATAAGTATGTCATTTTAGGACCTTACTACACTAAAATCGTTCACCAGGAATCTTCAAGACTTCCAAGACCAGGCAGAAGGGTGCTGCTGCATCATGGCAGAGATGTGGTTTGCAGCAGCCACCTTGGGAACAGTTGGTGAAGTAGTCTGATGAGGCTGTTGGTTCCCATGACATCTGACACACTTGATAATTCCCGAGAAGCCATGGGTCAAATGTTATTTAAGATGTATGGGAGTTCCCAACCCTGTTTGGAAAAGCCAATTCACCATCACTTAGGATAGACACTGAGGGAGGCTGCTGCTGACTCTTCTCAGGTCTCTCTACAGGTGCCATAAGAATGGTTTTGTTCAAACTTGAATCAAATCCCTTTTAAAAGAAAATCCAGCTTACTTTTTAACCACCCTCCATTGGGATTAATTTAAGAAAACTAAAGCCATTATCAGCTCATGGCTTTGCTGAATCAATGGATTTTTCTCACTCAGTATAAAAACCAAGTGAAGTAGTTCTTTTTCTTAAAAAGATAACATAGGCATGTGTGGCGGTTTGAAAGAAAACGGCCCTCAAAGGAAGTGGCACTATTAGGAAGTGTGGCTTTGTTGGAAGAGATGTGTCACTATGGGGATGGGCTTTGAGACCGTTTTACTCAAGTTTTATTCTTGTGACAGTCAGTTGGCTTCCTGTTGTTTCTAAGTCAAGATGTAGGACTCTCAGCTCCAGTACCACATCTGCCTGCATGCTCCCATGGTCCCCACCATGATGATAATGGACTGAACCTCTGAAACTGTAAGCAAGCCACCACAAATAAATGTTTTCCTTATAAGAGTTGCCATCATGGTGTCTCTTCAAAGCAGTGAAAGCTTTAACTAAGACAGCATGTTTGACACTTGGATTTTGAAATTTACAGAGAAGACTCTCCCACTCTGATAGAGTGAGCATGGCAGTGGATGTGAAGAGTGTCAGGGACTGTGCCATGCTGGATGCATTGAGAGACATAATGCAGGTTTTACTTAAAATACAATTTAAAAAGGGAAGCTTAAGAAGGCAGTTATAGATCCAGAAATTCAGAAAATACGTTCAACAAAATCATGGAAGAAAACTTCCCCAACCTAAAGAAGGAAATGTCTATGAAGATACAAGAAGCTTACAGAACACCAAATAGACTGGACTCCCTAAAATGTCCCCTCACTACATAATAATCAAACCACTAAACAAACAGAAAAAAGAAAGAATATTAAGAGCTGTAAAAGAAGAAGGTCAAGTGGCATACAAAGGCAGACCCATCAGAATAACACCCAAATTCTCAATGGAGACTCTGAAAGCCAGAATGTCCTGGACAGACATTATGTGGATACTAAGAAACCATGGATGCCAGCCCAGACTACTATACCCAGCAAAACTTTCAATCAGCACAGACAGAGTAAATAAGATATTCCATGACAAAACCAGATTTAAACAATCTATCCACAAATCCAGCCCTACAGAAAGCACTAGAAAGAAAACTCCCACCTAAGGAAGTTAGATGTACCCACGAAAACATAGACAATAGATATTCCTACTGCAGCAAATCCCAAAGAAGGGAAACATACAACACTACCACCAAAAAACAGGAATCAACAATCACTAGTCATTAATATGCCTTAATATCAATGGACTCAATTGGCCTATAAAAGACACAGGCTAACAGAATGGATATGAAAACAAGATCCATTCTTCTGCTACATACAAGAAATACACCTCAGCTTCAAAGACAGACACTAACTCAGAGTAAAGGACTGGGAAAAAGCTTTCCAACCAAACCCTAATATTTAACAAAATAGACTTCAAACTAAAATTAATCAAAAAAGATTGAGAAGAACATTACATATTCATCACAGGAAAAATCCACCAAGATGAAGTCTCAATTCTGAACATTTATGCCCCAAATACAAGGGCACACACATATGGAAAAGAAACATTACTAAAGCTTAAACCCCACATCAATCCCCACACACTAATAGTGGAAGACTTCAACACCCTACTCTCACCAATGAACAAGTCTGCCAGACAAAAACTTAACAGAGAAAAAAGGGAACTAATAGATATTATGACTCAAATGAACTTAATGGACAGCTACAGAACATTTCACCCAAACACAAAAGAATATACTTTCTTCTCAGCACCCCACGGAACCTTCTCTAAAATTGAACACATACTCTGTCACAAAGCAAGTCTCAACAGATACAAAAAAGTTGGAATAACCTGTATTTTATTGGACCACCATGGCTTAAAGTTAGAATTCAACAACAACACAAATTACAGAAAGCCTACAAACTCATGGAAACTGAATAATGCTCAACTGAATCACCACTGAGTCAATGAAGAAATAAATAAAGAAATTAAAGACTTCCTAGAATTCATGGAAAATGAATATACAACATACCCAAACTTATGGGACACTATGAAAACAGTACTAAGAGGAAAATTCATAGCTTTAAATGCCTACATAAAGAAGTTGGAGAAATTTCACACTAGTGACTTCACAGCACACCTGAAAGCTCTAGGACAAAAAGAAGCAAACTCATTCAGGAGGAATAGACACCAGGAAGTAATCAAATCAAGGGCTGAAATCCTATAAAATAGAAATAAAGAGAACAGGAAAAAAAATCAATGAAACAAAGAGTTGATTCGTTGAGAAAATCAGCAAGATAGATAAACCCTTATTCAAACTAACCAAAAGGCAGAGAGACAACATCCAAATTAACAAAATCAGAAATGAAAAGGGAGCTATAACAACAGACACTGAGGAAATCCAGAGAATCATCACATTATACTTCAAAGACCTGTACTTCACAAAATTGGAAAATCTAAAAGAAATGGAAACCTTTCTGGATAGGTACCACATACCAAAATTAAATCAAGACCAGATAAACGATTTAAATAGACTTGTAACACCTAAGGAAATAGAATCAGTCATTAAAAGTCTCCCAAACAAACAAACAAACAAACAAAAAGCCCAGGACCAGATGGTTTCAGCACAGAATTCTACCAGAATTTCAAAGAAGAGCTAATACCAATACTGCTCAAATTGTTCCACACAATAGAAACAGAAGGAACATTACCAAACTCTTTTTATGAGTCTACAGTTACCCTGACACCCAAAACACACAAAGATGCAACAAAGAAAGAGAGTTACAGACTCATCTCCCTCATGAACATGGCCAGCAAAATACTGGCAAACAGAATCCAAGAACACATCAAAAAAATATCCACCATAATCAAGCAGGCTTCATCCCAGAAATGCAGGGATGGTTCAACATACAAAAGTCTGTCGATGTAATCCATCATATAAACAAACTGAAAGAAAATAACCACATGATTATCAGATTAGATGCTGAAAAGCCTTTGACAAAATCCAACATCCCTTCATGATAAAGGTCTTGGAGAGATCAGGAATACAAGGAACATACCTGAACATAATAAAGGCAATTTACAGCAAGCCGACAGCCAATATAAAATTAAATGGAGAGAAACTCAAAGCAATTCCACTAATATCAGGAATGAGACAAGGCTGTCTACTCTCCCTATATCTATCCAATGTAATACTCTAAGTTCTAGCTAGAGCAGTAAGACAACAAAAGAAGATCAAGGGGATAGAAATTGGAAAGGAAGAAGTAAAACTTTAGCTATTTGCAGATGATATTGTAGTATACATAAGTGAACCCAAAAATTCTATTAGGGAACTCTTACAACTGATAAACACCTTCGGTAGAGTGGCAGGATACAAGATTAACTAAAAAAAAAAAAATATCCCTCCTATATACAAATAATGGATGGGCCAAGAAAGAAATCAGAGAAACAACACCCTTTACAATAGCCACAAGTAATATAAAATACCTTGGGGTAACTCTAACCAAGTAAGTTAAAGACCTGTATGACAAGAACTTTAAGTCTTTGAAGAAAGAAATTGAAGAAGATATCAGAAAATGGAAAGATCCCCCATGCTCATGGATAGGTAGAACCAACATAACAAAAATGGCAATCTTACCAAAAGCAATCTTGTGGTGGTATTGTGTTCCCAAAAATATTGTGTACCCTAATAAACTTATCTGAGGTCAGAGAACAGAAAAGCCACTAGATACTTAGGATAGGCAGTGGTAGCACATGCCTTTAATCCTAGCATTCCAGAGGCAGAAATCCATCTGTTCAAGGATACAGCCAAGCATGGTGACTCACGCCTTTAATCCCAGAAAGCGAGCCTTTAATCCCAGGAAGTGAGGCAGAAAGTAGAAAGATATATAAGGCGTGAGGACCAGAGACTAGAAGCATTTGGCCTGGTTAAGCATTTGGCCTGGTTAAGCATCCAGGCTTTTGAGCAGCAGTTCAGCTGAGACCCATTCTGGATGAGGACTCAGAGGCCTCCAGTCTGAGGAAAGAAGACCAGCTGAGGATCTGGCGAGGTGAGGTAGCTGTGGCTTGTTCTGGTTCTCTGATCTTCCAGTTCACCCCAATAACTGGCCCAGGTTTGTTTTATTAATAAAGACTCTTTAAGATTCATGCTATGCAATCTACAGATTCAATGTAATCCCCATAAAAATCTCAACATAATTCTTCACAGACCTTGACAGAACAAAACTCAACTTCATATGGAAAAACAAAAAAACCCAGAATAGCTAAAACAATCCTTTACAATAAAGCAACTTCAGGAGATATCACCATCTCTGACCTCAAGCTCTACTATAGAGCTATCATAATAAAAAGAGCTTGGTATTGGCAGAAGAACCAACATGTGGACCAATGGAATCAAATTGAAGACCCTGACATTAATCCACACACCTATGAACACTTGATCTTTGACAAAGAAGCCAAAACTGTACAATAGAATAAAGAAAGCATCTTCAACAAATCGTACTGACACAACTGGGTATCAACATGTAGAAGATTGCAAAGAGATTCATATCTATCACCATGCACAAGACTCAAGTCCAAGTGGATCAAAGGTCTCGACATAAATCCAGCCACATTGACCTGATAGAAGAGAAAGTAGGAAGTAGCCTTGAATGCACTGGCACAGGAGACCAATTCCTAAATATAACACTAGTAGCATAGAAACTGAGAGCAACAATTAATAAATGGAACCTCCTGAAACTGAGAAGCTTCAGTAAGGCAAAGGACACATTAAATAGGACAGAATTACAGCCTACAGAATGAGAAAAGATCTTTACCAACCTCACATTTGACAGAAGGCTGATCTCCAAAATATATAAAGAACTCAAGAAACTATACATCAAAATACCAAGTAACCCAATTTAAAAATGGGCTACAGATCTCAACAGAAGAAACTCAAATAGCTTAGAGACATTTAAGGAATTGATTAACATCCTTAGTCATCAGAGAAATGCAAATCAAAACAACTCTTTGATACCATCTTACAACTGTCTGTAGCTAGAGTTTTCCTGCCTGGCCCACAGTCAGGACAAATCTCTCTCACCCGCCAGTCCCACAGCCACTCAGACCCGACCAAGTAAACACAGAGACTTATATTGCTTACAAACTGTATGGCTGTGGCAGGCTTCTTGCTAACTGTTCTTACAGCTCAAATTAATCCATTTCTATAAATCCATACCTTGCCACGTGGCTTGTGGCTTACCAGCATCTTCACATGCTGTTTGTCATCGTGGTGGCTGGCAGTGTCTCTGACTCAGCCTTCCACTTCCCAGCTTTATTCTCCTCCTTGTCCCACCTATACTTCCTGCCTGGCCACTGGCCAATTAGTGATTTATTTATTGACCAATCAGCAACACACTTGACATACAGACCATCCCACAGCACCTGTCAGAATGGTTAAGATAAGAAACACTGATGATGGCTTATGTTGGAGAGGATGTGGAGCAAGGGGAACACTCCTCCACTGTTGATTGGAGTTTAAACTTGTACATCCTCTTTGGAAATCAGTATAGCAGCTTCTCAGAAAACTGGGAATCAGTCTACCTCAAAATGCAATGATACTATTCTTGGGGGCATACAACCAAGGCATGCTTAATCATACCACAAGGACATTTGCTCAACTATGTTCATAGCAGCATTATTTTTAATATCCAGAATGTGGAAACAACCTAGATGCATTTCAACCAAAGAATGGATCAAGAAAATGTGGTACATATACACAATGGATTATTACTCTGCTGTAAAAAAAAAAAATGACATCATGAAATTTGCAGGCAAATGGATGGAACTAGAAAATATCAATCTGAGTGAGGCAACCTAGACTCAGAAAGACATTGTATGTACTCATAAAGTGGATACTAGATGTAAAGCAAAGGGTAACCAGACTACAACCTACATCCAGAGAAGTTGGTTAACAAAGAGGAACCTGAGAGGGACACATGGTTTGCCCTTGGAAGGGTAAATAGGTGAGATCTCCATGAGTAAATAGAGGGTGAGGAGGGGCAATAGAGGAAAGGGGATAAGGATGAGAACATGAGGGAATTGGATAGTCAAGCTGGGGGAGGGACAGAGAGGGAAAGTAATGGAAGAGAGATCTTGATGGAGGGGGACATTATGAGGTAAAGGAGAAACTTGGTGCTAGGGAAATTCTCAAGAATACATAAGGCTGGGTCATCCCCAGCCTAGACTACTAGCAATAGCAGAGAAGGTGCCTGAACTGGTCTACACTGGTAATTGGATTGATGAATACCCTGTCATGTAGAGCTTTCATCCAGTAACTGATGGAAGCACACACAGAGATCCACAGCCAAATGCCAGGCCAAGCTCTGGGAGTTCAGTTGAAGAAAGGGAAGAGAGATTACATGAGCAAGGGGTGTGTGTGTCAAGATCATGATGGGGAAATCTACAGAGACAATTAAACCAAGCTTGTAGGAACTCATGAACTTTAGACCAACGGCTGTGGAACATGCATGGGACTGGACTAGGGTCTCTGCCTATGGGAGACAGTTGTATAGCTTGGTCTGTCTGAGATGTCCCTGGCACTGGGATCAAGATCTATTCCTGGTGCATGAGCTGGCTTTTTGGAGCCCATTACCTATGGTGGGACACCTTGCTCAGCTGAGATGCAGGTGGGAGGGTCTTGTTCCTTTCTCAACTGAATGTACCAGGCTTTGCTGACATGGAAGGCCTTACCCTTTTGGAGGAGGGGATGAGGGCATGGTTGGGGGAGGAAGACTGGAAGGGAGTGGGAGAAGGGATGAGTGGGGGAATCTGTGGTTAGTATGTAAAATGAATAAAAAAAATTTTAAATTAAAAAAAAGAGAGACCCAGAAATCACAAGTATGGTCTATCTTTTAAAATACTACTCACAGCTGGACTTTCCTATCAGTAACTTGAAACATCTTTTATTAAAAACACGTAAAGATCTATAATCTTGCTTTGAGGTGAGGACAGGCAAATATAACAGCCCTGTAACATTACTTAGGCTCAGCAGTTGTAGCTCATCAAAGCTAGAGCATTTTTTCTTAAATTTAAAACTTCACTGACTCTAAGATGTAGCACATTTTGGGGTGTTACCAAGAAATACATGAGATGCTGCTCACACCACCCTCTGATAGCTCTGATTCATATCTTTTCAGTAGGATTGGTGATATTCCTAGTCTTTTTTATTTGCTGGACACAGACATCACATGTCTTTGGTATGTGTCTCAATAACTAAGTGTGATATTGTTTCATCTACTCCTTGTAATAGCTGTTGCTTTGCAACAAAATATGGTGCCTGAATCATTACTCTGGCAGTATTTATTTCACTAATAATATCAAAGTCATATGCAAGGATTCTGTCTCAAATGTGGGTCTTTTTGAATACTGACAAATCGTACCATCTAATGTCACCATTGTCTCCTGATCAACAGTGATTGGAAGCCGCCATTGAGTAGAAGTTACACACTGGATTTAGAAAGTTAAGATGTGAATTGAATGATCACAGTTCACAATTCATCAATCTAAACAACCAAGTGATGAGGAAAGCATTGTTATTGAAGTTGTTAATACAATGACGAGATGGGATTAAAGTGTTAACACTGACAGAAAGTTTTTCATGTTTCTCTCAGCTTAACTGATCTATAGGTAAGCTTTGTCTGGACCATCTCCTGAATTCTTTTTCTCTTTTCTAAAATTTATTTATTTATTGCTGATAAACATGAATATAATATTTGTGCATATTTATGGTGTAACTTACAGTGTTTACATGTATATTTCTCTTAATGCATGAAATGTATTAAGTGTGTTTACCTGTTTAAAACATATGATTACTATGTGGTGAAACCTCTCAAAATAATTTCCTCAAGCTTTCAAATTACATAGTTGATTATTGTTATCTATAGTCATTATTTAACAATAGCAAATCATAACTTTTTCCTCACGTAACTGCAACCTAGGGTCCACTAATTAGTGGTTCTTTATCTCAGTAAAGCATTTAATTAAAAAAAACATGAACTTGTAAATTCTATCTACTCATTTGAGACTTAACTTTTTACAGTCCACAAGACTATAATCTCAAGGACCTGGGCATCATCTCTTTGAAATGAAAGTATCTAAAGCTAGGATCCCTAGTTCCCAAGTTCCTGGAAGGAATTTGATTTTGGGTATCTATTTGGATTTTTAAAAATAATACTTTTATTAAATCTTTGAGAATTTTTTACAATGTGTTTTGATCATCTTCATCTCACTTCCCCAACTACTCCAAGATCATACCTTTTTACATTCAACTCCTTACACACTCAACTTTGTGTTTCCTTCCTCTTCTTCTCTCCTTCCTCCTTCTTGAATCACATCAAGTCACATTTGTGTTGTTTGGGAGTAGGGTCTGACCTAGAATGTGGTTGACCTATTAAGGATTGTACTATTAAAGAAAAATAACTTTCCTTCTCCAATCAATTATCAAATGCCAGTAACTCCTCAGCTAGTAGTGGGATTTTTTTTTTTTTTTTGGTACCCATTTTCATTCTGTTTGCTGACATTCTGTCTGGTGTGAGATTGCATAGGCCTGTGAATTGCTGTTGTGGAATATTATTTTAACTAGGAAAGATGTGTTACATTTGTTTATGTTGTGGAATATTACTTTAAATATGTAAAGATGTGTTGTATTTGTTTCACCTTGCCTGCCTAAGGCATCTGATTGGTCTAATAAAAAGCTGAATGGCCAATAGCTAGGCAGGAGAGGAATAGGCAGGGCTGGTGGGCAGAAACAACAAGTAGGAGGAGAAATCTAAGCAAAGGAGAGAGGAGAACAAAAAGAATGAGGAAGAAAGGGAGGGGCATGACCAGGACCAGAAGCCAGGCAGCCGCCAGACAGACAGACATGAGAAGCAGGAAAGTAGGATATACAGAAAGAAAGAAAGAAAGAAAGAAAGAAAGAAAGAAAGAAAGAAAGAAAGAAAGGAAGGAAGGAAGGAAGGAAGAAAGAAAGAAAGAAAGAAAGAAAGAAAGAAAGAAAGAAAGAAAGAAAGAAAGGTAAAAACCCCTAAGGCAAAATGTACAGAAAAATAAACATTAGAATAAGAGAGAGACTGGACCTGTCCCGAGCATTTGAAACCCCAAAGCCCACTTCCAGTGACACACTTCCTCCAACAAGGCCATATCTATTCCTACAAGGTCACCTTCTCATCCCTGTCAAATAGCTCCACTCCCTAATGGAGTGAGCCTATTGGGGGGCATTCTTATTCAAACCACTATAGGAATCAACTTTATTATGCCTCAGATTTCCCATGTAATCAGTTTTTTCCAATGTAAACCAAATGCATACTTATAATTTTAAACCATGCACTCTTCCATGCTTCCATGCTCCTGACCCAGAATAGTGTGTGTGTGAGTGTGTGTGTGTGTGTGTGTGTGTGTGTGTGTGTGTGTGTGTGTGTTGATCATTTATTGAAAAGAGCCAATATGGTGAAGGTAGTCTGTGGTGATATTTTATTTGTGCTGAAATGTGGTGATATTTTATTTGTGTGTTAATAAATAAAACTTCCCTGGAGATCGGGGGAAAGGCCAGCCACTTTAAGTAAACAAAGAAGTAGGCAGCATACGCCCTTAATCTTATCACTTAGCCAGCAGGATCTCTGTGTGTTCAAGGCCACACTAGAGAACAGAGCCAAGCATGGTGACACACACCTTTAATCCCAGTACTAACCATAGAGACCTGGAGGTCTGTACAGACAGACAGAAAGTGACAGAGCTGTGTAGGAAGAGGAAGTGAGGTCACTGGGCTAAGAGAGCCAATGAGAGGGCAGAACAGCAAGGCATATAAAGCCTGGGTAGACAGGAAGTAACTCATATTTGGAAGCTGCAGAGTTGGTGAGGTAAGGCTGGCTGGTGGCTTTCTCTGGTCTCTAAGGCTTTAATCCAAATTTCTGGTTTTGTGTTTTTTATTTAATAAGACCATTTAGAAATTCATCTACAGTTGTCTTAAATAACAAGTAGTTCATAAGTGTTGGAAGCAATATATGGAGATAGACTGATAATATTTGTTTTGTTTGTGCTATTCTGGGCCAGTTGGAATCAGGTAAAAAGTAACTTCTTCCCTTATTGAATCCTGTAAAAGATTTTTATTAAGAAGTATCCCTTATTCCTATTCCATTCCATGTTTTCTGTTCTGCTCAGTAAGAACAGAACAAAGCCCTTTGTTAGGGTGAAGCATAACATACAGATGATACAGGCTGGCAATATGGACAGACAGATCAGATACACACAATAGACATGTAACAGACATGCCAATAACCGCAAAACAGAGACAAGAAAAGCGCACAAGGGAGGAAGTGGAGAATTCATATTTGGGCTCACTCTTGGTCTGAACTCGAAGAGGAAGTTCTCTCTCTCTCTCTCTCTCTCTCTCTCTCTCTCTCTCTCTCTCTCTCTCTCTCTCTCTCTCTCTTCCTCATTTTGGTACCTCATCTGAGGTCACTTTAAGGTGTAGTAAGCATATTTGGGGGAATCTATGGTATCCCACTGGCCATAACTCACTCAAGTACCGAGGATTTTGCTGGCATGTGGTGTCTAGTGTATTGCTCCCCTTGTTACAGGGTAAGCTCACTTCAGCTTCTTCTACATGTATATATCAAGGAAGCTGCTACAGTAGTAGCTTTCCATTTGTGGCTTTTTTAAAGGCCTTAATTGTTATCCCTCCCTATATTCACTCCTCTACTTTTTCTGTTTAATTATTTACTTTCCCCCATTTATAGCACTGTATATTTGTCCCTTCCCTTCAAAGATTCCCTCTTCCCTCAGTGCCTTACTAGTTTCTTAACTTCTGTGGATATTCTAAATAAAACACATATTGAAAGAGTCAAAAAAGCTAACATCCACAAAGGAGAGAAAACATGCAATGTTTGTCTTTTGGGGTCTGAGTTACCTCACTTGGGATGATTGTTTGCAGTTCTATCCATGTACCTGTGAATTTCATAATTTTCCTTTTTAATACCTGAGTAGTATTTGTAAACAAAGATGGCCTAAGGCCTTAACTAGTCTCCTCACCTAATATTCTCAGTACAATTAACGTTAACTCCAGCATTTAAAAATCTTCCCATTCTGTCTTCTGTTTCAGCAATTGAATTCAACCTCTCTTTCCTAGTGAGTAGACTGTAATAAAACCTTACTTGATTATTGAAATGGTCCTGTGCAATTTTTCTTTGACACTAATACTGAAATGTTCAGTATTAAAATGATCCTTATACATATTCAGCATATGACTCTTTGATTGTGATTTCTTTTAATGTATGTACTTTGGCTTGTCATGTAGCTTATATAATTTATATGTTTTCTGAGAGTAAAACCTTAGCAATATATTTTCCACATAGTGGTTCCATGTTGTAAATGCTGAATATAAGTGTGTTGAGGATTATAATTCTTGCTTAGAACTGGTTATTTTTATTGTTTAGAACTCACAGGTGTTCAGAGCTATCTAACTTTAAGCTTAGTATTTTGTGGCCCAGAGGTGCTAATAGTTTTCCCAGGGTCACATAGTTAGTTCATGGCTGATGACAAAAGCAGGTCATAGTTGCTTCTGGGCATGCAATGACATGCAGCACTTGAAGGTGTCCTGGGAAATTTGAAAGATGCTACCGCAGGGTTTTTTTTTTTTTTTTTTTTTGGTGTGTGTGTGTGTGTGTGTGTGTGTGTGTATGTGTTTTATTTATTTTTTTTTTTTATTTTTGTCCTGGCCAACTGATTGAGATTCTTTGATTGTGATGCAGGCATTTGTAGTTTGTAAACCTTACTGGATGACTCCATGACAGACACATCTGAAAAGCACCATATTCCTTCTCCCTAAGCACAAGCTGTCTCTGCTAGTTTGCGTCAGGTGGTGTCAGAGGCTAAAATTGAAATGCTTTTCGTTAAGCATTCTTGACTATATTCTCACTTTGAAAGCATTTATCATTTCTTGTTTTTATAGTATTCTCATGTGTACATGTGTTTGAGCACGTGCGTGCATGCGTGCATGCATGCATGAGTGCGTGTGTGCATGTGTGTATGTATTCCTCATTATATGCCTGCAGAAGCCAGAAGAGGGCCCCAGAACTGGAGTTACAGGTAGTTGTGCAATGGCCATTATGGTGCTGGAGACTGAACCCAGGTCTTCTGGAAGAGTAGTAAGTACTCTTCAACCACAGACTCATCTCTCCAGCCCATCATCTCTCATTCTTATGCCTTTCATTGCTTTTGTGCCTAGAAGTGCATAAAGTTACATGTGCTGTACCTGTTTTGGTGTTTACGATAGCTCACAGAACCTGGGAAGATGTCCTTCACGACAAAACAAATAGCCTATTTGTGGAACAAGCTGCTGGGTACTTAGGTAGGTTTCAGTGAGTATTTCTCCAACTCCACCAGATTATTACTGGTCTGCGGATTTGCTCTAGTGACAGAACTTTTTGCAGGTAAGGCAAATACTTTTTGAGAGACTATGTGATAAAAAAGAAATTCTATAAATGCAAATGACTATTTTATTATGCAAATAAGTGAGCTTAATACAGTAATAATTGAAATTAGAAATCTAGGTCCCTATGACCTACAGAGCAACGCCTTTGTGAGGAAATTTTAACAAAACCATTTTGAACTATTATTACATGCATTAACTGCAAGGTTTTTGAGTAAGTACGAAACTTTTTAAGTGGGTGTTTTTCATTTTTAATCTGTTAGGCACAAATTAAAAGGAAGCAGGAGACTGAAGTATCCCCTCCCTTTTCCTCCCACAGCACTGCGACTTCTCCTGAATTTGCTGATTTTGCAGTGTTTATTGGAACAGGGCTGTCTTCAAGAGCAAAAGCAAGACTTCTGGGATAACTCAGAGAAAGAATTAGAAACTATATATTTTAAGGGTTTTTTTTTCTCTTCATGAACAATTTAAATTGGCAGGGAAACACAATTAAGCAATTTCAAAGGTGTGATTTTTATGGAAATTTAAATGCTACATCACTAAACACTGTTTAAGAAGGAAGTTTGTAATTAAGTTTAATTAACTATTATTTATAGTTCTTATCTTTGGAAGACAGTAGCAAAGAAATGCCAAGAATGTGCTTTTTTACGAAGTAGCATTTGAAAGCTCCCAGCCTAAACTTGAAACAGAAGAATGGAGAAGGACTCCAGGTCTGCCATGTGGAAAAGCAGAGACGAGCATGGCTGAGATCGTTAACTCCCAACCCCAGACTCCAACCCTCTGCTTCAGGAACCTGAGGCTGATAAAAAATCTCTAAACTGAGTGTGAGAGACTGTGCCACAGATTCTGTGGAAGGAACAGGAAATTACCAATGTCTGTAACTCTTCTGTTTTACACCTGCTCTCTATTTCATTGTATAGTTATCGCTCATAGCATCAAGCTCTGCTTCAATTACCTGGAGTCCCAGGAACTTCTGGCTTTTAAGTAAGTCCGTTCAATCGCTTTACTTGCTTAAAGATTCTTTAGTGTATCAATAAAAACCTGATTCTAGTAAAAAAGGGATTGTTTTTCCTTTACCCTGCTAGGCTGAGGTTGCTTCTCTTATATGTCTGCATTCTGTGGTCCCTAGCTGGAGCCTGACACTTGCCATCACATATCTACATCAAGGAAACCTGCGAAATCTGTAACTAACGGCGGACTCTTGGGAAGCTCGGTTGTTAAGCCTTTTCCAGCACACGATCACCTCTGGAGCTGCCTCCCCTCTTTGCAACAGACTTTCCAATGTGTTTAAGGTTCTGTCCCTCCCCACTGGAAATTCAGGCTCTGCAAGGCTGAAAAGGCCTGGAAAGAGTTCTTGATGGGCCTCTGATTCTGAGCAAGGGGTTAACAGGTTGTCTTTGCATGTGTCCTCATCTAAAACACACTGGGTGCTTTATTAAGTCATTTCAGGAATTCTGTGAAATACGATTGCCTAGCACAGGGCCTAGCTTAGAGTATGAACTGAGATTCTATTATCTTAAGTTCAGTGACTTTTAGTAGGAAACAGTTTCATGTGCTTAGTTCTGCTAGCTAAGAGGATTAAAGAACATGATACCTCTCCCACTTCCGAATTATGTAATCTGTCTAAAATTGTATAATGCTGGTTAGATGAAAAGGCTGCATTCAAACTAAATACAATGAGGTTGTCTGAATAAGAATGGTTTGATTAAAAAATAGGCTCATTTTTGAAAGCTTAGTCATCAGGGAGTGGCGCTGCTTGAAAGGATTAGAAGGATTAGGAGGTGTGGCCTTGTTGGAAGAAATGTGTCACTGGGGATGGACTTTGATGTTTCGAAAGCCCATGCCAGGCCCAGTCTCTCTCTGTTTGTGGATCAGCCACTTCTCCAGTACCATGCCTATCGTCCACCATGCTCCCTGTCATGATGATAATGGTTTAAGCCTCTGAAACTTTAAGCAAGCCACCAATTAAATGCTTTTTAGATGAGAGTTGCCATGGCCATGGTGTGTCTTCACAGCACCGGACAGTGACTAAGACACAGAGTATACAGTTAGGTTCCTCTGTTGCCAAAGGTATAACAGCCGGAGCTCTTCAGTCTTTCTTCATTTTAGCTTCCAACATGAACTTCAATCTTTAAAAAAAATTTTTTTTCCTTAACAGCCATCTGAGGCGATACAGTAGACTGTGCAGTAATTTCCCATGGGACTCTCTCTGATTTGTCTGTCTTTCAGAGCCTACATCCCTTTTGGTCTTCTGCCATGATGTCCTTCCCTTCCTCTCCATTAGCCCTTCAGAATCGGGGTACTAGCCACACCAAAGGAGGGATGTGGCCAGCTAAGATGGGCTCATGTCTTGCTTCCCTTGGTGTTCATGTCATGTGTAGGCCTCACATGACATGAACACCAACGGTACACACTTAAGGGTAAGTGTGGGGATGAGCTGTGAGGACGACGGGATCGACATGCCCATTGCTGGACAAATCCACATGGCACAGCTGATTGTGAGGGCCTAGATGTAGGAAACAGAGCAGCATGGCCGCGGGTTCTGGAGAGGAACTGACATGTAGTTCCTTTGTAAGAATGAGGTTCGTTAGGAGGAAGCGTCTCAGTGCTGTGATCCCAAGCTAGGGGGACCCGGTGAGAAAAGAAGCATCTCCGTATGCCAGAATAAAGCACGACAGGGCCCTGAAGGAAGGAGAGGCACTTCATTAGAAGGGGCCTCTGGAGGTAGGCGTAAGAAAGCAAGAAGGGTAGCTGTCAGGGACAGAAGAGCGCTGTGAAAAATCTCCTGGCCGGAGGAAAATACCTGCCTTCCATGACCATAAACTAGGAGCGGTAAAAATTACAAAGCCAGATAGTTTCTTAACTCATCCAGGGAGAGAGCCCGGGGGTGGGGGGTGGGAGTGGGGTGGCCGATTTCTTCGTTCTGTGAGATCTGGCATCTTAAAGGGGCCGGGAGATTTTTCTCCCTCAGTCTAGCCTTACCAGCTTCCATTTTTAGAGAGGACTGGGCCCTTCCTAAGCCAGAGACTTGAAGCACTAGACAGACTCAGAGACGGGGACATCATATGCGGCTTGCCTGGAACTAAGGAAACAACCAAGTTGTAAGGACTAAAGAACAGCGTCTGACTTCCCAGACACCCAGCAACGGGGCGCCAGGCATGCAGCCTCGAAAGTGAACCTCTGTCACCCACCCGAATGAGCCGGAAAGTGCTTTCTCTAAGGGAAAACAATGGACCTGACATCTTGAATACAGGAACCTGGTAAATACAAGCTTACCCAAAACTGACCTCTGACCTATAGAACCATGTGATATCACACGGCTATTGCGCTGTTAAATTTGTGTTGATTTGCTGTGCAGTGGGAGGAAAATGGGAGTACCCGCTGTGGTGTGCCCTCACAGAATTATAGAAACAGCTTCAGCCTGTGGAACCTCTAGCCAGCTGCTCTCAGTAGTCACCAGACGCCTACTTCTTGGGTTCCTCCTAGTTTTCCTAGTGGTTTTTTAAAAATTGTCTTTCTGAGGCTCAGGGTCAGCACAGGCGGAAGATGAGTTAGGATTGTCCGAGCAAGGTTCTGGAGTGAGGTAAATGAGCTAAGAACAGATACGAAGTCCTGACAACACAGACCTCAGTTCCATCAGTTTGCAAAAGTATCAATCTCTTCTGAAACGAGGCAGGCTGGAAATAATTGAATGAAAATGCCTCTGGCTAAAAGTTAAACCCATCTCTCTATCAAGGCTTTTCTTCTCCGCCAAACAATTATTTGCAGTTGGTCGCATCTGTGAACTCATTGTGAGGTGAGGGATTGTGTTATGTTCATCTCTAAACTCTGAGAGTAGGTGCTCAGTAGCTGTCTTATGCATTTACCTGAAAGGGGAACATTTGCAAATGAAAGGATTTACAGCTTGCTGAGATTAACTGAAGATCCTCTCCAAAGTTGAAAAGCAGCAGAGAGAACGATTGGTTCAGAAAGATGTGAAGGGCTAAAGAATATACCGTGGAGAAAAAATGCGTTTTCAGGATCAGAAAGCAATTTTGATGAAGCAGGAGGTGTTAGTGAGCGCTTTCCGGGAAGGAGATGAAGAATTGAAGAAAACTAAAAATGAGACACCTTAGAATGTGCCTTAGAACAAACAAGACAGGAGGTGATAACACCAATGGTTTAGAGTGGTTCTCAAAGCGTATTTTCTCTAGATTGTGAAGGGCACAGCCTCTCCTTCAAGAGAGACTGGGTTATACACACAGACACAGCCAAGGGGATTTGTCTACCGTAAAATAGCCAAACTAATATTAAGAGAAGAAAATCCACTCACAGCTGAAATATAAACAGAACGAAGAGAAGAACCTGCAGCACCGTGGCAAGTCCTTGCTCCCTACAGGGAACCTGGTTTGTGCGCCCTGCCTGGGGTTGCCTCTTCCTCACAGCACGACCTTGAAGCAGTGAAGAAAGGGGACTGTGAGGGGATAACAGAAACTCAAACCGTATGCGTGCATATGTGTAAGGACAGTTTCAACATTCCTAGTTAGGGAAACAGAGGCTCACCAGGTCAGCAAGCTGCCAAAGGTAACAGAGGCTGGGAATAGAGCCAGTGAAGTTCGTTCTTGGCTATGCAGTGAGTTTGAAGCCAGCCGTGGGAAAAAAAAAAAAAAAAAAAAAACCCAACAAAACAAAACAAAACAAAACAAAAACCTCAGTAATAATGCTATTATTGTACATTAGTGTTAATAACTAGCACTTTGAGTCTATTGGAGTCTTAATATAAAAAGGCTATTTTATGTTAAATTTACAATTTAGCTGTCTTGTCACTCATATTGTGATTATTTTTCCTTTGTAAATTAGTGTTTCTCGATTTCATTATCTTTTATATTAAGTTTTCAATATTGGAATCAGTGATTTATTTAGTATCATATATTTACTTAAATCTCCAAGACAAGAGAGAAAAGTACTCTCAGCAATTACAGTGCACTCTGTTTCCAAGCAGTTTATGGCGACCCATTGATTCTCCTTTGAACAGCTGGGATTACTGCTCACCAGAGAGCTGTCTTGTTTTTATCCTGCACTACCTTAAGGCTCCTGTTCTGGTATGTTTTTGTGTTGGTGTTTCCTTCCATGTCTTCTTTAGGAGGAATGTCAGTATCTGGGATCCCTACCTCCACAATGTTACAGGTGAATTGTACTTATTTAGGTGCAGGGCTCTGACTTCCAACCCTTTCTCTCAGTGTCTTTAGATTTTTATCTTCTATATAAGTGCTGAGATGCAGAGTCTGGCTCCTGCCTTATGCAAGTAAATTGTTCTGTCTGAAAGCTAAAATCAATATCAGGCACATCCTTCACTAGACTGAAAGTCCAACCAGACAGGGTTATTGGGATCCACATACTACAGAGAGGCCCAGAAAACCCTCTCTTCTTGGCACTTGATGAAGCAGTGGCCAGAACTCATTTTTTTTAAAGACCTGCTGTGAGATGACAGTACACCTCTAGAGGTAAAGGCTCTTCTCTCTTCTGTTCACACTCTTAAATTGGAGCAGGTGTTATGAGATTGCAGAGTACCTCTAGATAGACAAAATCACACAATGTTTGATGAAACTGAAATATAGTCTAACCTTAGGCTACAGCGACTGCATAGAGATGGGCCTTGGACCCTCACTCATGTGTAGAGGTGCAGAAAGCCAGACTCTGTGCTGTACTCATCTGTGGCACTGCATAGAGACAGTTGCTGTACCCATGCCCAGAGAAGGGACTTAATAGACACTCATTCTGAATCCTCAACCAATTCTCTTTCCTTCATACTTCCTTTATTTAGCATATGATTTCAGTTTGGTTAACCAACATTGTCTTGTCTTGTTCTCTCCCCACATCTTGTTTTTAAATGGGCCTTTTAAAGAGTACAGGTTGGCCTGGATCTGGATTTTTCCCTGCCTCAGCTTCCCAAGTATTGCTTTACATCATCTGATTGCATTTATTTACTGTTTTCTTTCCATATTACCTTTATCTGGAAAATCAATCACAACTATCTTCCCTTCATCTTTATTTTGTTCATCTATTTACTTTTCTTCCCTTTATTCATTCTCTGAAATGTTATGGCTAGGAGGTGGTGAATTTGATCACATTATGAGATACTTGAAAGAAATCTTCTTTGTGAAGCCCGTCGCTATGTTCAATGAATATACACCAATGACATCTTTTAATATAAAAAAAAGCCTGATTAGAATCAAGGATCGAAGTGCTTCAGTTCTTCTGTTTATCTCTGTCATGGATCCTTAGAGATTTTTGGAGATGCTCCTGTCCCTGTACCCTGCACCTGCACAGACAGGGACAGGTGCAGGAGATGTAAATCACTGTTCCCACCATCCTACCCCAAGGTCCAATCCAACAGAAGTCCTTTCATGGCTTTGTCAGGACTCTGGTAGAGCCAGACCCCTTTTCTAAGATATCCAACCCACCCGGTTCAGAAACACGTGAAAGGAGTGGAGGATGGAAGAAAACAAAACCCTCAAGCTCTGCTTTTCACTTGATATGAGATGAAGACAGCAGGGGAAATTTAGGGAGACATGAAAAGAAAAGAAACCCCTCACCTAGGTATCTGGTTGAAGCCTCTGAGAGGCAGTAGAGCAAGAACATCATGACAGAAACTGACTGACGCCTCCTCCCACACAAGTTTCTGAAGGAGGGAAGAACCAGCAGTCCTATCCAACTATGGCAACCATGAATCACAAAAATGACCAGCATGCTAAGATAACCCTAAGGGTGCAGTAGTGGCGTGCACACCTTAGCGGCCACCACTTTACAAAGCCAACATCATCCCTAACTACGTCCAATACATTTGTCCTTATAGCCATAGGTAAATGTAGTCCTCACTCCTCACTAAGGAAATTTCTCTTCACAACAAGCAGAGACTGCTCCAGAAAACCACAGGCAATTAAAATGCAGAGATGTGGAGCCCAGTCCCAATAGATGCATCTATTAAACAATGGCTGCACCTAAGGCTCACAGAACATTGTAGAAGAGTAGTCAGAAAGATTGTAAGAGTCAGAGGATCAGCGAGTTTGCTGACATTGTGTATCCTAGTAATATCAGAGGCTACACCCATAAAATCTCACAAACATGACAGTCTAAACCTGAGCTGAACAAGAACAACAATAATGGACATGTTGAAGTGGATGGGGAAAGACCACAAGGCCTCAACCATACATAAAGAATTATAGACTGTTCCCCACTTTCTCTTCTCTCAGGTTCAGTGTATATGCTTTATTATTGAGGACTTTGATCCACCCAAGTGGATCAAAGTTTGTGCAGGGTGATAAATATGAATCTATTTGCATTCTTTTACATAAAGACATCCAGTTTGGCAGCACCATTTGTTGAAGATGCTATCTTTTTTCCAGTGTGTGTTTCTGGTTTCTTTTTCAAAAATTGGGTATCCATATGTGTTTAGGTTTATTTTGGGGTCTTCAATTTGATTTCATTGATGAATGTGTCTTTTTTTTGCAAATACTATGCAGTTTTTATTACTATGGCTCTATGGTACAACTTGAAATCAAGGATAGTGATACTTCCAGCAGTTCTTTTATTGTTCAGGGTTGTTTTAGCTGTCATGGATGTTCCATATGAAGTTGAGAAAGTGAATTCATTGATGCAGGAGACAACTTTCTGAACAAAACCCTGATAATACAGTCACTAAGATCAACAGTTAATAAATGGGACTTCATATAACTGAAAAGCTTCTGTAAGTCAGAGGACAGTGTTAATCAGACAAAGTGGTAGCCTACAGAATGGGGAAAGACTTTTACAAACTCCCCATCTGATAGAGGACTAATATCCAAAATATAGAAAGAACTCGAGAAACCAGATATCAAAAAACCAAGTAATCTAATTAAAAATTGGGGTACAGATTTAAACAGAGAATTCTCAGTAGAGGAATCGCAAATAGATGAGAGTCATTTAAAGAAATGTTCAACACTCTTAGCCACCATGGAAATGCAAATGAAAACTACTTTGAGATTCCATCTTACACCTGTCTGAATGGTTAAAGCCAATAGCCCAAGTGACAGCTCATGCCGTCGGGGACGTGGAACAAGCTGGTGTGAGTGAAAACGTGTACAGGCACTGTGGAAATCCATATGGCAGTTCCTCAGAAACTTGGGAATTAACCTACCTTAAGACCTAGCTATTTCACTTTGAGAATATACCCAAAGGATGCTCCATTCTACCACAAAAACACTTGCTCAACCATGTTCATTGTAGCTTTATTCATAATAGCTATAAACTGGAAACAATCTAACTGTCCCTCTACAGAAGAGTGGGTGAACAAAATGTGATACATTTACACAATGGAGTATTACTCAGCTGTTAAAAAAATGATATCATGAAATTTGCAGGCAAATGTATGGAACTAGAAAACAATCATCCTGCGTAAGGTAACCCAGACCCAGAAAGAAAAATATGGTATGTATTCACTTATAAGTGGATGTTAGCCATTAAGTAAATGATAACTAAGCTATAATCCATAGGCCCAAAGAGGTTAGGTTAAACAGGAGTACTCTAGTGGGAACACATGGATCTCCCTGGGAAGGGGAAATAGAATAGATATGGGTGGACTGGGGATGGGTGCAGATGGGAGCAGAGGAGGTGGGGTTGGGTGGGATGGAGGGAGAGAGTTTGAGGAGAGACAGCTGGAAATGGGGGGCATTTGGGTGCTAGTGTCGAAACTTAGTACAGTGGAAACTTCCTGGAATCTACGAAGGGGATCCTAATGAAGACTCCTAGTAATGGAGAATATAGAGTTTCAGTGGGCCATCTCTTGTAGCCAGGTAGGCAAGGCTACCAACAGCAGATCTGAGTTGCATTCAATTGAGTTGTTGGCCAAGAGGGTCCCATGGAAATCTCCAAACAACCCAGGCTGGTGCTAAGAAATTTGGTGCTCCAAAACCTGACAGTAAGGCTCCATTGCTGAGGACAATGACCACACAACTCAGTGAATGTGGGGAAGTTGATCTGGTACCTACCCAGAGCCTTTACCCCTATATTATAGTCTCTTTGGCATGGAAAGGTACTCTGCAGGCTCTGAAAGAGAAAGGAGGAAACCAACACAGTCACAAAACCTTTGACCTACAATCTGTCCTGCCTGCAAAATATGCTAGGACAATGGTGGCATAGAACTTGTGATAGTAACCCACCAACGTCTGATTTGACTCAAGGCCTATTCCCCAATTCATACCCAACACTGCTTTGGTTACCAGGAACCAAAGCCTAGATAGCTCAAAGACTTAGAGTAAAACCAAACATGATTGGTCAAAACCAAACTAAACTAATAAAATGATTCCTAATGATGTTCTGCTATACTCAATGATCAGTGCCTTATCCAGTCATCCATCAGAGAGACTTCCTCCAGCAGGAGGTGGGAACAGATTCAGAGACCCACAGTCAGACATTATGCAGAGAAAGAGAGAAAGTCTAAATTGAAAGCCTCCACTAAATCCCTCCCGACAGAGCTCAGGGAATCCTGCAGAAGGGGAGACAGAAAAGATTGTAAGAGTAGGAAGGGATGGAAGACACCAGGAGAACAAAGCTCTCTGAATCAACTAAGCAAAGGAAATATGAGCTCACAGAGACTGAAGCAGCAAACACAAGTCCTACATGGGTCTACACCAGGTGCTCTATGTATATGATGTAGCTATTAGCTTAGTATTTTTGTTGGACTCCTGGTTATAAGAATGTCTGTGTCTTTGACTCTTTTGCCTCCTCTTGGGATTCTTTTTCTCCTGTTGGGTTGCTGTGTCCAACTTCAATATGAAAGTTTTTGCTTTATCTTATTATTTTTTTTGTCATGTTTGGTTGTTATCTCTTATAAGCCTGTTCTTTTCTAATAAGACACAGAAAGGGAGCGGATCTGGAGGGGAGGAATGGTAGGGGAAAACTGGGAAGAGTGGAGGGAGGGGAAACTACAATCAGAATATATTGTATGATATTTAATTTCCAATTAAAAAAGAACCCAATTAAGAGCTTACCACATTTGAGCAGTATCTCTTATACTGATCAAGGACATATTCAGAATGTGAGTACACCAATGCTCATCATGGTGTTTCTTATATACTCAAAAAGATTAAATAATTTTATGTCTAAATAAAAATATGAGCTAATAAATTAAAAAATGGAGAACTATAGGCAACTAAGGGATGCTGAAAGTGGGACGAATATTCTTTCCAAGGGAAGAGCTTACCAATTGGTTATCCAAGACCAAATGGTCAGCTTTGAAAATACACATGCAAGTAACATTATACAAATTGAGCGGCTTATATTTAGGAATATACACATGTAATAACAATCAATGGAAAAATAGGCCATGAATTTGAAAGACCAAGGGAGGGTTTGGAGGGAGAAATGACATAATTATATTATGACTTCAAAAATAAAGGAAAACTTAAAAACCCTCAAACCACATGCATAAAGAAAAAAATTAGGCACAATTAACAATTACATAAATTACTGGTTTTGCTCCCCTCACCCCATAAATGTTCAGAATTTTAGGAATTGCATCAGAACCCACATTATGGGGAAAGGGCATGTACTAAACTCCTTGTGCATCCCTAGTGGCTTCTGGTTTAACCTCAACAGATTATAATTTTATCTAGAGCATCCCAGAGCCACCTCACATATTTTTTCTCAGAATGGACAGGGAAGGGGGTAAAAAGGTATCTGAGTAGCGCTTTGAAATGTAACCTGGGAACCACTAAAAGGGTTTATAAGAACACAGCTAAGACACTTTCAGTATTCTCTCTTGGGGAAGCCGGTACCCACACATGGTACACTTTATTTCCCCTTATCTCCTTCCGGAAGCACATGTTCTCACTTGGGCATGTCTTTCTTCTGTGCCTCTCCTTTATCATGTTTAATATCATCCATAAAATCACCAACTCGGATACACTAAACTGGCTAGTCCTGAAATCCTTTTCAGTATCAAAGGTTTGAACCCCAGTTTACCCTGAGTGGAGGTCCCTGAAAAATCAGTGGAATTCTCCAGTGTGCTGAGGGTGGCAGGGGAGAGCTGTCTCTGTCCCCTCGCTGCTGATACTCACTCTCTAGTCACTTTTTACTTTAGTAAAGCCTCACACTGCCAGAGAAGAGGAGGGACAGATGGCTCTGAAGCTCAGACTCCCCTTCCTGAGTTCCCCACAGAGACCTGAGGCTCTCTGAAGTTCCCACACGGCTTACTTGTCAGTTTCAATCTGTTTTAAAAATATAGGTTTTGTTATTATTTAGGTATGGCAAAGCCAATACGAAGACATGACAGTCAGGAAAGAACTTGGTGTCACTCCTCATGAATCTCTAGAGAAGGAAAGCTGCACCGCTGAGACCTGGGTGGGGGAAAATGTGGGCAAGAGCTTCCATGAGGAGGGAGGGGCAACGTAGATTTCAAGTCAGCTGGTTTACATGTCGGTAGTCTCTAAGGCATAGGGGTCATCCTCAGATTTCTTTCATCTGACTCTTGGAGGCTTAGTGTGGTATGGATAGGGTCCTGGAATGTGAGCATCTGCTAAAGGAGGTGGTTAGGAACAAGTTGGTTGATGGATTTATATTTGCAAGACAAGGTCTACTCTGGCTGAGTTGTTTATGAAAGTATTGGCTTACCCTGGGAGAGTCAGCCCTTCCCCAGTCATCAAGACCCCAGATGTCAAAGCAGCAGAATTTAGAAAATAAAAGACACGGTTAATACAGCCCCCTCTCAGCACTCCTCGCCAGCTGTGGACAAAACCTCCTTGTCTTGATTTTTCTCAGCGTGCGATTTAAAATACCTAAACAACAGTGCAACCCAATGCCTTCCTGTGAGCTAGAAGAAAACAACTAAAAACAGTCCTTTTAGACCTTAAAAAAAAGCAGTTAAAAGCAAAATATAGATCAGATAAACATGTGATTGAAACCTGAATTCATCTCTACTGTGTGCCCTGGGCAAGTGACAGTGTGTCCAAGCTCAGGTTAATATCTTAGAAGTAGGAAGCTCAGACTACCCAGTGTATGAACTTGATCTTGTTCCTGGAGCTTTTAGGGTCACAAGGCTTTGGCAGCTCTGAGAAGATAGGGTCCAAGTGTCAATTAGAGAGACAAGTGATTGTGAAAAGCAGAGAAAGGAGATTTATCCAGTGTGGCCTCATGGAGAGGAAGAATGCGTAAAGCTGATAGTACTGTTTATGAATGAAAATATAAAGTTTTTAAAAAATACACTTACATGCACCAATATTTACTTTTAATACAAATATGTAGAGGATAGCAGTTTTCTTTCTGAGTCTATAAATGAAAAAGCTTTCTTTTTGTAACAAAGGTTCCTTGTTCTATTATTGTTTTACATTTATATTTTTTTTGGTGTGCGTGTGTGTGTGTGTGTGTGTGTGTGTGTAGAGCTTTCTCCCATTTGTTTTGTCTCTTCTTGGACCTTTTGTAAATGTTATAATGAACTGTTATCATTTATGTGTATCTCAGGCATATTTTATGTAGACAGATCTACTATTTAAGTTGAAGAAACATGCAGAAGGTCGATTTAGTTTGTGTAGCTGGAGAGCAGTGAGCTTTACTTGTTTTGCATGAAGCTTCTGCGAGAGAGAATAAATATGGGTTGGAAAATGGGAAATACCTTAACTTCTCTAGAGTTGGATGCCCTCAGGATGGCCTGAACCTGAAATTCTGGTCCTGAAGCATTCTGAACGCAGGGCTCTCTTCCTGAACCTCAGAAGTGTTCAGTTTATCCTCTTCTAAACTCTAGAAGTACAAAGTTTACTAAAGGAATTTAATCAAGATGAGAAGTAAAACTCTAAATGCATAGAACAAAATACAAACACATGTTAGAATTAAAGTCCTTTATTATTTTATGTCCAGCTGTGTAGTATGTTTCAGAACAGAGCTTTTCTGAGTATTTCTGTGAACCTCAGGGGAAAAAACAGGAATTTTTAGATAACAGTAGTATTTAACTCCCTTATACTTTAAGTGCCCTTATCAAAGCCCTTGGGTGAAGCTGTAACTCAGGGTTATAGTATGTTCTCTTTATCCTATAAAAAACTAAATTTTTTATATTAAATATTAAAACTGATTTAACTATTTGTTGTCTTCTTCATTTTGTTTTAGAGGAAAAACAATAATACCTGTCCATATAAGACTCAGTCCATTTAAGCTTTTCTACTTTTCATTCATTTGATTTCTGTCATTTAAATTCTTCCAACTTCCTAACTGCACCATGTTCAAACAACCACACAAGTAAACCACAACCTTCTAAGTGTTGGGTTTGATGGCTAGCCCTAGACTCTAGTAAAAATCTAGTAGCCTAGATGTGGCACGTCATCTTTTATAATGAACATAGGAATATAATCAAATATAATACTTAATGACTATTAATATCCAATACAGATTCAAAGGAATTCAGAAGACAGGGATAGAACTAAACAAGCCTTCAGTGATACAATCCACTCTTCATGAAGTTTGTAGGGATCATGATAAGGTATGTTTGATTTCACCATCATCAAACTCATTAAGGCCACAGAGCGATGAATACTAGCTAATTACCATAAATTACACATTCAGATTCCGTAGAAGTACATTTTGAGGTGTATGAACTGTGTGTATGGATGTGCACATGTGTGTGCATGTGTACTGTTTATGTCTCCATGTTCAAATGGTCTTCCTGTATGTGCTACATGAAAACATGACATTTTTGGCTATCTTGTCTTGTCCAACTAGTAGTTGATTTATTAAGAGACCAGTTATAATTTGCCAGGCTATCTCCCAAGCCTGTTGTGTACTTTCTTCCTTGTTTACAAGTTTACAAATGAGAATGCATAGTTTTCTGTTTAATGTGAGGGCTCCGAGAGCAAACGAAACAACTCAAGGTTTAGTGTATCAACTGACCAGCAAAAGCAATCCTAGATTTATTGGCCACTGTGGTGGTTTGGATAAGAACAGCTCTCATAGGCTCATACATTTGCATGCTTAGTCCCCAGTTTGGTGAGCTGCTTTGAAGGATTAGTGGGTATGGCTTTGTTGGAGTAGGTGTGACCTTGTCACTGGGGGTGGTCTCTGAGGTTTCAAAAGTCCATGCCAGGCCCAGTCTCTCCCCACCACCTCTCTGTCTCTCTGTCTCTCTGTCTCTCTGTCTCTCTCTCTGTCTCTCTCTCTCTCTGTCTGTCTCTGTCTGTCTGTCTGTCTGTCTGTCTCTCTCTCTCTCTCTCTGCCTCCTGCCTGCATCTCAAGATATTAAGCTTTCAGTCACTTCTCCAGCACCCTGCCTGCCCACCTGCTGCCAAGCTCCCTACCCTGATGATCTGATGATTATGGACTCACCCTCTGAAACTGTAAGCACGCCCCCAAATGCTTCCTTTTCTAAGAGTATCCTTTGTCATGATGTCTCTTCACCAGCCAGTCACAGTAAAATGTGTACAATGATTAAAATACCTAGTAGTTCTTGAGTAAATTCTTCCTTAGCTTGGCAGCCACTTGATATTTCAAAATTGGACTTGATTATCCACAGATTGTTCTTGTTGTTAGGTTAAAGATGAAGAAGTAACCACTTTAAAAAAATTGGTTCCAACTGTTTCTAGAGAACTTTTGATTCCCCTTATATTCTTTTTTTCTGACTGACACTCATTTGCTTACTTGGTAAATTTATCAGCTGAAATCTAATTGATAGTGGAGGGTCAGGAAGAAAGTATAGGCTCAGTGGCCAGTCAACACAGTTTATCTGGGACCAGAGGTAGATTTAAAGGGAGACTGAAAAATCTAGAGGAAATGGTGTAAGTGGCTACAACTCAGAGACAGGACATCAGGCTTCTGAAGTGGCCAAAATCTCTTAGAAACTCTCAACTAATGGAAATTGTCTCCTGCATAACCCCATCAACTGCTCATGGGCAGACTGTCCTTTTTGGTAGATTTCAGCCTAAGGTCTTGTCTTAGTTATTGTTCTATTGCTGTGAAGAGACACCATGACCAAGAAAAGTCTTATTTTAAAGAAAAAAGCACTTAATTGGGGACTTGCCTATGGTTTCAGATGGTAGTCCATTATCATGGCAGGAAGCATGGCAGCAGGCAGGCAGGCATGGTGCTGGAGCAGTAGGTGAGAGTTTTACATCCTGATCTGCAGGGAGGAAGCAGAGAGAGAGAGAGAGAGAGAGAGAGAGAGAGAGAGAGAGAGAGAGAGAGAGAGAGAGAAAACTCTTGTCTTGAGTTTTTGAAAACCTCAAAGCCTACCCCCCAGTAATACACCTCCTTCACAAGGCCACACCTACTCCAGTAAGGCCACAAACAATTCTACTAACTGGGCACTAAACATTCAAACATAAAAGCTTATTGGGGCCTGTTTTATTTAGCATTTTTATTGCTGTGACTCTTCACACCATGACCATGGCGTCTTTTATAAAGGAAAACATTTAATTGAGGCTGGCTTACAATTTCAGAGGTTTAGTCCATTATCATCATGGTGGGAAGCATGGCAGCATGCAGGCAGACATGGTGCTGGAGAAGGAGCTGAAAGTTATACATATTGATCCATAGGCAACAGGAAGTGAACTGTGTACCACAATGAGTGTAGTGTGAGCATAGGAGACCTTAAAGCCCACTCCCACAGTGACACACTTCTCCAACAAGGCCATACCTATTCCAAAAGAGTCACACCTCCTAATAGTGCCACTCCCTATGGTGACCATTTTCTTTCAAATCTCCACAAGGCCATTCTCACTTAAAACACCACAGGACTGCTGGAAAGACCTTTCCCACTGTTGAGTTTTTAAGCCTTACTTTGCTTTTGTTCAGTGAGCTGATGTGGTGGACCTGATTGTTCTCCCTCATATTCGACTTGCTCTAATTCAAACACGGATAGACATACTCTGTGAATGGTTTTACAGTAAACAGTTCAGATTCTGCAGGACACATAACTTCTATTGCAACCGCTTAATCCTACAATTGTTGGCAAAAGTGGTTATAGGATATAAAAACAATAATCATGAGTATTTTGTAGAATTTTATTTATAAATATTAGAATTTTATTTTCATATAATCATATGTTATAAACATTGTCCTGCTGATTTTTTAAACCACTTTAAAAAATTCTTTATCTCATGAACCTCATAAAAAATGGACAAGGCTAAATGTGCCTTATGGGCTTGGGTTTGTCAACATATGCTCCCACTGAACATTTCTTTGTGATTTTTGTCGTGAAAGAGGGCACTGTTTCAAAAAAACTACAGAGAAATAAGAGGATCTTAAGAGGAAAATCTCTAGAACAATCTGATTATGTGAGAGGGATTGCCTGCTGGGAAACATTAACCCCTAGGATATTGTTGGTGAAAGTCAAGAACTGGTCAGGAAATGAACTGGAAGATGAGTTAGATACACATGCCTCCTTATAGACTTTTTTTTATTTGATAGATTTCTTGCTTCAGAACAGAAATTCCCATTGCCTGTTTATTTCATAAGTAGATTGAAAAGGAGGGAGTTAGGAATGCTATTTTTGAGCCTTCCCACTCTTCGCTAAACGTGTGTGTATATCTTCCTGATAAGCAATTCATCTCTCTTAATAAGTGGATTTATTTTTTGTCTCAAAGATTCAGAGACACATAAGCTATTTCAAAGGAAGGAAAATAGTCCAATTTCTGGAGTTACTTGCTCAGAGTATAGGGAGAGAAGGAAATAAAAAGACATTGTTGCAAAGCTACCACCACCAAGTATTAGAAGCCTATGTGAAGAATGCTTAGGATAGTGTTCTGCACTGAGTACCCTCACCATGTCGGCACCAAAGGCACTCACTATTCGTCTGGTAGGTAGGCATAGCCACAGTTTCTTTTTGAGTCTTTATAAAGCAACTATGTGCAGTAAATGTTTATTTGGGGGAGAAAAGTAAAGCTTATACAATTAAGGCATTTTTCCTCATGTTACATAACTAGCAAAGGGTTGTACTGGGTATTTAGTGGGATCTTGGGAAACATTTGCTGGATTTTCCCATGAATCAGCCTACTGGGTTGGAAGCTCATTGGAAGTGCATTCTCTCTTGGACCTGGCTGGGAGTGCAGCCTGTCCCGGTGACCATTTTGGTACCCGGGTAACTACTTGATGTGCTGCTGAGATCACACTTAATGAATCTAAGAAAAGAAATTCATTAGCGGCCGAGCAGGAGAAAGCTCCTGACCCAGAATAGATGATGCTGTTAAGGGATTAACAGTGCCATGCATGGAGTTATGATTAGCTAAATAACTGGTGACACTTAACACAGGGCTTTTGCCAAGGGGGGAAATAATGCTATTTGTTGTTCATATAATTAGATTTTTTTCACCTCAAGTGAAAAGTAAATTGAGCACAAAATGCAAGCAGACCTGTAGTGGCTGCTCAGATATGATTTGGGTCTTTAATTACAGGTCTCATCAGATAGAGGACTTCAGACTCACCAGGCTATGCTGATTGGTATTCAGAAGTGTTAAGGCCTCTGAAATAACAGATTACTGGTCATCTGGGGTCCCCAGGAAATGTGAATCATTCATACTGGCACTTCATGAGGATGTGCAATCAAATCCCACTTGAGGTGCCTTTAAATAATTCTACTGCGCTGCCCTGGAAACTTTTGTCAATCAGTCATCAGATGGCTGCTCCCTCCCCATTGCTCTCTCCAGCTTGGCAGCGGATGAACCTCTGTGGTCAGAGATTTGCTAATGCATCGGCTCAAAGGCACACATTTCATGTTTCCTGTGCCCTCTCATTTCCTGCCTCTCCAGACATTACCTCTCCAAGGATCCATTTCAGTGTTCCTAATAATTATCTTCCTCTTGAGACAGTGACTGTGAGAGAGATTTCAGTGTGACTGGCCTCTCATTTTCCAAAATATGGTCTTCTATTGCCTTACCCGAGTGTTCGGTAAAATCACATCTTCCCTCTGCTATACAACACTGTGACCCAAGCTAAAAGGAGGGAAAGATTAGGAGAGAGCAGTTTTGTGCTCAGAGAACGAAGCAGAGAAAAGAATGCATCATACTTCTTTGCAAGGTTGATTTGTCAATAATGACAAATCAGGTGCAGGGTTCCCTATAACTTCTGAGCGGAAATCCATTTTCTGATAGAACAAAGTAACCCCACCCACCAACTTGTATCGGCCTCTTAAACTAGAATCAAAATAAATTCTGTTCCTATATGTTCTCACAGTTCTTAAGTTTATTACAGCTTATGAATATGAGCTCATATTCTAGTGTAAGCTGCCTTGAACATTTTAAGAAAGTAGGGACATACAAAATATGCCTTTAAAATGGATAAAACTGTCAGACTAACAGATTAAGATTTAAAGACTAAAAACATATATAAAAAGCATTTTTAAAATGTTTGGATTTTATATTATTTTCTATAGTAAACACTGACTTGTTCTTAAATTTAAATTTAACTGATAACTCCACAATTTGGCTTAAGCAGCTACGGCTGCAGCACACAGCGTTGAGTTTTATTCTAAGCATGGCCATTTGTAGAGGTGAGTGTAGACAGAAGTTTGGCTTCCCTGGTCTGTTCAGCAAGGAAAAACCTTATGCGGGCAAGTGCCTGAGAGAGCCTTGAGGGTCTCTAAGAGCTCATTAGAGAGAGACAGGAGAGAATGCCAAAGGCTGGGGACACTTCTCAGAGGTGTCAGAAAGAAGGGAAGGACTCCTTTCTCTGAATAATATTGCTGTAGATATATCTGATTGTCAGTGTTGCTACAGGCTCCAATGGAAGGTAGTTTCTTAGAGGGGTTGGTTACACTATGATGTAATAGGTATTTGAGGATGTTGGTTACCCTGTGACATAATTTAAGGTCTTAAGGAATGCATATTTCATTTCATATGTGATACAATGTTTTTCTCTTGATTGCATGTCCCTTCATTTGGTTAAGCTGTTTTGGTGCTATGAATTGGAGAGTATTCTTCTGGTTTTGCCTAGGAAGAGTATGATTTATTAAATTTTTAGTAAAACTGCAAGTAGCATCCACTTGCACATTAAAAAAAATGCTTCAATTTGGGGCTGGAGAGATGGTTGGGTGTGTAAAAGTGCTTACCATGAAACAAGTCAACCTGAGTTCAACCATGAGGTCCTCGTAAAGGAGAAAGAAGAGAACCAGATTGTCCTGTGACCTACACATGTGCTCTGTGGCACGTGTAAACCCATACTCATACACATCATACACACATGCACATACAATGAAATTAAAAAGTCAACAGTCCTTCAAAAGGGCTCCAATTTGAATGATGTGTATGTACCTGAGTAGTGAGCTAAAAGGAAGGATTTACAGGTCTCTGACTGCATGGGAAGAGATCTAAGATTGTGTGTGTGTGTGTGTGTGTGTGTGTGTGTGTGTGTGTGTGTGTGTGGTTTAGCTGTGCTTAGGGAGCAATAGTTGTGATTCAGAGGATTTGGAATGGAATGTATGTTGAGAGTATTTGTGCAGAGGAGCTCTGATCTCAGAGTTGGTGATGGCAGCGGGTGTAGGGTCCAGCTTCAAGGACCTGGCATGGCAGCAGCTGACTGGGCGAGGGGCAGGGCTGCCTGAGTCTTCCCTTCTCAGAGTTGCAGGCTTCCTTTGGGTGACAGAGTTGTTAGCCAAAGGTAACAAATAAAATGTCAAAACTTTGCACATGTTGTCAAATTGCAAAGGTTTAAGCACTCTTACAGAATTCCTATAGATCTGACTCCATTTTGTGGACCTAGGTAGTCAGTTACACTTTGGAATTTTTCCTCTGACACCTTGTTTTTGATGGGACATCTTCCCCCAGTTCTTCTTCGGATCCCATCCTTTCCATAGATCTCTGATCCTTTACCACAACACCCTTTAAAACAATTTGTCCTGAACACTGACATCAACAGGAGTTAATCCCATTAGCCGCTTGTGTTTAAGGGTGGACAGATTCAGTGAGTCTCATCGCTGTGGGCTGTGGTAGAGCTCTCATGATTTCACATTTTATTTACAAAGGAGAATCAATTGGTCTAAGTGGGGTCCTTTAAGCCTGACATTTTCAAAATATCAAGAATCTTAAAACTCTCTGAGGATAGGGACTCTCTCACTGGACAGCAAGGATTTAGGAAAAGCTGATCTTAAGAATGGAATAGAACTGTATTTATTTTGATCATCCATCACATTGCTTCGTTCTTTACTCCTGAATGCAGCTCATATCTACGGAGTGCTTACTGGATCTGGTGCTCTGCTGGATCTTGGGGATACAGGGTTGAATAGATGAAAATCTTGAACTTAAGAACCTCACAGTCAAGAGAGGGAGACAGAAAAGAAAGACCAGGCTTATTAGAGTATCATGTGAGGTGTCTCAGTAAAGCTATCTGTAATAGAATGGTATAGAAACCAAGAAAGGACATCTAGATAGGTTTTGAAAAAAGTCTAGTAATGCTTCTGAGAATGACTATGTCTTGAGGTTTTCTTCTCCATTGCATTCATCAAAGATTCTTAGCAAAACCTTATTGGTTTCATTACCATGTAGTTTAAACTTGATAGAAAACTAACTCAGATGAAAATTGAGGTTCTGGAATGTGGTTCAGACTTTCTGAAACAAGAGGTTTTATAATGCCATTCTTGTCTAGTATGCACTTATGATATATGACTCATGAAATTCCCCTGTCCTAAAGACAAAGTCATAAAAGAAATAACGAATCTGCTTGGCGTATAACTACATTTGTTCAGAAACTTGATTAACACTCAAAATGTGTTCACATTCTCAGGAGACAGACAGGTGGGGAGGGGGAGGGAGGGAGGGAAAAGAAGGGAGGAAGAAGAATGAGAAGAAAGGAGAAAGAAAGAGAGGGGATGAATCAATGGGCTAGTCCATCACGAAGACTCTCTAAGCACTCTACCTCAAGCAAATCTTACAGAACTCACCTTCAGTTTGGCTGCTTGTGATTGGTTAAAACTAAACTGGATTACATTTAGCTGAAATGGAGACCCAGCTCCTCTGAGCAGTTGGCTGCATTTTAAGAGGATTGAGGAGATGAACACATTATAAGAGTTATCTGGAGAAAGTCATAGTTAGCTAATATTTTTAATATTCTTTATGTTAGTTCTGTCTGGGAGTCTCAATTATTTGAATCTAAGAAATTGGAGGAATCCTTTGTAAGGTAACTAAAGATTTAGTATTTGCCATTTCAAAAATCTATGTCTAATCGAGAATATTTCTGAACTGAAAAGACTTCAAAGAGTTTGTTTCAGGTTTCACCTTGGAGTATGACAACTTTGTGGATGGATAACTTAAGCATCCTTGAGAGGCAATAAATCGGTGACTGCATTCATGATGTGACAAGCCCCTCCTTGGCAGCCTTATTTGGGAGATTCCTTTATGTGAGAATAGGAAAAAGAAGGCATCCATTTCTAGAATTAACATTGATTAGAGCACCTATGTGTTTTAGGATCTGTACTGAAACTACTGTAGTACAAGGTTGACTAACTCATGCTCCATGTTGAGACAATTATAACCTAGAGGAAAAGAAGTAGAAACAGGTTGAATACATTGCAGTGTCTTAAGCACTCTAGCTGGTGTGGGGAAATAAGAGTGTAAGGAGTTCAGAAGAAAAAGTACTAATTGTGTCTGAGATTCCAAAATTTAAAGGAGGTAAGAGAGGGGAAGGTTCAAGGTAGAGGAAACATCAGGGTCCAGGCATTGAATGCCCGAAGGCCCTGAGAAGGAATGTTACCATGCTCATAATGGTTGCTCCACCAGACTTGATGGTAGAGGATAAATCGGTGCCACTGTGGAGCCACTGTGAAGAGTTTGGCTACATCTCTGCGAAACCAGTGCAGCTGTTTCTTTAAATCCTGTCGGTTCATTGATCGGGAAGTGCTCATTAGGGACTGTCAGGAAGTAGCTTAATGTCACCATGGTCCTCTAAGCCTGTCCTGCTTCTCTCTGTAAATTGGGAAGACTTCATAGCTTTTTGTCACATTCAGTTACAAGTAATCGGAAACTCATTAGAAAGTCTAATATTCTGTGAGATGAAAAAGCTAATTTCTTTGTTGAGGAAGGACATCTTCACCACAGCTAAAACCTGACCTGGCTGTGGAGGAGACACGGGGTGGGCCAAGCCTCTGGGCCAGGTCCTCATTTGCTTCATCCTGGATTCAGTACAGCCTATTCTAATTTTTCTCCCATTGTTTGCATTTGCCTCTTCTGTTCACTATGCTGTTTGCTTTGAGACTGGGAAGAGGGCAGGGACAGAGAAGAAGAGACATGCTTTCATTTTGAAAGCGCTGTATTTCTTATCCATTAATTCCCTTTCCGTAGCAGGCATCCAAATGTACTTTAATATGTACTTTAGTAGAATCTTTGGAGACTGATGGGCCTCAGATGCGGACAGCTTCTCTGTGTGTGTTTTGCATTCTCCAGTTGACATCTCTGAACTCAGCTTGTATGCCAATTTCATAATCCACACATGGAAGCAGATTTGCCTGGAAGCAATGATAGTGTGGTTCCAGGGCCACTCACTTCAAACAGCTTCTACCTAGGGGCCAGAAGTTCTCATTGTGTTCATGGCCACTTGTGTTTGTGGAACTTGTAAGGGTAAGCTTATTATAATACAATCAGTTAAGAATTAAAGCCTTCTCTCTCTTGACTTTTCCCTCTAAAATGCATATCTAATGTCTGCTGACCTAGGAATCTCAGCAAGAGTTTTGGTAAACTGACTGAAGAGGAGTTGATGTGGGGATTTATTTAGTATTTTGTGAGATATTCATTTAGTATTTGGTTAGATAGATCTGCATCTTGGTGACAACCTGTCAGCCATCTGAATGTGAAATGGCATCCAAAGAGATTCCCACTGTTCACCGAGGTGGGGGAGTACAGAGGCAGAGGTTTTATTGATATGAAGCGTCCCCATGGCATCTGATCTCAGAGATCTTTGTGGCATTGGAGAAGAAACAAGGTCTGAAACTCAGGAAGTTCAGAGGGGGTACTGCAGATCAAATTGAAGCTGTTCTGTTTTTTAAATTTGGAAGTAATCCTAAAAATTTACATATCATGGAGACATAAATATTGAAGCAGAAACTGCCTAACAGTTAAAAAATATAAAATTAAGTGCTGGAGAGATGGCCCAGTGGTTAAGAGCACCGGCTGCTCTTCCAGAGGATCTGTATTCAATTTCCAGCACCTACATGGAAGTTCACAACCATTTGAAACTCCAGTTTCAGGGGAACCAATACCATTGTCTTCTGGCCTCTGCAGGTGCCAAGGTAAACAGACATTCATTCAGGCCAAACAGCCTATATACATAAAACTAAATCAAAGCTTATTTGATTATGCCACAAGAAAGACTAAATGATCCTTCAGTTTTTTCTGGCACCATTTTCATATGAAGCAGCATTAAAAATAGGCTGCCAAACTGGCTGTGGTGGTACCACAAGCCTGTAATCCCAGCACCTGGGAGGCAGGAGAAGGCAGGAACATCTGTAGTGTCAGAATAGCCTTGGTTACATAGTGAGTTTAAGGTCCGCTGGAGTGACATACAGACAACTTGTCTCAAAATCCAAGAACTAGAGATGCAGCTCAGCAGTGGAGTGCTTGCACAGGACTTGTCTTCAATCCCCAGAACTTCACAAACCAAACAACCAAACCAAAAATGTGGCCAGTGCTTCTAAAGGAAAGAGTATTTTAGAGATGGGTCACACAGTCAATTAAAATATGATTTTTCTGTCCTTGCGCTGTTTGCAACATTTGCTAACTTTTTAAAAAATTCATAATTTGCATTATTTTCTCATTCTTAAAACATCATTCTTTTGTGATGTGAAAGCACCACAAACTTCTAAAATTAAAAAAAATACATTTCGTATATGTATTTATGTGTGCATACAATGATACATATGTGAAGATTGGAGGGCAACTTGTGGGAGTTGGTTCTCTCCTATCATGTAGGTCTGAGGGATGGAATTCAGGTTGTCAGGTTTGGCAGCAAGGGTCTTTATCTGCTGGGCCAGTCCCCCAGCATACAAAATTCTAAATTTTGCGAAATTCTAAAAATGTGAAAGAAGGTCTCTCATGTTGTCTATATGTCAAGTACCACAAACCTAGATCGGCGCATTTCAGTGAGCTCTTCCTCTTGGGCATCTTCTTGGTATTGTGTTTCAAGGTAAATCAGGATCCATAATGTCCATGATGTTTTACACTTGGCCTCTCAAAATATTTATATCCCTGACATAAAAACTCTGGAAAAGTGATTTACTTCAATAGCCTGTCCTTCCACAGACAAACCAGTGAGTGTCTCAGCCAACCTCCATCCAAGGGTGAGAAGAAGGCAGTGTGTCCTCTGGCGGAAACTTGCCCTGTTCCACCCCACTGCAATGCACGGTGTTGCTCTGGTGGCTCTTCCATTTCTCTCAGGCATGGGAAATGTTTTGGACTTACCTTTGCAAGTGAAAAATTAAATCAATTAAGATAAATCTGACCTGCCTGTGTTACCCAATTTGTCCTGAACCAAATCTTAGTTCACTGACAATCCTACAAGCACAGCTATTATCCAAAGTAGAGATAATGGAGGCAAAGAACTAAAGCTTTACTTCGTGGTCAGTAAAGGGCAGTGTGTGTGTGTGTGTGTGTGTGTGTGTGTGTGTGTGTGTGTGTCTTATGAGCGTGAAGGACAGGCTTTAGAAGTCAAGTTCCCAGATCACACCTCTTTCCCTTGTCTAGAAAGTGAAAGAAGTAAGATGATAGAGGAGAATCAAAAGTCTTGATAAGTAGGTTGAATATTTGTGACTTCTCTTGGAAGATGACGATGTGTCTAAGAATTCTGTGTTCCCTTTCCTATGTGACAGTGTTTGTCCAGCTTTAGGAATTGTAATAGAAATTCTAAACTGTCATGGTTCTTGTAAGTGAAAAATTTACCATGGAATTATTTACAAGATGGTAATTAAATTGGTGGGTATCCAAAGGTCAAGATGATGACCAAGTCAGATTAAAACTGCTCCAAGTTCAGTTCTTAACGCAAACAATATTAGGTCCAGCCTATATTGCTTGTTCCCAGGGTCCGCGGAAGAGTCTACCAACCAGCTGAGGATTCTAATCTGAGGGATATTCAATGAATCTAAGCACACTGAGTTCTTTAGTCCATTCACTTTATTCTTCTATGGCGATTCCATCTACACAGTTTCTTTTCTGCTCTCTTACTTAGCTCCTCTGGGTCCCTCCTGCTCTCAGTCCCTTTTGCTCTCAGTCCCTTCTGCTGTTCTCTCACCATTCTACCTAGTTCTTTCCATTTCTGTCCTTATCTTTGTTCTTCTCCATCAATCCTCTTTTTTCAGTGCTCTCAGAGAACCAGTATATATACCCACACAGTAATTCTTTGGTAAAGCGATGTGAGGCTTGAAGTTTTCAGGGTCTCAGAGAGAGGCGATAAGGATCCACACATAAAGCAATAATTGTTAGCTTCCAATTACAACCCAAAAAGGGAGTGACTAAAGGGGAGTTCTCTGGTAGGGTCAACTAAAGGCTAAGATCAATTAGGGAATTTATGTGCTCAAACTATAATCTAGAAATGGCTAGGTAAAATGTTAGGGATCAGTAAGTCACAAGAAAGTAAACTCTCTTTGGCGCCACTTTTCCCACTCATCCCAGCTGCAGCTGCTTTCCGATAGGGAGGGGGACATGTTAGGTGGCTAAGCAACCTATGTCAAAGCATGTAGTAAAAGCACTTTCACTCAGAGTAATTGCTGAGGAGAAAATCTAGGAATAGCACCTGGCTGAGGAGGAATAAAAACTTAATTTGCACAAGAAAGAAGCTTGGTACCTATCACCTGCCTGGCCTTGTAGGCAATTTCCTTGGGTCAGTGAGAAGTAACTGCCTTAACTCAGTATCTAGCAAATGGCTAAAACTTCATCCCAGGAATGTGAGCAGTAAATCTCTTAAATTAGGGTCTTGTGTAAATAACCTGGGGTGAAGGTAAGGGGTTGAGGATTTAATTGTTAGTGGTTCTTTTCTCTATCTGTGAGTGAGATGAGCTAATGTTTATCTATGTGCAGTTTTGTCCTTGGAAAAATGTATCTTTGCTGAAATACTTTTGTCTGGAGAATAGCTCTGGCTAGATATATGTTAATAAAAGGTAAACACAGCTGGTGACATTATCCAATTACCCCAAATGTATAGGGAGAGTTGTGCCCAAAATTGAGATACAATAGTGAGATTACATGTACACGTAACATGGAAATGCACAGTAAATGGGGAGAATCATAGCTGTTATTGCACAAGAAGTTTACAACAAGAGACAGCCAGTTCATTTAAAAGGCAGTAATTCCATAACGCCTTGCATGATGGTTTCCTCTAACAGAACCCTTAGTCCTGATAGGTTGACCTTCTGAACACTAGTTGTCACTGCTGTATACTCTCGTGGACTTTCACTACCAGCGGCTCTCAATAAGTTCTGCCTGGCCTATCAACTTTTTTTTTTTTTTTTAATAAACATATACTCTTCCTTCCTTCTTTCCTCTCCTGCATTTTTTTTTTTCTGGAGACAGGGTCTCATGTAACCTCTCCTGACCAAAAGTGGTCCTGAACTCCTGATCTCCTATATCCTGAATGCTATGATTAAAGGTGTGGGCATGAATTATGATGGTGTAGAGATTCACCATTGTAGTATGACAGGCCCATAGGGTCGAGGAAATTGGCTCAGACCAGTTGCCAAGGCAGGCACATGACATACTCCTTAAGAGCAAAACTGGAGTCTGCCTGAGGGCCTAGAACACGGGAGCTGTCAGAGTTCCTAGTTGATGTCAGAGTTCCTGATCATGCCCAGCCAATGAGGGGATGACCACAAAGACTGGGCACTGGGAGGAGGGTATATAAGACTTTCCCTGTTATTGAATAAATGAGTTCATTATTTGCCTTCAACTGACTCCTGGTGTCTGTGCCGTTGATGCCATGCCTTCTCACCCCCTCCCCCCAAGGGAGCCCTTAGGATCCACCTACACACCATTTTGAAGTAAATCAGACAGCTCTGGTTCTGCAGAGGATGCTTTGGTCATAGCTCACGAAAGGGACATAAAGGAGAACATGGAGAAGTGGAGGCAAAGAAGCATTACCTGATAGCACCATGGCAATGATCCTTCTCCTCAGGAACTCTATGGCCTACTCCATGAATGCCCGGTCACTCATACTGCATAAATGACTTGTAGCTAGTTTTACTCTCTTTGGAATATCTGGAACTTCTAGTTAGAAAATGAGGACAATTATTATCTATCTAAGATGCAAGACTGGGTACGGCGGGTTCAAATATGTAGTCCTTCCTTGGACTTTCAATTTTAACTGGCAGTCCAGCTAATCATCAAAGAAAAGAAAGGAGTTCCAGGCAGATACGTTGACTCTTGGAAAGCAGTAAAGACAGAAAGAAAGTGTGCTGGCTTGGGCTCTGGGCTGTAAGGCAGCTGGAGAAGGAGTATACCAGGTGAGGTTGGGAAGGAACAGTTTGTGACCTCTACGGATATTCACTGCTTTCCCCAAAATTCAGTTCTGAAACTGAGGTAGCACATCTGTAATTTTCAGCATCCACTTTTCCCTTTATTTTTCCTTTAAGTTCTTTTTCACATGCCCTAAAGTCTAATTTTGTAGCTTCACAAGAATTTCAGGACTCTTCTTTTATCTCTCTGGGTAATTGATCTTCAGTGCATATTTCTTTGCCCTTTGAATCACTTCCTCTCCTCTTTGTGTCAGACTCTGACCCTCCCACCCCTGAGCTTTTTCTCCTTATGAGAGAATTCAATGGCAGAGGAATTAAGTTGCTTTCTCTGGTCCTTTAGGAAAATGCTATGCCTGGAAGGAGGAAATTGGAATTTAATGACTGATTTTTATTTTCTGCTGTTATGAATATCCCTGTGTTGCAATTTTTATTCTCTTGGTTAAAGTTCAGAACAATAGCTACCAATAAAGGTGGCTTAAGGCTGAAGTATCCTGGAGGAGAGGTGAGGGTTCAACACACTGGTCTTTTCAAAATGCTTTACTGATCTTTGTCTCATTAGATTCTTACTACCTAACTTTGTGGGGGAAATGTGATTTTAGCTTTTACAATATGAGGAACATGAGCTAGAGATACAGATACAGAGGGAGAATTGGCAACTGGAGACAAAGCCAGGGTCCTTTACCCTTGATTCTCCTGTCTCTGCCTCTCAAGTGCTGGGATTACAGGTGTGGTTCATCATGCCTGGTTTTATGCAGTATTCCGGATGGAACGTAGGGCTCCATTCTGGTCATGCAAGCATTCCACCAACCAAGCTACATCCTGGGCACTGGAAGTCACTTTCATATGTGTTGTTTTTCCCTAAACAGTCCTTGAGTATTGACGAGATAGACGAAATCCGAGCAAGTGGAGAAAATGGAGTGAAGTAGGTCAGAGCCAAGTTACTGCTCAACCTGTCCCACAGTGCAGGAAGACCCTAGGTTGTTTGGAATGACAAACGCTAATTTTGGCTCAATGAAACCTGCTTGGGAAAGTGACAGAAAACATCAATCCCTAGAGAGTAGCTTTCTTGTACAAGGTCAGAAAAGTGTAGAGATGTCTTCAGGCATTTGTGAGAACCCTGAAGAAGGTTCTCTCTCTCTCTCTCTCTCTCTCTCTCTCTCTCTCTCTCTCTCTCTCTCTCTGTGTGTGTGTGTGTGTGTGTGTGTGTGTGTGAGTGTGTGTCTTACAGATGTTATGTTATGTTATGTATTGAAGTGATTTTTTTTAATTTCACTGATACATACTTCCAATATTGTGACTGTATAAGATGCCGATCTCCCCTACCCACTGGGTCATTAGATAGGAAACAAAACATTATGTGAAGACAAGAGTATCGACATGAAATTGTGGTCTTCACTTTTTCTATCTGGTCTGCTGGGCCAAATGAGCTGCCACAGATAAGACATAGCATAGCATCATTTGGCTATTTTTTGAGACTAATATTTTGGGGTATAACACAAAATAAATGCTAGCTGTATTTTGGTCTTATATTTGAATTACTCTAGCTACTTGCTTCTCAACAGACTTGTCTAGGTAATACTTTCAAAATGAAAGAACATCTCACTCAGGGAAATACACGAGTCTTTATCCCACTGTACATGGTAATTATTGGAATGCATATGGTCTGAGAAAATTTGATAAATTATTTTGGTTGCTTTACTTATAAATATCTGAAATCAAAAGCTTTATGAAGCTGCATTTTAATTATTATGCAAAGAAGAAATGATTTATTTTATGATTTATGGATGGAGATAAAAATGACCACAATGCATTTTCAATATTTATGAAAAGTTTTTTCATGGAAAATGGATATCTCACCAATTTTATATCATTTTAATAATAATTTTGGTTGGCATATATTATAGTGGCTTGGCTGGAATACAACAACAGATGCCTACAAATTTATGATTTACTGATTTGGGCAATGAAAACAAATATGCATGTATAGATCTCTCAGAATGCAGAGAGAAATGGTTTAACACACTTATCCAAATGAATGCTAGCTAACAGTATTGGGGGCTTCAAAGGAAGCAGTTTCCATCTCTTGACTGGAAAACAGAGAGAGGAGATGAATTCATTCCCGATGTATTTGATTTACTTTAGGGAATATCTTTGCATACCATCTAAGTCCATTTTCCATTGCTGCAACTGAATACTACAGACAAGTAATTCATGTGAGGGTAAGAAATTTATTAAGCTCATGGTTCTGTAAAACTAAGAGTATGATGTTGGCTACAGGTCAGTGTCTAGGGAGGGCTTCCTGCTATGTCATGACATGGAGGAGGTATCAAAATTATGAGATCTGACAGGCTAGTTAGAGAGAGTTTACTTTTATAAGAAAAGTACCCTTGTGATAACCCATTAAGCCACAAATGGATTAAATCATTCATGAGGGCAAAGCTTTCATGATCCAGTCAGCTCTCAAAAGTCTTACTGGGTCCACCTTGGATAGTTTGGTTTAGAACGCATTCAGTAAGTGGGAAAATTTGTGGGCACAACTCTGTATACTGGAACCATATAAGAAGGTATTATGAACACCTGAATTTCATTCCAAGGATAGAAAAGAGCCATTGAAAGCACAGAATTGGGGCACAAGACCTGAAGTAGAAATGTTACTGTTATACTAAGAAAATAGTATTGTGGTCTAAAACTCTTGGGAAGAGAATGCAAAAATCAGAAGGACAGAGCTGCTGTGAACTGAGGGTTGGGTAGGAGCTACAGGAGACACTGAGAGATAAGATTTCAAGAATGAATGGATAAGTGAAAGGCAGCTCTGCAATTTCAAGTACATATACCCATGATTACAGTCAACATGATACAAAAAAATAGACGTAGAGGGAGAAGCGTTTAAGGAATATGGCAAGCCACGGTGTTATGTGACACTATTCCTGGCACCCCAGATGTGGAACTGATGACAGTGGCAAGTGTAGATACCGCCAAAGTCTAACTTAGAGAACCGGTGGATTTTATTGAGGTTACTTAGAGGAATACAGGTGAGGGTTTACAGAAATGACTCAAAGACAGCTGCATCACCAAAAGCCCACCAAAGGATTAGTGGCAGCTCACAACTGGAAACTTGGAGCACACTGCAATATCTGAAAGCAGATCAACAAGCTGGAGGGTGTCCTTTCCTGATGGCCCAGTTGTTCTGAGCCTCAAGGCAGCTATGTAATGAATATTTTTCTGTCCCTCCAGCCAGCTCCCAAATAATGACATGGAGACTTCTTATTAATTATGAAAGCTTGGGCTATAGCTCAGGCTTGTTTCTAACTAGCTCTTATAACATAAATTAATCTATTTATATTAATCTACGTTCTGTCACGTGGCACTACTTCTCTTCCATCTTGTACCGCCTGTTTCCTCTCCCTGTCTCCGGGTATCTCCTGTGCCTAAATTCCTCCTCCTCTTTCTGTCTCTTTACCTGGAAGTCCCACCTATACTTCCTGCCTATTGGCTGTTCAGCTCTTTATTAAACCAATCACAGCAATATATCTTCACACAGTGTACAAATATCTCACAAGGCAGCTTGACTGGTTTCTGCCTTGTTCGTGTGACTTAGCTGATCTCTGCTTCTTCCAGAATGCTCAGATTCTTCTGATAAGCTCAGCTTTTGGCAGTTACTCTCAATGGTCTTTTCTGATTAGAGCCTCTTGGGGAGGGTGGAGCCTAGTGAATCTTATCAGTTTCAGAGACTTCTTAAAGCTATTTTTTATTTGTTTACTCCCTGTCTTTAGGAGCTTCCCTAAGGATGGAGTATTTCACCTCTCCTTAGAACACCCTGTCACTCACCTCCCTGTAAACATACTGAAATGGCCTATTGTTTCACTACTCTTTCAGATCCTATGTCATAAGCAGTTTCCCTTCGAGATGGAAGGTTCTAACACTGAGAAAACTGCTACACAGGACTTCAGAGCCTCCATTTTTCCTAAGAAGTAGGATCTATTATTTGCTTAGTATGTGGTGAAAGATTAGAAATTAGGCTATGTATTTTGTAATCCTTTGGAGGTGTTTATGGTGTGGTGTAAGGGTCAAGTGTATAGCCTTTCCTGTTGTTCACCCTTTCGAGGCCCTGGTAGGCCGGTTCCTTCATCGTCTTGAGTACTTTAATTTCCTCTTCTTTAGAGTCAGCAGGTTGGTGAGCATACCAAAGGAAAGTTTATGTGTATTTTATAACATTGAATATAATTGCCAAGAGAGAGCTGATGGCAAATTTGTGAGAGGAGTAGAATTGTCAAGGAGATAAAGAAATCATTCTTTGGGAAAGTATACTCAGGGGAGCTTGAAGGAGACCTGGGAAAGTATAAACTAACAGAGGAGATGGGGAGGGGTGAGTTTAGTCATCAGTGAAGACCTGCCTAATACCACTCAAGTCAAGAGTTACCTGAGCATGAGGTCATTAGTAATGCCAAATCACACCATAGGTGATCCTTAGAAAAGCAGTCTAAAAGAAACAGAAGTCAGAGGAATAAATAGGTAGGAGATGAGCTCTATCTCTGGTAATATGTGTTTGCCACTTGGCATTGGCAGAGAGTCACCCCCGCCCCATGCCTACATGAAGACCGGGAGCTCCTCTTTCTTGGTCTCTTGCCTTGCATCCTAGTAGTCTCTTTACTCAGATGAGAGGGTACAGAAGAGGGAGGAGGAACAATAAAACAAAGTAACACTTAAAAAAGGGACTTTAAGTACAATACCATTTATTTCACATTTATTGACATACCAGCACTTACATAATCACTCCATTTGCTTCTCCAAGGAAATAACCAGGCTAGTGGATTTGTAGGAGTTCAAGAGTCAAGGGTTCAGGGCACTGTAATCGACAGTTCTTTATTCTGATTCTTCTGATGTGGTTTCTACACTGTGAGAGTCCTTCATATTCTGTGCAGCATTCATAGATTCCTTGGGTCCTGCTCCTTCATTCATATTCTTTATGCCATTCAGTAATGATGTGGATACCTTGCTCTCAGAGATTGTGGTAGTGGTGGTGAGGTCACCCGTATTTCTGGGCAGATGCACTCGTGCCTTTACAATCTTTCTGATTCTTATAGAACGAGCTTCATCTATGTAACCCTCCTTAGTGGGCCCAAGAGCAAGATGTCACCTTCTTTCTCAGCTGCACTGCGCTCTGAGGAAAATAAGTTCTAGTTTTCAAAGTTGCTGAAAAGAAGACTAAACAGTTTGTATTGGATTTGCTTGTAGTGCAATTTTAATAGCATGTGTCATGAATGGAATTTAAACAGCCCACGTATTTGTGTTCTGCTCATGATGTTTTATGGAATGTTTGGAGGTCTGTGCTCTGAGAACTATGGGAGCCCAAGCTTTGCCTTCAAGTGAGGGGAAATTTGAATTTCTGTTGAAGATGTCTTTATCTTCTTTTCCATGAATAAATGCAAAGTGGGAGATTATCCTGGAGATGGTAAAATACCTACTGTTAGGAATTTCCTTATGATAATAAGTTAACATTCTAATAAGACTTCTTAAGATCCTACACAGGTTAGTAATCTTACTGGGACAACTTAAAACACGTCCATTTTGCAGGACAAGTAAACTGCAAGAAAACTGGCTAATTTCAAATGCAGATATTGTCTGTCTATTCCCATATGTTCTTGATAAATTGAAAGATGTTGAATGATAAGATTGGATGAGCCTTCATGAGGGTTTTCTGTGGTAGATTTCTGCTGCTCATTAAGTTTTAGCCCTTCTGATTTTCACGGAACAGACAGCCACTGAAGTGTTTCGTGAAAAGTATTAGACTAGAAGAGGTGACCTAAAGGTTTAAATTTCAGCTCCACCATGAACTGATCATACATGTAACCCTGAGCAAATCACTCCTCCTCCTCTGGGCACACTCAGCTTCATTAACTGTTGGCTGGATTATTTCTACACGCTCGTCTAGTTCTGATTCTCTAAGTATTCTTTCTAGCTGCTAAAGATGAAGGCCAATCTGTACACCAAACAAAAGAACACATGATTTTATTCATGCCAGTCTCTCCGAAAGGGTTCAAGGCATGAGATTCAGGACCTGTCACCTCAACACTTCTGTGTTTGAGCTGACTGCCTGGTGCTCCTGTCAGCCCTGGGCTGTTCTTCACAGACAATGCCTCCAGGCAGAATACTCTCACCTCAATGGTTTTGAACACCCTCCTGCATTTGTAATAAGCCCTTTGAAGCACTACTTTTCATTAACTGAATGAAATTTAAGTGGCTAGAATACTTCTATTTTTCTGTGTATCCACTGATCCAGAAGATAGCCCCATTCAGGTTATTTCAATTCATGCATACCTGCTAACTGTTCCTTCTCCATTTTTATAGTACTTCTCACTTTGTGAAAAGAACATTGGTGTAAGAGGATTGTATTTGTCAAGGTTCTCTAGAGAAATAGGTACAACAGAATTTATATAGATGCCTAAGAGAGAGTTATGGGAACTGGCACACACGGTATATTAGTTACTTTTCTCTTTGTGGTGATAAAATGCTTGACAAAAGCAACCTAAGGAATGTTCTGGTTTCCTCTTTGTTGCTATGATAAAGCTTTCTGACCAAAAGCAACATTAAGTGAGAAAGCATCTATTTGGCTTACATTTCCAGGTCAGTCCATCATCTAGAGAAGTCAGGACAGGGACTCAAGCAGGACCATGAAGCAGAAACAACAGAGGAATGCCTCAGTCTAGCTCATGATCAGCTGACTTTTGCACACCCTGGGACTGCCTATCCAGGGAAAGGGAAAGATACTACCCAGGACATCCTATATCAATTAATAGCCAAGATGATCCTTCACAGATGACCACAGAACACCCTGATAAAGATAATTACACTGCTTCTGCAGGTGATTCTAGATTGCATCAAGTTGATAGTCCGTGATAATAAGGAGAAGGAGAGGTGTATTAGTTTGTTCTTTTGTGTCTGCGATAACACAATGACACAAAGCAATTTTGGAGCAGAAATGGTTAATTTGGCTTATAGGTTACAGCCCATCATCAATGGAGCCAAGGGAGGACCTAGGGGCAGGAACTGAAGCAGAAACCACAAAGGGATGCTGCTTATTGGCTTTTTTCCACAGCTTTCTCAGCTTACTTTTTTAAACAACCCAGGACCACCTCCTGGGGGGTGAGTACTACCCACAGTGGGCTGGGCCATCCCACATCAGTCATTAAGTTAATATCTCACAAGCCAGTCTAGCAGATGCCACTCCTCAGCTGAGATTTCCTCTTCCCAGGTGACTCTAGTTTGTGTGAAGTTGACAGAAACGAACCAGCTCAAAGGGAACCCTATTTTACATTACAGTCCAGGGAGATACAATCAGTGTATCATGGGGCCTAAAGCAAGGGCCTGAAGCAGGTGATCATATTGCATTTTCTGTCAGGAAGTAGAGAGTAGGCAGAAAGTGGGATCCGAATGTAGAACCTTAAGGTCCACTCCAGTAACTTATTTCCTCTAGTAAGTCTCCATCCTCTGGAGGTTACACAATGTCCCCAAAACAATGCTCCTAACTGGGAGGCTAAACAAGACTTGCTAAAACCATGAGCTTATGGGAGACATTTCACATTCAACTCACAACACCGAGTATGGCAACGGAGAGTCCCATAGTATTCTGTCTGCAAGCCGAAAAAACAGAAAAACTGATGATATAATTTAGTCCAATATGAGGAAAGCTGTAATGAGGAAGTTCTGAAGATTGAAGGCTCATGAAAGAGGACTCTGAAACCAGGAAGTAGGACTCTGGACCCACTGTCCATGGGCATCCATGCCTGGAAAATTGGCTTCTCTGCTTGTACTGTACTCTCTCTCTATTTTAGTTTAGATATGTATATGTCTTTGTTAAGCCTTAATTTCTCTCACCTATTAAGAGTTTACTTTCCCTGTCTTGATCCAGAATTTTAAAGGAAAACCAGTGTCTCCATACAGGCTTGAAGTTCTGGTACTCATGGTCATTCATTACCTATATTTTAGGACCATTTATTATCTGGAGCCCATGATTCCTCAATGGTGTGTGTGTGTGTGTGTGTGTGTGTGTGTGTGTGTGTGTGTGTGCATAGAGGCAGCAAGGGAAATTTAACATACCAATATTCTGTGCTTCTGAATAATTATTTTTATGAAAGAGGCATAAAATATTCACAATATTCTCAAACATTTCCATATTTCAAAAAAATTAAGATTGATTGCTATAGAGGAATGTAAATCTGAGAGTGAAATTCTGAGCTATAAGATTCACTGGTAGAACTTTTCTATCCACCATAAACCATAGAACATCTGTCTCGAGTTTCACTAAGAATGGTGATGACTTATGCCTGACATCACTTGATGCCCAAACTTTCTGTAATGGGAACTGACATCCATATCCATCAATTCTAAGCAGCAACAAACGCTCAGCTGTGTCGCTGGGCTCATCTCCAGCTTGTTCGTGTTGGCCAGATTTGCTTAGTGGCAACGAGAAAAATCTAAGAAAGGCAGTCTCATGAGAGTCCTTAGGAACCTGCAAAAGTACAATACAGGAAAGGAAAAGTTGAATGAAGGTTTTCTCTTTAATGGCAGCTGAGAGTCAAGCCTTTTCTGTGTCTACCTTAGACTCTCATATGAAAAGAAAGTTGTTAACTCTCTTTCCTTATAGTATGTTAGTTCAAACACTATTTTTTTTTGTTAGACTAAATCTGTCTTCCCTGTCTTTCTGTTTCAGGTCATGCCTCTCTGCTAGGCTAGAGAATTATAATTGCTAGTGTTCAGACACAGGTAAAAAATGAAGGGCAGTACTTCTTAGTGTGTGTCTATAGTAAGATGTCTAATGTCACTTGAGGGTTAGGGAGAGAAAAGAACAATATGCGAGTAGCAGAGGTGGCCTATAGGGCACCCCCATACCATGTATCTTTCAAATAAATGAGCCTAGACCTTCAGGAAACTTATTAGTTGGTTCTCTAAAGTATTCATGAGGGCAAGGAAGAAACTGGAACCAAAACCAAGCTGACTCTCTCCTAGGTACCACAGTCTCCTCAGGAGTTGTAGAGAGTGACGGCTCTCATGCCTAATCAGTAACATTGCTAGTGGGAGTTCTAACCTGGCTAGATTCAGTGTGGAGCTATGCTAAGGCTTGCTAAAAATAGCATACAGTTAATATGATGCTACAATGCATGCTAAATTCAGACAACTTAATTCTCTTTGATCAGTTCTAAGCCCTAGCCAAATTCATGCAGATTAGAATTGCAAGAAAGCAAACTTAGTCTATTCAATACAAAGAAAACTATCCTTTGCCTTAAGCTTCTCAGTTTCAGGAGGTCCCATTTATTAATTTTTGCTCTCAGTGTCTGTGCTACTGGTGTTATATTTAGGAAGTGGTCTCCTGTGCCAATGCATTCAAGACTACTTCCTACTTTCTCTTCTATCAGATTCAGTGTAACTGGTTTTATATTGAGGTCTTTGATTCACTTGGACTTGAGTTTTGTGCATGATGATAGATATGGATCTATTTGCAATCTTCTACGTATTGACATCCAGTTATGCCAGTATCATTTGTTGAAGATGCTTTCTCTTTTCCATTCTACAATTTTGGCTTCTTTGTCAAAAATCAGGTGTTCATAGGTATGTGGGTTAATATCAGAGTCTTCTTCAATTTGATTCCATTGGTCTACATGTTGGTTTCTATGCCAATACCAAGCTGTTTTTATTACTATTGCTCTATAGTAGAGCTTGATGTCAGGGATGGTGATGCTTCCAGAGATGGCTTTGTTGTACAGGATTCTTTTAGCTATCCTGGGTTTTCTGTTTTTCCAAATGAAGTTATGTATTGTTCTTTCCAGGTTTGTATACCTAATAAGTGGATACTAGAAATAAAGCAAAGGATAACCAGACAACAACTCACAACTCCAGAGAAGCTAGCTAACAAGGAAGATCCAAAAAGGGGGATGCATGGATTGCCCTGCAAAGGGGAAATAGATGAGGCCTCCATGAGTGAACTGGGGGTGAGGGATAGGCAATGGAGGGTAGGGGATGTGGGATGAGAACATAAGGGAATGGGATGGTCAAGCTGGAATAGGGATGGAGTGGGAAAGCAGTGAGAGAGATACCATGATGGAGGGGGATATCATGGGGAGAGAGAGAAACCTGGTGCTAGGGAAGTTGCCAGGAATCCCAAGGATGACCCCAGCTTGGACTACTAGAGATAGTGGAGAAGGTGCCTGAATTGAACTGGCTTGCCCCAGTGATCAGATCAGTGAATACCCTAACTGTCATCACAGAGCTTTTCTTGAATGACTGATGGACGCAGATGCAGAGATCCACAGCCAATCACTAGACAGAGCTCCAGGAGTCCAGTCAAAGAGAGAGAAGAGGGATTCTATGAGCAAGTGCATCAGGATCATGATGGGGAAACCTGTAGAGACAACCAAACCAAACTAGTGGGAACTCATGAAAGTTGGATCAATGGCTTTGGAGCCTGCATGAGACTGGACTAGGCCCTTTGCATGACAAGACAATTGTGTAGCTTGATCTGTTTAGGGACCCCCTGGCGATAGAATCAGAATCCATCTCTGGTGCATGAGGGAGCTTTTTGGAGCCCACTACCTATGATTGGACACCTCGTGCAGCCTTGAGGCAGGGGGAAGGGCTTGAACTTGCCTCTACTGGATGTGCCTCCCCATAGGAGGAGGCCTTGCCTTCTTATTGGGGGGGGTAGGGCGTGGACTAGGGGAGGGGAGGCTGGGGGGGCAGGAGGAGGAGAGAAGAGGGGAATCTTTGACTGGTATGTAAAATGAATAAAAAATTTTTCTTAATTAAAAAAAAGAAGAAAAAAGGAAGAAAACTCTCCAAAAAAGAACTATGGCAATATAGGCAGATGTTGAATAATTCCCAGTGCTTACCCAGGGTAAGGAGGTGTTTGAATATGACTAGTTAGAGTAGAAAGACTTCACTGAACCTGGAAATTACAGTAAAAATGCCCATTTGTAGCATGTTAAGCTGTCTCCACAGTGTTTTTCTAAACCACTTTGACATACTTAGTCTAAAAGATGCTAATCTGAAATCTGTGTGAAATACAAACTTAAGGCTTAGGAACTGGAGAGATGGATCAGCTCTGAAGTGTACTGGCTACTCTTCCAGAGGACCAGTTTTAATTCTCAGCACCCATGGTGGCTCACAAACATGTATAAGTTTAGTTCCAAGGGATATGACACCTCTTCTGGCCTCTTCAGGCACTGCCTACACAGTGCTCAGGCATACATTCAGGCATGACACCTATACATTTAAAATATAAATAATGGGAAAAGTGTAAAAAATAATCCTCTTCAATAAAGAAGAAAAATTCAGATACTTCATTTTTGTACGAATCTTAAATGGTCTTAATAAAATCCCGGAGCTAGATACTGGGGTAAATGCTGAAAGATCAGAGAGACGAACAAGCCACTAGAGAAACTTCTCACTAGTGCTGACTCCTTAGGCCGAAAGGAAGGAGAGATCCTGTCTCCACAAATCCTCTGGTGGAAAGCCTCTAAGTCCTCAGCCAAAAAGGTCTAGTTCCTGTCCCCTCACACCTTATATGTCTTTCTCTGCCTAGCCATTTCACTTCCAGCATACATGCTGGGATTAATGAATGGCATGTGTGCTTCCCAAATACTGGTAACAAAAGCATGAGATCTCAAGTGCTGGGATTAAAAATGTGTGCCACCACTGCCTGACTCTGTTTCTCTCCTAGACTGAATCAATCTCATGTAGTCCAGGGTGGCTTTGAACTCACGGAGATCTAGAAGGATCTCTACCTTCCAAGTGCTAGGATTAAAGGTGTATGCCACCACTGCCTGGCTCTGTTTCTCTCTTAGACTTGGTTAATCTCATGTAGCCCAGTGTGGCCTTGAACTCACAGAAATTCACCTGCCTCTTTGTTTAATCTAGTGGCTGGCTCTGTCCTCTGATCCTCAGGCAACTTTATTTGATACACAATATATCACCACATTTCTCCTTTTTTTTGTCTAAAATAATAAAAGAAGATTGTAACTAGTATAAAAAATACATACAGTAAGCTTATACAATATATAAAGTCAAGATTACATTAACGATGTCCAATACATTACCATATGACAGATTCAGAGAAAATACTCTATTATTTATCCTACTTTGGTGAGTCCAAAGTTTTGTACCTAATTCACTTTCTATCTTAACTTTGTATTACCAACCAAAAACTATCTTTTGATGTCTTTCAAACTTATACACTTTACACCTCTTTAGTGAGGTTTTTTTTTTTCTTCTGAATTTGTTAACAAGGAAGACTATAACTATAGTCTTCAACTCCCTCAGAGACCTGAGAAGGAAGTCCCTGGACTACATGAGATTGAGTCAGTCTAGGACAGAAACAGAGCCAGGTAGTGGTGGCACACACCTTTAATCCCAGTACTTAGGAGTCATATGCCTTTAATCGCAGCATACAGAAAGACATCCCACAGTACTCCATAACAATTGGAGGAAAATGATTCCTAACATTTATACAAAGCCTTAGACATACAGGCAACTGATGTATAACCAGGAACATAAGACATTTAATAAGAACAGACCCTGAAATTGTAGGGATGATGAAGAGAATTAGAAGTCATAGCCATAACTAAGGTGGATTTCTAAAGTTGGACATTGTAACATCTGCAATGAAAAATTCCCCAGGCTTGTATATTAAGTAGATAAATAAATACCTGAGGAAAATGAGATCCATGAACCTAAAGTACAAAGTACAACAAGAACTATTCAGGTAAATACACACACACACACACACACACACACACACACACACACACACACACACACAGAGTTATTGACCTGTGGGAAAACATCACGCAACTTAAAGTAGTGGCAGACAAATATTTCAAGAAACTACAAACAAATGTTCCTTGTTGTTTAGTATGATGTACCCAGAAACTGAATAAACCCATATTCTGGCATAGCTAGATCAAATGTAACTTTGAGCTCCCTGCATTTTAATCTATAAGCTGATCTAACCTATCACAAGTACTCAGTACTACAATGGTAGTATTCAGGAATGACAAGGGGGGGGCAAGATTATAAGCACCCACAACTACATCCACATATGATGCTTACTGGGGTAGTAGGAGGTGACATAGGACTAAAGGCTGGAAGGAGCCCTGGCATTGATTACTCCCTGAGGATTTTTTTTTTCATGTTTAGTGAGTTGTGAATTTTTATAGTCCTACATGTAAGGTAATGGAGGCTCAACGGAATGGTGACCATTTACTGTGCTGATTTAAACTAATATGGAGCATTTGATAATCATTTTAATCTCAAAGGGTTACCTGGAAAAATAAATTGAAGTTAGAAATGAAACTAATTAAATTGTTGCTGGTATTATCTGGGTCATTCATTCATTCTTCTAGTCATCCCAATTAGATATCTGTGGAGTAAAGGGAATTATTGATAAATCTGGAGAAACTATCAGTAGTTTTAACCCCCTTGTGTGGGATGACTCATCCCCAACAGGCTTGAGGGCCAGCCTTCCCAAACCAGTAAAAAGAGACTTTCTGAGAGCCAACCTAGGTCTGCCTAAGGGCCTTAGCTACAGCATCTGAGACATGATCTGGAGATGACCCGGACCAATGAGAGGGAGCCATGTCACACCAGCAGATGCATATTCATCAGACCTTCCCCTAGGGCAGGATGGAGGGTATATAAGGCTTGCCTCTCCCTGAATAAACTGAGCTTGTTATTTCCACATTCTTCTGGAGTCTGTGTGGTTTGACTCTGCACCTACTTGGCCCCCTCCCCCAAAGGGAACAACAGCACAGGACCCTGCCACACCCTTGAATTAAGTTAATAATTCCTCTTAATTTGTGTTTCCAATGTTCCACTAAATTACATAGAATAACAGAAAACTGGCTTCAAAATAGGTTTGTAATCTACTTCATATCTTCATTATTTCTTATTTATTTGGACTGTATTTTCACACACATCCTATTGTGTGTGCTGTTTATTGCACCTATGACAAGTACTAATTGTTTTGAGCTATTTTGAATAAGCAATAATTGTTAAAAAATAAGTTATTTGCCTTATTTTGTTCTTTTTCTTATAGAGACATCGAATCACAGTAATTTCCAGTGTTTAATGCTACTCATTCTGGCCAAAGTTTACATATAGTAACATGTTTGAGTTCTTTTCTTTTTTTCCTTTTGTTGAAAATAGATTCTTTTCTCACACAATATATCCTCATGCTGGGTGGTGGTGGCGGCGGCGGCGGCGGCGGCGGCGGCGGCGGCGGCGCACGCCTTTAATCCCAGCACTCGGGAGGCAGAGGCAGGAGGATCTCTGTGAGTTCGAGGCCAGCCTGGTCTCCAAAGCGAGTTCCAGGAAAGGCACAAAGCTACTCAGAGAAACCCTGTCTTGAAAAACCAAATATATATATCCTCATTATGGCTTCCCCTCCCTCTACACCTCCCAGTTCCTCCTCCCCTCCCCTTCCATCCAGATCCATTCTCTTTCTGTTTCTCATTAGAAGAGAACAGGCTTCTAAGAGATAATAATAAAATATATTATAATAAGATAACACAAAAACTATCACATTGAAGTTAGACAAAATAAACCAACAAAAGGAAAAGATCCCAAGAGGAGGCACAAGAATCAGATATCCACTTGTTTGCACAGTCAGGGATCCCTTTAAAACACTAAGCTGGAAGCCATAATGTAGAACTATGCAGACCCTGTAGATGCTGCCTCAGTCTCTGTGAATTTATATGAGCTTTGCTCATGCTGATTTAGAGGGTCTTGCTTTCTTGATGTCCTCCATCCCCTTTAGCTCTCACATTCTTTCCACCTTTTCTTCCACAAAATTTCCTGAGCTTTGAGGGGAGGGTTTTGATGGAGACATTCATTTAGGCTTTGTGTTCCAGGGTCTGTGTAGTGTCTGGCTGTGGCTCTCTGTATTTGTTCCCATCTACTATAGGAGGAAGCTTTTCTGATAATGGCTGAGTAAGACATTGATCTTTGAATATAGCAGAATATAATTAGGAGTCATTTTATCATTACTGTTTGTTTGTTGTTTGTTTGTTTGTTTTTTGCTGTCTGCTCTCTGGTTCTTGGTCACACTAGCAGTGCTGGATATAGGTTTCCTCTTGTGGAGTGAGCCTTAAATCAATTCAGTTATTGGTTGGTCACTTCCACAAACTGTATGCCACCATGCCCTAGCATATCTTGCAGACAGGACACCATTGTAGATCTGGGTTGGTGTTTATGTTTCTCTTTTGGTAGTGTACAGAGTTACCTTCCTGTACCAAAGACTCTAGAATGTAGGGGTGACAGTTCTATGTAGGCACAACAACTCGATTTCTCAATGTGTCTGAGTCATGTTTAAAGTATTATTGAATGTTTAAAAGGACCTGAATCCTCTTAGGTTATTGGAGCTCAGTATTTACTGTCATCTCTTCTTTCCTCACCCTTTCTGTTCAGGATTGTGCCTTTACACAGACCAAGGGGATGCTATTTCTATCCTGCTAATGATAAACACTGAGCCAGTGGTCTATGTCCTTGTTATTCAGAACAGAGATATGGGAGATTAGCATAAAGGAGCTGGATTTCAAGCCCCTGGTTACAATAAGTAATAAAAGAAAGAATGGAATTCTTAACATGTATCAAATGTCCAAACACCTTTCTCAGGAATTTCCATGTATCATCTCATTGATCCTCAGGTACACTATTATTGAGAAATCAGGCCTTGGTTTGTTTAACTCTCAATAGAAGCATATTTCTTCTATTACACTCTTGTCTCTTGTCTCTAAAATAATTTGTATCTAAAGAAGTAGATATGGGGATAATATGGAAAAAGATTGTGAGAGTCTTAGGAAAAACTATTTAAATGGGAAAGGAAGATTAATGATGTTAGCAACTATCAATTACAATTTTACATAAAAGACAAGATGAAAATAACTAAACCTTGCAGAAGTCATTGAGACTAGGCATGGTTCTCAAATTTCAATGTGAGTGAGAGTCAGCTGTGGCTTTTCACCAAATGCCAGTTTATGATCATGGCTCTGATATAGGAGTGATGGGGAAAAGGGCAGATTATTATGATGAAAAAAAGTGTAGATTATTGAATCTACTTTAATCCAAAAATGACGGCTAATCTCAAAATATTTTACATTGGTATGGACTTTGGTTTATTGATACAAATTTAAAGTAAATTTTGTTATACTGTAAGTATATTTCTACTCTTATTTAAGGTATTATGTTTATGCAGCTCATTTTAAAACTCTAATTGTCGTGCTAGAAACCCCATCCAACGACTGAGGGAACTGGATGCAGAGATCCATGGCTAGGCCCCAGGTGGAGCTCCGGGAGTCTAATTAGCGAGAAAGAGGAGGGTTTATGTGAGCGAGAATTGTTGAAATCAAGGTTGGATGAAGCACAGGGACAAATAGCCAAACGAATGGAAACACATGAATTATGAACCAATGGCTGAGGGGTCACCAACTGGATCAGGCCCTCTGAATGGGTGAGACAGTTGATTGGCTTGATCTGTTTGGGAGGCATCCAGGCAGTGGGACTGGGTCCTGTGCTCATTGCATGAGTTGGCTGTTTGAAACCTGGGGCTTATGCAGGGTCGCTTGGCTCGGCCTGGGAGGAGGGGACTGGACCTGCCTGGACTAAGTCTACCAGGTTGATCTCAGTCCTCAGGGGAGGCTTTGCCCTGGAGGAGGTGGGAATGGGGGGTGGGCTGGGGGGAAGGGGAGAGGGGTGGGAGGGGGGAGAACAAGGGAATCCATGGCTGATATGTAGAATCAAATTGTATTTTAAAATAAAATTTAAAAAGTTTAAAAAAAATGTAATGTATAATTAAAAATCACAGATTAATAGTCATTTACAATAGACAAACTTATAGCCATATTGGTTAGGGTTTTTAGGTATACAAATATGTATTTCAATTAGATAGGTAATCTTCAAACACTTCAAAGACCTACACAATACAGCATTTAAAATGTTTTAAGAACTTAGACTTTTCTCAACAGTGAGACATATCTGCTCCTGGCAGCACCAATTACTTCAAAGAGGATGATGGACATTGAAAAAACTCCTTATGGAGTTTGCTTTCAGTGTGGCTAGCCATTTGGGCAAGAAACTGCTCTTGCCTGGACTGCTTGACAGTATGTTGTAGAAACTAGACATGCAGGACCCATAGGAAAGTGACCACTGAACTTTCCCAACACGAGGCAGCATAGTCCTTCAGGGCTCCTGCTTCACAGAAGAAACTGCTGAACATTCTGCAGGACATAGTGGAAAGAGACTGATGAACTTTGCCAATACAAGGCTAGACAGTCCTTCAAATTTCCTGCTTCACTGAAAAGTCTGCCAGATACTCTAGGCCTATAGGCTGAAGATGGATGCCCCATGTTACAGAAGAACTTTGGGTGACTGTCCCGGCAGCCAGATGTCTCTGCCATTTCTAGAATTTTGGAAGTTGCTTACAATGCACTTCCTGTTTACTCAAGTAATATTATATCCTTCTGGGGTCTTTGATAGAGTTGAAGATTAGATAGTTATAATTATAGTTTTCCTTAGTTATGATAAAAGGTAAATTAGATATGAAATTTTAGACTCACAAAGATAGGATAGATGATAGAATATTTTCTTTAATTTTGCCAAATACAAATAGACTAAATATTGTAACTGATTCTTACTTGATAACTGTTTTTGTTGTATATAATTTTATTATATTAAAGTTAAAACCTTTCTTTTTGACTAGACAGAAAGGGGGAAATGCTGTAGGATATCCTTCTTTATGCTATAAATGTGTATTGCTCTCATTGATTGATAATAAATCAATTTTGGCCAATAAAACAAAGTAAGGTTAGGCGGTACAATCAAACTGAGGACAAAGAAGAAGAAGGGCAGAGTCAGGGCAGATGCCAGCCAGCCACTAAGCAAGAAAGACATGTAGAAAATGAGGTAACAAGCCATGAACTACATGGCAAAGCATAGTTAAGAAGTATGGATTAATTTAAATGTAAGAGTTAGCTAGAAATAAGCCTGAGCCATCAACCAAGCATTTATAACTAATATAAACCTCTCAGTGGTAATTTGGGAAATGATTGACAGTTATAATTGGGCATATGGGACAGAGAAAAGCCTCTGTTTACATGGTTCTAAATATCCTGAATCAGAAACTGTTGGGATGGGTCACCAACAATGACATGATGTATTTAAATGATATAAAATAGCAAAAAACAAAACAAACAAATAAACAAAAACACATAGTGAAATAAAGGCCTACTGAATTAAAACAGTGAAACTAAATCTATAATGTACTCATTAGATAGTGACCAAACCATTAGCTTCTCTGATGCCCTCCTGGGCTCTGCCCAGTAGTGGTCAAGATCAGGAGGCAAAGGCAAAGGCAAAGACCACATAACCACTTGACTCCAGATCTCTTCTCTCCTCTTATGGCTGAGTATAGCACTGCTTTAAAGGGCTGTGTACTCAAGAATTTTAAAGAATAGGGTTGAAGGGAGAAAGAAGAAAATGAAAGCGAGAAGCTTAATATTTGGGGACTGTGGTATAGTTGTTACATGGAATGAAATGCAAGCCAAGTCACTTAAACCTTGGAGCTTTCTTTTTGGTCCTATCTAAAAATGCACTACTGATTATAAATTGCACAACTAAAATGATTTGAGAAGTGAGGTAGTGACCACTCCAAACCAATTCAACTTTCTTCAACATGGTGGAACTATTAGGAGGAATTTCTGAACAAAAATGTTGAACCTTAGGATATGGGGAAAACACTGTAGGAACCAAAAGTAAAGATGGGAACATATAGTCCCAATTGTCCAAAGGAAAATAAATAAATAAAATAGTTGGAGAATGAACTACTAAGGCCAGTGGGAAGCACAGAAAAGATTTTAATTCGGAGTCTTCATAGAATGCTGTTTTAGCCCTACTTAGGAGGAAGCAGTAATTATAAACACCAGAGTCAGGAATAAATTAGGTCAGCTGTAATCTCACTTCCTCCTCTTACAGGGCCTGCTAAATGAGTGGTTCCAGGGGACATTAGATCTAGGGCAGCTTGTGTGCACCACTGCTTTTGATTTAAAGTCCTTGAAACTACAGGACGCAAAAGTCCTATTTGTGGTTTATTGAATTCCCTGATTTGTTCCTGTCCTCTACTACACCAGGAGCTGGAATATTGGGAGAAGTAAAGATAGAGCATATGAGCTGTCTAAACTGTCTGTCTGTCAAAACAGTCATAAAACGAATACTTTTGACATCTCTATCAGTTATGCCAGCGTGGTTCTCCTTAGATTAGATTGAGCAGTTTTTTCCTCATGTGTTCCAGGTAAGTACTCTCCCACTGCACTGGGCTAGTTCTCCCCAGCTCTCCTTTTGTACTGGTTCTGTATATGAGAGAGAGTCTCACTAACTTGTCCAGGATAACTTTCAACTTATTTGGTAGCCAGGTTAGCCTGGAAGTTGCAGTCAGCACTCCAAGTAGCTAGGATTCTAGGCTTGCATGAGCAGGCCTGCTTCAACAGTTGTTGTTTAGCAATCATTTCCTACTCTTAATGCTTATTTGTTAACTGTTTCTATTGTTAAAATAGGTTAATAGACCCATGCTTACATTTATTATTGGGCAAGAGGTATGTGTGCCTGCCATGGTACATGTATGGAGGTTCAGAGGCTACCTTTTGGATCATTTCTCTCCTTCCCACCTTTATGTGGGTCGAAGGAACCAGAATCAGGCTGTCAGGCATGGCAAGCACCTTTACCCTCTGAGCCATCTTGCTGACTTTATATACCCCTTTAAACATTAATAATTTCATAGATACATACAAAAAATATATCATTTCATTCTCAACTTCTAGCTCTTTTCAAGGGATATTGATTTCAACAGTTTATTTTTAAGGAAGAATGTATGTTTTGCATGTACTACACACACTGAATTATTATGTATGCACTGTCTCACAGTTCCATCTTTACATTGCCTACCTTGTCTGGGAGATACACACATACTTACATGGATTCTTATTTAAATTTATGAAATATTCTAGTCACACTAAATTCTTGTGCACTTAAGCCCATTAAGTACTTGAAATGTGGCTTGTTCAGACTAAGACATGTTGTATGCAAATTCTACTTCAAACATTTTTTATCTAGGGAGTATTACTATGAGCATTCTCTAGTAGGTTCTTTTATATTTTCAGAAGTCTTCATTGGTGATCTAGGAGATGGTGCAGTGGATAAAGCACTTGCCACAGAAGTGTGAAGCCCTGAGTTCAGATCCCCTGAGCCCAGTAAGTACCAGACACCCCAGAGTGTCTGTAATCCCAGCAGTCCCCTAGGATATAGGAGGGAAAGACAGGTCACACCTCTGCTGTATGTCACAGCAAACAGCAGGCTTCCTCTCAAAAAAGTAGAGGCAAGAACTGACATCTGAGCTTGTCCTCTGCCTTCCACACATGTATTGTGGTCCACATACACCTGCACTCACACAACACATGAAGACATACACACATGCATGCACATATACGCACAGTGTAGAATAATGTTTCTATTGGGTACAGATTTTCACTTTTTACTTATCACAACTCAGCATAAAAACAGTTTAATGTGTGTATGTCTCTACCCTCACACATGTGATCCACACTCCTCTGTTTTTCTGTTGATTATTTTGTGGGGCAATTTCCATATCAGCCTCTTCATTGAGAACATGATGGCAATACCTGACCTGTTACAGTTCTGTGCAGATTTCATAATATGCTTGGCTATTTATATGAAAGTCCTTGTCAGAATATTCACCAGATTTGCATTGTGTTTATAGTGTAAACAAGGGAATTGATTTATAACAACAGTAGGGTTCTTGGCTAAGACATAACGTACTTTCCTATTTATTTGCATTTCCATTGCATGTTTAACTTTTGTATTTTTCTCCATAAAGAATGTGTCATCATTTATGAGATTTCTCTTAAAATTACCTGCCCCCCATACATATACAGTCAGGGTCACTATTAGCTCAAGCCGTCTTCAAACTACTTGTCTTTCTGACATTGTCTCTGGAGAATGGGATTTTAGGCCTGTGACGCTACATCCAACTCTTCCCTCATATTTTGAAGGTTTTGTGTCTTATACATTGTTGACATAAGGAAATTAATTGATACTATATTTATCTTGAATACAGGGACCACAATACCATTTTTTAATGATGGTTTACCCTAGAATATTTACTGCTGGGTACATTGGTAATACTCAGATGCTTTCACATTTACTTATTTTCACCTAACAAGAGGTACTTGGTCTGATACAGCATAAAATGACCCTGTCAAAGTGGAATAACTCCATGTGGCAGCACCTATTGGTAATACAAGCATTGAGAGGTTGAGGTAAGAGAGTAAGAGGTTTAAGATCATTCTGTGCTGCAGAGGGAGTTCTGTGCCAGCCTAGGACAGAGCTCTTGTTTGTCCCAGAAAGGAAACAGGATAAAGATATTCTTCATGTATCTCTGCCTTGGTTAGGTTTCTATTGCTGTGAGGCTACACTGTGACCATGACAACTCCCTTAAAGGAAAACATCTAATTGAGGTGGCTTAGAGTTTTAGAGATTTAGTCCATTATCATCATGGTGGGACATGGTGATATGCAGGCAGACATGGTGCTGGAGAAGGAGCTGAGAGTTCTACATCTTGATCGAAAGGCAACAGGAAGTGGGCTGAATGCCACACTGCCACGGACTGGCCCATGGGGCTACCACGACTGTAGGGGGACCAGAGCTTGGGTAGTCAGGAAGGCAAGGATTCGGCGAATGGCAGACAGACAACACACTCAAGTGGTTTGAATCTGCTGCAATTTTACTTCTGTAAATCAGTAGTTTATATACAGAAAAGAAAAACTATCAAGTCATACAAGGAACAACAAGAGCTTGGCAATAATTCAATTACATCATCTTTAAAAAAACAGCAAGCACACAATTATTAAGCGGCGCTAGACATATCCCTTCACCCACAAGAACTTTATGACCCAAAGAGCAGTCTGTGTTTTTTAAACTTAGTACAGTTCCTAGACGTGTGAAGGCTTCTTTGCGGTTGCCCTGTTTCCTTCATCTTTATCTCAGCCACTTGCTAGTTTATTATTCATTTTTACTTTTCTGGTTCTCATGACCCACTTAGTCAATTTGGATGCTGCAGATCCTCCCTAAGTCTTTCTTTAGTTCTTTTATCACATATCTGTTTTAATATACAACCTTTTTTACCTGCTGGAATATGGACTCATACTTTTACACCTGTAAGGGGAAGGGGTTCTGCTGTAGTCCTTAAGTTTCCCATGCTGAACTTCCTCAACAGAGGGGCCCACCATCTGCCTTCTATGAGATAACGTCTTTTGTCATAAATCACTTTAGTTGGGAATTCCTAAAGGATTTCTAGTGGGTGAGTGTTCATTCCCTAGAAGTGCCTGAACTATTATACTTTCTATTATCTAGCGGCTTGGGGTCTTTAAAGAATAGCTCATTCTGCTATATCTAAATAAGGTCCATGTCCAGCTTCCCCTTTCCTCCATAGTTCACAACCCAAGCATTCATTAGTTTTGGCTGTGTTTTATAGATTAATTAGAACATTATCAGAAAATCAGTTATACACAACTTATAGCCCAGAGAGCTCATGATCTGTGAAGCACGTCTCCTTCAAGAAAGAGGCATAACACGGGCACTCTGCCAGGGACCTCCAGGGAGCTTAGTCCTGTGGGACACGTATCTCCCGTCCGCTATTATTGACATAATTGTTCATGTCACATGGACGACACTGGAGTTGGTGTGGCACCACACTGTGCCTAGCTTGAGCATAAGAGACCTCAAGGCCCACCGCCACAGTGATGTACTTCTTCCAACAAGGCCACACCTACTCCAACAATGCCACACCTCCTAATAGTGCCACTCCCTTTGGGGGCCGTTTTCTTTAAAACCACCACAATCTCATACTATCATGCTATTTTTCTGTAACATTGTTAGTTTATAGAAAACTCATAAAATTGTTGGAAATAGTTCCCCCCACCTTTGTGTTTGAAAAAAAGGTGCTTTTTATTTTATGGGTATTTCTGAAGGTTTGGCAGGAGTTGCCTGTAAAAACCATGTTGACCTTAGTTTTATCAGACAGATTTATAGCTACTCATTCAAAAGAAGTAGCAGAATATAAAATACTGAATTTATTCCAAGTCAATTTTAGAACATACATTTTTATAGGAATTTATTTTGACTAAATTTTTGAAGTTATTCACATCAAAGTATTTAGTCTTTTCTTCTATATTTCTGCTTACTCTGAAGTTCTTTTAATTTGTGTTAATATTATTTTAATCTTTTATTTTCCTTCAGAAATTTAAATTTGTCTAACTTTAGATTTTTGTCCCCATGTAGTAAAGTATTGGTTTTATTGATCTCTTGGATTCATTGTTTTGCCATATATTCATTTTCTTTATTAATTTACCCTTTTCTCCTTTGCCATCATATGTACTGTGGCTTTCCGAATATGGAGGCTATCGTTGCCTGTCTACAGTGCAATTCGGTGATCTTCTTACCTAATTGCCTAATTGTCATTAATTTAGCCCCTAACAGTTGCTCTGGTCCCCAAAATAAGTGAGTTTGAGAGTTTTTCTTAAGTGGGTGTCAGCACAATGCTCGCATTGGTTCACCTTTTGTCTTCCTCTTTTCTCACACTTTGCATGTTAAGCTAAGAAATACTTGGGAATTGCTTATAACTTCCATATATATATGTATATATATGTAGAACACACATATATATATATATGATACATCATACCATGTCATATCACATATATAAAATGCATAAAATGTATGCATTTTAGCTTTACTAATATAGTGCTAAAATTCTTTTTTTTTTCTTCTAGACACAGGAGGACATCATGTAGGCCAGGGTGACCTGAAACTCATTATGTAATGGAGGATGAACTTGAATTTCTGATTCTCCTGCCTCTATCTCCTAAATGCTAGTGTTCTAGTTGTATGTCATAGTGCTATGGTATAATGTAGTACAGGGTTTAATGTAGTACAGGGGATCAAACTCAGAGATTCCTGAGTGTTAGTTAAGTACTCTACCAGGTGACATATATCCCCAGCATCTGAAATTCTTCTTTAATTATTTATTATTATTATCGCTATCATGTGTATATAGATATTTTGCCTACATGTAAGCCTGCGTATCACATGTGTGCCTGATGCCTGCAGCGAACAGAAGAGGGCTTCAGACGCCCAGGACCGAGAGCTATAGATGGTTGTGAGACACTATGTGTGGGTGCTGGGAATTAAACTCTAGTCCTCTGGAAGACCAGTCAGTGCTCTTAACCACTGAGTCATCTCTCCACCCTCCTCTAAAATTCTTTTTTTTTTTTTTTTTTTTTGGTTTTTCGAGACAGGGTTTCTCTGTGTAGCTTTGCGCCTCTCCTGAAACTCACTTGGTAGCCCAGGCTGGCCTCGAACTCACAGAGATCTGCCTGGCTCTGCCTCCTGAGTGCTGGGATTAAAGGCGTGCGCCACCACCGCCCGGCTCCTCTAAAATTCTTAATCAATATTTCTTTCAAAGTAAAAAGTACATTTATACTAAAATATTAACTACCAATTAAAGTTTTCATTTATCTTGGCAGTGGGAGCATTATATGGACCTACAAAAGTGTAACAGACATCTGGAGTAGGGGTGTGCTGTGGATGATAAATAAAACACTGATTGACCAGTAGCCAGGCAGGAAGTATAGGCGGGACTAGCAGAGAGGAGAATTGAGAGAACAGGAAGGCAGAGAGGAGGAGACACCAGCCTGCTATCCAGGGAGCATCATGTAAAGGCAGCAAGTAAAGCCACGGAACACATGGCGACATATAGATTAACAAAAATGGGCTGAGTATAAGAGTAAGAGCTAGATAATGGTAGGCCTGAGCTAATGGCCGAGCAGTTTAAATAATATAAGCATCTGTATGTTTATTTTATAAGTGAGCTACGGGACTGTCGGGGGGGGGGATTGGCGGGACCTGGAGAGAAAAATTCTAGCTACAGGGGTGTACTTTTTAAAATCCACCACATCCCAGAATTATGGTTCACTGGCATTTTTTTTTTTTTGAGACTGGAGTGTTCAAATATGAATGTTATCACTAGTGGGGAAAATGAAAGCCCCTCTCTGTCCTTTTTATGAAGAAATACCTTGGAATGTGTCAACATGTCCTCCTTGGGAATGACATTCCTTGATAATTACATTTTCTCAACTGGTTGCTTTTAATTTATTTAAGATGTTTGAGACTTTAAAAAAAAGCAATTTCTATTTTAAGGAAGAAAATAATGTCAAGGTTGAGCATCAAGTAAATAGAGACTAAATTTGAGTTTAAAAAATATCTTTTCTACTTGTGGATATCTCTGTGATGAATGTTGACACTATGTGTAAAAGAAAACAAAATAGAACAACATAAAACCTCTGTGCTGACCAGTGCATATCCAGGATTGTTCTCCACACTCACTTGGATGTCACAGGAAAAACTCCTGTTCCCCAGCACCTTCTGCCCACTCTTTCCCTAGGTCCTTTATGCTCTTGCTAAGGGGCCTATTCACTTGCTACTTTATTTAGGAGGCCTGAGACTGGGACTGATTCTCTTACAAAGCCACCTCTCCCCACCTCTCTCTCTCTCTCTGGAGCTGGGAGTGGCTAGCCTGCCCTAAATGCGTGGCCCTTAGTGACTTTCTTGAGGCACCAATACAACACAATCCATAGATAAGGTTACATATATGAAAATATAAAAAGTATATTCCTCAGAATTGGGCCCTTGGTTGACTACCTTCCTATTTAGAAAAATTTCAATATTAAATTGCATCACCAGTGGAAAAAACCTGTTAGAGAGATATCCAGACAGAAAAGATGAGCAAAGGCTACTTCTGGATCCATGTCAGCATTTAGAATGAGTAGGGATAACTGTTCTGGGTGGTAATTTTCTCTTGCTGTCCTGAGACCAGGAGGACTCCTAAGACAGAGCACTTACTTACTGATGGGCAGCTGTAATATGGAAGATGCTAAAATCTGGCCATCTTTGTAGAAATAAAGACATTAAACATCTTTTTTAGCTTGACAAAGTTTACTCTGGATTTGTAAGCTAGGTTCTTACCCTCATGAGGCCACCAACTCCTTACGAACATTTAGTTAAATAAATAAATGATGACATTTGCTGGCTACTTCAATATGGGAAGAGATTTTTCAGATTATATTTTGACATTGTGCCCAGGTGTCAATAGATGGGATTAAGAAAAGCAAGACCCAAATTTTAAGAGATCTTGGCATCCAGGAGATTCCCTGGTCTAGAAGCAAAATGTAAAGGCATCTATAGGAGGAGCTGTACAAGGACGTACAGGTGGATCTGGTACTCTTCTCTGGGATATAAGTCATAGCCTGAGTCTAGTTGCTCCTATAAGGAGGACATCGAGTGAACCTGGAGGTCAGGATTATGCCATGATAGGGTTTTAAAGAGAATGGAGAGCTAAGAATGGGCACTGCCATCCTATTCTTAGGTCTCCAAATGGACCTCCATTTCCAAGGTTCTACAGACAACCTTGGCTCAGCATCTGAGCACCTCCATCCAAAGACACCTTAAGACATTCAGAACTAGTTCTTGTAAAACTTCTTAAAGCCATTTATTCATTTATTCCATCTCCCATATTTGATTCAATGCATACCACCACCAGGGAGTAAACAACGGCGTTTCAGATGACATGGTACTTGATAATTTCCCAGTATTCTAGATTTTTAAAGGTAGGACAGATGCTCAGAGAAATGAATTCCTGTGGACTCTTTTAGTGATAGAGTAATTGAAAGTATTATACTTACTTCTTTTTTTTCTAATGTGACTATTCTGAATAGTTGCTGATGTAAATTAAAACAAGACTTAGTTCCCAGAAAAGCACCTCTTAGGGATCAGCCAGGGGTTATAATTAGGTCCAAATCCCTTGAGGTGACAGAAATATCTAATGTACTTTCTCTTATGGATGGTATGGAAAGGGGTGGAATAGTAGTGATTAGAATGGAGTCATTCATTATTATCAGCATACTTGAGACACGGGGATCTCTTGGAGCCAGTGATAGAGAAGATTCTTCCTCATGACATTTGTATAATTTGGAAAGAGAACATCAAACGGATGGCATTTAGAAGTTTACATGATCAAGTAATTAAAATATTTAGGTTATCTTTTATTACTGTGTTTTTGTGTTTGCGCGCACATGTATTTGCTCACCTGAGTGTGGTGCATGTGTATGTGGCACCTGAGGAGGCCAGAAGAGGGCGCCAGACACCCTGGAACTGGAGGTACAGAGGGTTGTGAGCTGCCCGTGTGGTTGCTGGGAACTGGACTCAGGTAATCTAGAAGAACAGTGAATGCTTTTAATCACGGAGTCCTATCTTTAGCCACGCTCCCCCCATCTTAGGTAGTGTTTTTGCAAAACATCTTTTGAAGATATTGTCTTACTCTGTAGCTGAGTTCAATCTTGAAGCTGAGAATCTTCCTGCCTCAGCCTCTTAAGGGCTGAGATTATAGACTGTATCCAAATACTTTATTAAGTCCGTATGGAATTTCCTGACAGACTTCTCAGGTATCACATTGTGATGTGATCAGTTTTCTCATAACAGTTTTCTGCCCTACATCATTGATACTTGAGAGAACGTTTAAATTTTTTTTTTAAATCTAAACCTGAATGGAACAGATGACATATTTGTTCTTAAGTTTCAGTGCTTTCTCATGTCTCAGCATGGTGTCTGTCTTCATCCTGATAATTAGTTCCTTCAGCGCCTACAATGAGGAAGCCCAGCGGGAAGACATTTCCTCCTTCCAGCCCTTGCAGTAAGCAAACAGCCAACAAAGTTAGAGCCTGTCTTCTCTTACCTAAGGGGGTCTCTGGGTGGTCTGGGACATGATGGCTGAATTACTTAGTTCTTGAACAACAAATTGTACATGACATGGAGTAAAAATAATGAAAGTACAGATTCATTAAAATTAACAATAAAAAGCATAGAGTACTCACCACAGAATGGAAGTGGACTCCAGCGGGCATATACCTTAAGAGCTCTGAGTTCTTTTCAGGGCAGATGCACTCACAGAGCCATGGGTTTCATCCTCAGTGTTACTGTAGCTTTCAGGATGAGGTCCTGGGCGCTTGCAGCCCTAACAAACTAGGCTCAGTCAGACATTCTCAATAGGCCAATTAAAGAGGAGAGCTCCAGGGGTTCACTGGCTGTTCAGAGAGGGAGAATCAGTTTCTTCCAGGGATGAGCTTCTGCATAGGTTGTCCAATTCAAGTGGTCAGCCTTGGACATATGAACCATACTCATGTACATTTGAGCAACACTAAATGAACTTAGTAGGTTATTTACATTTAGGTATACATGTATGTGTGTGTGTGTGTGTGTGTGTGTGTGTGTGTGTGTGTGTGTGTTGTGCAGGTGTGTGTGTGCATGCGGGTGCCTGTAACAATAATAATTTAAAAAGAGAATGGATTTGGGAAGGGGACATGGGAGGAGCTGGAGGAGGGAAGGGAGAGATAGGAGTATATTTGCAGTGTCCATGTGTAGACGAATTGCTAAATGGTCTTATTGACAAAAAAAATTGGAGCCAGAAATTGGGGTTAAAGCCCGAGAGAGATCAGAGGAATAGGAAAAGCCACAGCTAACCTCACCTCACCAACAATGCAGCTTCCAAAGTGTGAGCTACTTCTTGTATGTTCTCACCTATATGTCTTCCTGTTCTGTTCTCTCACTGGCTCTCTCAGCCCAGCTACATCACTTCCTCTTCCTGCCCAGCTCAACAGACCTCCAGACCTCTATGAGTAGTGCTGGAATTAAAGGCGTGTATCACCATGTCTGGCTCCATTCCCAGTGTGGCCTTGAATTCACGGAGATCTAGACAGATCCCTGCCTCCCAAGTGATAGGATTAAAGGCATGTGCTACCATTGCCTGACTTCCATGTTTACTTATAGTAGCTGGCTTTTTCCTCTGATCCTCAGGTAAATTTTATTGGGGAACACAGTATATTGGGGGATATAATACACCACCACATCCATGCATAATGTTCTCAAAAATATAAAATTATTTTTAAAAGGTAAGTAGTAGAGATAAGCAGAGAAAGGATATTTATTCAATGTGGCCATATTAAGAACATGGAAGTCCAGAAACTCACAAGTCAATCTTTGGGGTACTGACATAGTTTTAAATAGGGCAAGAGGCATAGCTAAGTAGTCCTGCTCAAGATGTGATCTCTTTCATTACTAACCCATCACTGTCATGGCTCCAGTCTCTCCTGAAAGGTGATCTGGCAGATGGTAAGAACTGTGTGAAATCTCTTTCTGGAAGACAAGTTCTGTCACTAGCTAGTACCCCAGGGTCCTAGCTATTTCCTTCCCATTATGAGCATTGTGAAGAAATTCTATTTCCTTTATGGTTCATTGCCTCAGTAGCCTGAAGGTCAAATGAAGAGTCATGAGTCTCTCTAAAATACCCTCACTTCTGCCAGGACAGTTCCATCAGTAACACACACACACACACACACACACACACACACACACACACACACACAAGCAAAACCTGCCAAATAACAAAAAAATAGCAATATAATGATGAATTATCCTAAAACTAAATGTTATTTCCCCCCATAATTGTAGTTTTTCTTCCTAGTACAAAAGCAAAGAGAAAAATACAGAAACAATACTTGGAAAACTATGATAAAAACTTTGATAAAGATATTTTTTGTTTATATTCCCATGGGGTGTTGTTAAAACGATGTTTAAATGAAGGTACTGGCTTCTGTCTTTATAACAAGACCCTTGTATATTGTACCCCCAGTTTCACTATGGACATTTAAAAATTTGGTGCATTTTTTGAGAAAAAAATGAAACTAAAATACGAAAGTAGAATTCAAATCAGGTGAATATATTTGAAAGTATTAGAGCATTTAAATCATATAGCTAAAGGCTTCAACTCATGAGGCAAAAAATTTAAGACGTTCTTAGTAAAAGAGGAGTTTATTTTACGTGAATCAAGGAGTATGCTCTCTGTACTTGCCTTCATGGTATGATTTAAACCATGTCAGCCATGCACAGGAGAAATCTACAAATTTTTATAAAGCTTCCCAAGACTATTCAATATATATGTTAAGAACTAAGCATAGCCGTTCATGGTAGCATATGCCTGTAATCCCAGTACTTGAGAAGCTGAGGCAGGAGAATTGAAAATTTGAGGACAGCCTGGGCTACATAGTGAGAACCTGTCTCAGAAAACAAAAATGAACAAACAGAAAAGAACCATGTGTATGAATTTTTCATTTTTATATATTCCAAATCATTGAGAAAAGAATAATTATTTAATGAATGACTCATTGACTCTGTGTGTGTGTGTGTGTGTGTGTGTGTGTGTGTGTGTGTGTGTGTATACCACAGCATGTATGTGGAGGTCAGAGGACAATTTTTCAAGTCAATTATTTTCTTTTGACAATGTGATCTGGGGATCAAACTCACATCCCCAGTCACCTTGCCAGCACTTTAAAATATTTTTTCCAGTTCTAGGAGCTGAACCTGGGACCTTGTACACACCGAGAAACTGCTCTACCACTGAACTACATCTTTTTAATACACACACACACACACACACTTACATTTACAAACATAAGTATATATAATAAGTGTCTGTATATGTGCATGAGTGCACCCACAGCTGTGTGTTTGTGTGTGTGTGTGTGTGTGTATGCATGTACGTATGTGTGTGTGTTTTTGATGTGTGTGTGAATCCAGAAATGTACATGCCATGGCATACATGTGGAGGATAGATGACAGCTTTTGGGAGTCAGTTTCTTCCTTTGTGCATTCTTGGGATCAAACTCACACAGGTATCATAGATTTTAGTTATTTACATGTATACAGATAGCTTAAAAATTTCTTTGTGTGTGTTAAGTATTGTTTTTTTCTAAGTTATTCTATTTACCAGTGAAGACTCAGGAGTTAGATGTTGGGGTGAAAATCTGCTAGATCAGAGCAGCTGAGAAGCAACCAGCTGACCTTACTTTTTGGCCACAGACCCAGCAAGAGACTGTCTCTCCACTTGTCACAAACCAAAAAAGACTGCCAATCTCCAAGGCCCTCTCTACTCCTTCCTAAACATCTATCTGTATTCCTGACTCCCCCGTATTCTCTATGGCTAATTCCTATCAACTGATCACTGGCTTCACCCCCTGATTCAAGGCTGATTTTATTAACACAGTCTCGGGGTTTCACAGTGAGATCAAATCTCACAACATATAAGTGCATGTGCCATAGGACATGTGTGGAGGTCAGAGGACAGTTCTGTAGAGTCAGTTCTGTCCTTTTAACTTTATGTGAGTTTTGAGGGTCAGGTTTTCAGGTTTGTGCAGTAAGCACTTTTATCCACTGAATCATCTTACGGGTCTCCAGTTTCCATTTTTGATATGGTTGCCAAAGTAGAAAATTAGGGTATACCTCTGAAATAGTATATCTCAGACAGCATTAACACGGGTCAGCACAATTTGAAAGGGGACAACCAAATAATTCTTATCATCCCATGCTTTTTCATCTTCAGTGGGAGAGAATGACCATTGTTGACCTAATTACATTTTCTTTATGATCAGATTTATTGCAATACTGAAGAGTTGTTCCCAGTTGGTCAAATACTTCTCTTGCTGAGTAAGATGGCTATTCTCTGCAAAGAATACTTTAAAAGTTACCTGAAAATGTAATGTTCTCAATTCAGGGATTTTGTGTTGACTTCTCAGTGTGACATGTCAGTTATCCAGAGTGATCTCACCAGCAAATGAGAGCTAGTCAGCTTCTTTGATCTCTTAATCAAGTATTATACTAGGGTCATTATTTAACTAAATATGAATGATACCCCTTTGTTTCCAATGAATTCATGTACTCATGTTATTGTTAAGTGAAATAAGAACCAACAATAGTTTTATTCCCATTTGCACTTTGTACATGCATAAAAGTATTGATTGAAAAGATGGAAATGGAAGAAGTATTGTTATAGCATTGCTACTCAACAATCATGACCATAAAAAATAATTTCTTTGGACCCTTGTCAACTGTTTAATTCAACCAATCTCATTAAATGAAGGAATTAGAAGCCTCTTAATTTATGAAAGAATTGTTTTGAACAAATCCAGTCATTAGAATTTCTCATTTTCTCACAGTAATGCTAGTATTTAAATCTTCCCTTTGCTGGATCCTGGAAGCTGTGCAAACTGTGGTGATGAAACACAGCGAAGTCAGAGGTGGACAAAAGACAGAACTTTACCAACTGTTTTGACCTTTGCCTTCTCTGTAAAACTGGGATAATACTGTACTTTTATGATCATTGTGAGTACAATCAATTATCCATGTACTGCTGTACTGTTAAGAATGCTCATGAAATAGCCATTGCATGAATCTTATTAAAGAAAATGACCTTCCCATAGGGTGAACCGAGTACAGACTTAAGATTTTCAAGGACAATGACCAAATGGAAAACAAACTTCACCAGCAAGAGTTTTCGGCATATGTTATAATTTGACACAAATCCTCATCCATCTGTACTGTCTAATTTATTTGGGGAGGAGATTAGTGAAAGGTAGGCTGGGTATTAGGCTACTGGAAGTGTGGGCTCCGGCTGCCCTGGAATGCTCTAGTTTCCATCAGGAGAACCATGACTAGAAAACGGCTCCATTCCCTTGCCTTTGGTAAGCCTCATGTCTTTTGGTTTGAAGGTGGGTGGGTTCCTCTGCTGTCATCCCATCCTCCTGGATGTCCCTCAGCTGCTAGATTACTGCACTTGTTACAGATATTGTTTAAGGGTGATCCTCATGAACCTTAACTTTATCACCTACTACATTCCCAGGCTCTTGAGGTTAGCACTTGAAAGTTTCAGGAGGGTTATAACTCAGCTCCTAATACCAAGATATCCATAAGTGAGAGTTTGCTGCACCTGGATGGTTTTTCCCAGAGAGAAAAGGACACCAATTGATTAGGAGTTAGAAACATCTGTTGAAGCCCTGTGTTTACCCCTTGCTGGCTTAACACTTCTAGAAATCATTCAAGTGTCTCAATCTTAGTTTTATGAATTATATGGCTTCAATGTATGAATTCAAAATATTATAATACTCAACAGCCTATAGGTAAGAGTTATGTGTAAACTGTGATATACAAACGATAATTGAAACTGTTGTTATTGATGCATTTATTTTGCGTCCTATCTTTCCAGTCACTGAGTAAAGAAAGTGGAAAGCTTTAAAGTGACTAAATGATGAGTAAAGGTGGAAGCTATCATCTGTATAATTAGTTTTTCAATTAGCAATAATTTTTGTAAGCATTAATATGCTTTAATAACTGCCTATCACAAGCATAATTTTAAATACAATCCATGCCTTACAGTTTTGTACGTGGGATGATTTTTCTTCTTACTGACAAACAAAGCAACTTTAAAAGTATTTGCAGTTCATTCAAAGAGAAACACTGTGAATATCCGCAGAGGGAGCATCAGATACATTGAAGTGAACAAGAAATATTTTAGTCCTCTGCCAAGAGTGTACTATGTTCAGACTGCAGGGTCAGCTGGGCTCTGACTGCTCAGCGTTAAACTTCTACAGTTGGCCTAATGAATTTCCTCAGCCTTTTATTCTGCATGCCTGGTGAAAAGTTTTGGGAGCTGACAGATTGCTATTATGACCACTGAAGACATTGAAAAATGACCAAGGAGAAAGCCACTGTACTGTAGAGGACAAATAGCTTCCCAGGAGAAAAATACTCATGTGGGGTCATTAGCACACATTCAACTTCCTGGGCCTCAAATAGGTGGAGACAGTTAAGCATCTGGCAGAATCGGTACAGAATTTCCCTTCTCATCCCTTAGCAAGTACCAGACGAACAGGAACCAGAGAAAGTAAGCGCAGCCCTCTGAAAGTCCTTGAGTCATGGATCATCCCCATTCTAGTCTGTCCTTTAAATGGCTCAGGCAATTTGCAAGGCTGTGAAACTTGCGAAAGTGCAGACCGTAGTAGTTAGCTGGCCTTCAGTAAACATGGAACGAGCGAACACTATGCTGGCCGTTTGGAACCCTAAGACTGAAGAAAAGAGCCAGAGTCCCTTTCAGGGTTTATGGTTTAGTTAGCAGGTGTAATAAACAAACAGGTGGTGGAGTTAAAATGGTGATGACTGTGGTTGCCCTGGGTTCCTTGAGAGCATAGAAAAGGGTAATTTACCTTGCCTGGGAGATGGATGACACAGTCAGCTCACGGTGTGTACACGGCAAGGTCTGCTCTCTTCCTCATTGTGAAAAGAGGGTGAAGAACACTCAGCTAAAACTACTAAGAAGAAAGTTTAGGTCTTAACTTCATTTTAAATTGGACCCGTTCTTAAGGGGACTGGAGCACTCATCCTTGAATCTGTTTGCCTTAGCCACTGATGAGAAGAAGGATAAGTCATGTGTGGGAAATGCTGATGTCCTGATGGCTAGGACCCTTTCTTTTTCTCCCGTTTAGCTGTTTATTCTTTCATTGACTCAGACTTCTTCCACCCGAGAACATTTTCTAAGAAGAAAGTCTAATAAATTTACATTAAACTCCATGCCTCAAAAGCATACATGCTACAAAGTTTAAGGCTGTTAGTTTATTAAATATGAGAAAAATTAACAATTTTAGCAAACGCTAATGGCCTGGCCTCTATAACCCCAAATTGTTTAGCCTGTCGGTACTCTGCTAAAGTCTCATGGGACTCACATGCTTGCAGAGAGCCTTCGCCAGTGGGCGTGGCCAGCGCTAGCACCTTTCTTTCTGCTGGAGGGTCTGTACAGGCTTCACTCTGTTCAGCGGCTGGGAAACCAGCAACAGCATTGTTTTAGTGGCCAAATCACGCCTTTGTTCCTAAAGAACTCCTGTCACACTTAGGATGCGCTAGTCAAGGCAGGGAAACATTTGGCGGTACTCGCTGCCGGGAATATTCTAGGAGGGAAGTGATTTTACCCAGACGTACTTGAAGGTACAGCAGGGAGAAATCTGGATAAAAAAGAACTCAAGTAACCAGGGTGTTTTTCCTCATCTTTTCCTCATTTACTCAGAATGCTACTTGTATATTAATAAACAGTTTCCCCCGAAAAGACCTTTCTTCCCTTTCTATTAATTTTGATTAATTTTTAAAACCAGGAACTGCTTCAATTGTAGTTTTATATGCTTTACTAACTTGGTGGAAGTTATTTTTACAACCGCAATCTCACTAAGCAAGTCCATGTGCTAATTGTTCCTTTTTTTTTTTTTTTTTTTTTGCTTAATTATCTAGTTTGTTTTTATTTATTTATTTATTTATTTATTTATTTATTTATTTTTTGTGTGTGTATGTGTTCTGTGGTATATGAGTGCATACAAATGCACTTGGATGTATGTGCAAATGTGCACTTGCCTGTGGACGCCAGAGGTTCATACTGGTGTCTTTCTTGAATGCTTTTCATCTTATTTTTGAGACAGAAGTCTCTTGTTGAACTTGGAGCTCAACAACTGGTTAGGTTGTCTGGCTAATGAGCTTTCAGAGATCCACCTGTCTCTGCTGAACCAGTGCCAGGGTCACAGACGTGTATTACTGTACCTGGCTCTTTGTGTGACTGCTAGGAATCTGAATTCAGGTCCTTGCACTTACATAGCAAACACACTATAAAATTATTTTTGACTAATATTGCCAATAATATCCTTTGGAAGCAATTATAGAACAACAATTGAAGCAGTTCCTAGTTTTAAAAATTAACCAAAATTAATAGAAAGGGAAAACCCAACTTTCATGAATTGTATATGTAAAATAGATTATCAGGACATCTAAACATATTTTATGTAATTATTAGGTCAACTTTAAATGTATGGTATATGTTTTGTATACTATATTGAATATTAGTATAAAACATGTTTCTACAACTTACTTATATGTTCTTTAACCCATTTATATTGGAAGATATCTTCCTTATAATTCTGTGTACAGTTCTCTCATGAAAGTAATACAAATAATTTTTATTCTACTTTGGCATTTAGTTTGTTTTATTTTTTTCTAGAAAGTATTGTTTTATTTACGTTCTGAATCTTCTATTCCTTGTGTGTATGTATGAGGGTTTTATTGGTGCTTATTCCAGTACAGAGGGTTTCTGGGTCATAATCCATGCACATTTTCGTGTTTATAATATAAATAATTGCTTTTCAATGCACATCCATCAATTTATACTTCTATAGCTGTGTCTGAAAATTTCCACTTCCTATATACTTTCTAGTAGTTTAAATTAACAGAATTCTTGCTGTTGTAAATCTGATGGACAAAAAAAATTGGTGTTCAGTAACTCCAACACTCCTAGTTTCTGTGGGACTGAAAAACTTTCTGTTTGCTTATTTTCCATTTTAATTTCATCTTTGATTTGGCTTTTAGTTTGTCCCATCTTTATTAGGTCTTTGAGAATTCTGTGCAATATATATGAATGAATATACTCACCTCCCCCCAAACTCTTCCCAGCTCTATCCCCCTTTAAACCCACACAACTTTGTATCCTCTTTTTTTTTTTTAAAAAAAAAAACCCACATTAAGTATAATTTGTTCTGTTCACACACTCTGGGATGTGTGGCCTCTCACTAGAGCATGGTCAACCTACTAGGGCCCATACACTCAAACAAAACTGACTCCCCATCTCCCAGGAATTATCATTTGTTAATAAATTCTTAGCTAGGAGTAAGACTTTGCGCTCACCCCTTCCTCATGCTGGGATTTTTTCAGACCTGAGCTTGCATATGTCTTGTCTATGCTGTCAAAACTGCTATAAGTTCACAGTGATACTGCCCACATGTGTCCCAAAAGCAGTTTCCTTGTAGTCAGCTACCACCTCTGGTGTTTGAGTCTTTCTATCCCATCTTCTGCAATTAGTCCTGAGCCTTTGGAGGTAGAGGATGTGAAAAAGATGTCCTCTTTAGAGGTGTGCATTACCCAGTCTTTGATTCTCTGCTGGTAAGACATGTCCACTGGTGCAATAATGGTACAAATGACATGGGATTAGTCAACCACTTTCTGATTGGATTTAAAGCCAATTCCATAAGTTGAAACCCATTTCTGCACCGTTATCAGGGTTAAGAAACTGTGGCTAGACATAGGTGCCTATTGCTAAATAGGCATACTGTTAAAATGACTCCTAAGGATTCATTGTTAAATCAGTTGATTAGTGCATCTCTCAACCCTTATCTGAGAAGCTTCTATAGCAGATGGTGATTAACACATAGCACTGTATTTGACCAAGGTATGATTTTAAAAAAATGTGACCTTTTCAAGAACCTGAGACTAGGTAGGTCATAGGCTCTACTACTGATGTGTTAAAAAATTATGCTTGATGTGAAGAAACATAAGAGAGCACAAAATTGGGTAACCATCAAAGAGGGGATAGAGCTGGGAGAAGTTGGGGTGGTGGTGGATATATTCATTCATATACATTGTACAGAATTATCAAAGGCCTAACAAAAATGAGAAAAACTGAAGAAACATAGCAATAAAATAACTCCTAAGACATATTGCTATACCATACATAAGTGTATTGCTTTACCCTTATTAGAGAAGCCTTGTCTTGCAGTAGACAGAAATTAACACAGACATCCATAATTGGACAATATGCAGAGAGTGAGAGACTATGGGGTACCCAGCTCGACATGTGATGTCATTATTAATCCCCTCCCGTCAAGGCTCAGGAATATAGGCAGCGGTGGAAGCGGAAATAGTTTAAGAGTTGAAGGTGGTAGATGGCTTAAAGGAAGCAGTGTCCTACAGGCACAACAGGACTGATACTCAAGTGTGCGTACAGATGCTACAAAAGATGCACAAGACCTGTACAAGTTTAAACCAGACAAACAGCAACACTAAGAAAGGTAAGTAGACACAAAGTCCTATGACCAACCAAGAAGCTATCTGCAATTGATACCTGCTGGGTAAGGGAACATCATTTTTCTCCAGTAGAATGTCACTGGGTATAACAACCACTCTCCAAGGCAGGTCCCATGCTTAGGAGTAGTTGGCTAACACAAAATAGACTTCATGATTTTTCTCTTCATTTTATTTTGTTTTGGTATATTCTGTCTTGTTGAATGTTTTTTTTTTTTTTTGATAGAGAAAGAACATGAAGTCAGGTGGGTAGAATCTGGAAGGAGTCTGAGCAGGGGATAATGGAGTAAAATAGACTGTATGAAAAATTTTTAACTGAAAAGAAAAAAGTGTAGCCTTTAAATTTATTTTAGGGATTTTGTTAACATATTGATATGTTTTATTAAAACAGACTGATATGTTTTATTTGAACATCTTGTAATTAAGGTCTCTTGCTTTATTGACTGCTTTTTAACTTTTGTAATGCTTTTCTTGGGGGAAAAGTTTTAGTTTTAATATGATCAAATGTAGGAGTTTTTCCTTTGAGTATTTATGGGGTTTGTATATTGCCTAATTAATCTCTCTCTGATATAGTTCCTTAAATTTCTTCTAACTTGATTTTTTTTTCATGGCTAGTTACTTTTCTGGGAACCATTTCATTTTTAGGTATATTATAATATTGAAAATGTGCATATGTTATGACTCAGAATCTCTATTTACAAGAATGAAATCGAAATCCTTATGTCAAGTATTGTGTATCAACATGCTCCTGACACTGGATTTGGCTAGACAAAGGCCCAGATAATGAAAGAAAAAGTAGACCAGTTGAACTTCATGAAGACTGAGAACATTGATATGTGAAAAGTTTTGATGGAGTTAAAAGATAACTTATATGACAGAAATTATTTAAATACCAAGTTTGGTAAAGGGTTATAATCTAGAAGACATACAGAGAGATCATGTAACTCAGTTATAAAACCTGATTTTAAAATGGGAAAAATATTTAGACACACATTCTTCCAAGAAGGCAAATGACAAGGAAGTTCAGAAAAGATGCTCAGCATGAATTGTCCTTAAAGAGACACAACACAGACACACAATGTGATGTCCTCTCACACCCACTGGGGTGGCAATCAAAAAACAAGCAGACAAAACCAGAAAATAACAAGTATTGTCATCGGCAAGTTTGTCTGAAACTTGAGACCTTCATACACTAGTGTAGGAATGTAAAATGCTACAGCTGCTGTGAAGACAATATAGTGATTTCTTAAAATTTACAATTCTGCATGAATCAGCACTATCAAAATGACTAAAAATTAGGTCCTAATAAGTGTCTATGATCATAACTACATTATTCACAATAGGTAAAATGAAAGCATATATGAGTACACACATACACAACAAACACACATACTATATATAATATATAATATATAATTTTTAATGAATATTCTATTAAAAGGAAAATTCTAACAGGTATTACCACAAAGATGACCCTTGAAGATATTATATACAAGTATACAGATCTTCATGGATACAGTCAGGTGAATAAATTACTTAGGGGAAGGGGAGAATGGAGCATTGTCTTTGAATAAGTTGAATTGCAGTTTTGCAAGATGAAGAATTGTGAGTGTGGAGACGGTGATCATTGCATTACAGTGCTGCATCAGTTACGTTTCTGGTTGCTGTGATAAATACTCAAAGGAAGCAGCTTGAGGGAGGAAGGTTTGATACTGGCCCGTGGCTTGAGAGAATAAGTCTATCATTGCGTGGGAGGCATGATATCGAGCAGCTCATGACCATAGGATTGTGTGTGTGGGACTCCTGACCTCCTTAAATCTCAGGAAATGGGTTGGATGGAAGCGGGGCTGAGTCAGAAGCAGGGTAATAGTTATCAAGGGTAACTTCCCAGTGACTCGCTTCTTCCAGTACAACCCTCTCTGGGAAGGTTCCACAAGTCTCCTAGACAGTACTACCAACTGGCACCAAATAGTAAGCATATGAGCCTGTTGGGGAAAATTCACATTGATACCATAAGATCGGTGAATGTACTCAGGAGCACTGAACTATATCCCTGAAAACGGTTAATATGGTAAATTTTGTGCTGTATATATTTTGCTATAACAAAATGTTTTACTGAAGAACTATAATGATTATAAAAACTGATGATGGTGTTGCTTTAGGGAAGTGGTGAGAAGGCTAATATGACAAGAAATAGTAGCCAAACCTATTTTTAGTGTTTATTTTCTTTTACTATATTTAAAATAAGATATTGGTGGGCTCCACATTCTTATAGATAAAACAGAATGTTAAAATCTTCGTGCCACCTTCTTGGATAGATGCTATTTGAAAGGGAAAGTTATTCTCCTAAGCAGAGAAGAATGATAAAGCTCCTCATACCGAAGCAGCGAGTTTAGGTTGTAATCTACCTTCTTTTATTCAGGCACAAGAAAAAAAGACACACACAGAGGTAATTGTTCTTCCTTGTGTGCACATGTAGTATGTGAGTTTTGAGACACGGAGTCTTGCTATGTAACCCAGACCAGGCTGGCCTTCAACTCATGGTCTTTCTGCCTCTATCTCCTGAGTGCTGAGATTACTGGCATGTGCCACCACACCCTGATTTAGGTTATTTTTTTCCTGAAATCTAAAATATTTATGAACACAGTTTTCTAAAATTGTGTTCCTACATATTATGCTACAGGGTTGTTTTCATAATTTAGAGATTTTCTGTGGGTCTGTTCCAGTTTCTGCTTTTATAAGTTTCTACATATGTTGCTTTATATTTTTCAGTACTGTGTCAAAGGTTTTGGGACCATTCCCTGAAAAATGTAATACTTTAGACCTAGGGCCTAAGAAATTAAAAAAAAAACATAATTTAATGTAGAAATACAAGAAGTGGGGGAAAGTTTGATAGTATAGAGGTATTTCTTTATTGATACTTTAAAACTACCATATAAAAACATAAAATGTTACTTATTCACACAGTAATAGGGTAGGTTCTGATACATGTATGCATTGCATGTTTAAGTCAGGCTAAACATATCTCCTTAGTGTCTTATCTACTTTCTTATGGTGAAAATACTCAGTGTCTTTTCTGGTTTCTGAAATTTATAGCACATTGTTGTAAACTGTAGAACCCCTACTGTGCTATAACTTAGCATATATTAATGAATATCCTCTCCCAATTCCTACTCTTCCTAGTCTCTGATAACCAGCATTCTACTCTCAATTTCTATCAGAATGGTTCTTACAGATTAAAGTAATGATTGGAATCATATGATACTTGTTTTCTGCCCAGTATTGTAAAGCCTTTTGATATTTTTTTTTGTTTTGTCACCATTCAAGATGACTCTGGCAATGGGACGTGTGTGTGTGTGTGTGTGTGTGTGTGTGTGTGTGTGTGTGTGTGTATGCATGTATAACATTCTACTTGCATGCATGTCATATTTTCTTACTTGTTAATGGATTCGAAATTAAATTAGTTTTTTTTCTACTTCTTGACTTTTGTAATAGTGTTGCAATGAGCTTGACTCAGATATGTCTGCAACATAAACAGCTTAATTTCCTTTGGATGTATACTCTAGAAGTGGGATTGGTAGTTCTATTTTTCATTGTTTTGATGTAATGACTACACTAATGTTTCTACCAACAGTGTGAGGTTTTTCCCTGGTCAACACATTTCTGTTAGTGCCTATTCTTGTTAAGCTTCTTGATCATAGTTGTTCTTATTGAATGAGGTATCTCGTTGTGGTTTTGATTTCTATTTCTTTGATTACTAATGTTGAACATTTTTTTCATGAATCTATGGTTCACTTATATGTAACCATTTGAGATAGACCTATTTACACACTATTCTGTAGTGTGAGGCCTTGCATTTAAGTTGTAGTCCATTTGGGATTGACTTTTGTAGGTGGTAAGAGATACATTATTTTGTATATGGATATTTAAATTTTCTAGCTTTGATTGAAAAGTTTGTCCTCTCTCTAATGTCTCTTTTTAGTGTCTTTATAAAAGAAGGCAGTAGATAGAAGAGTTTGCTTATTTGGATTTCTATTCCTTTGCATTAGTTTATGCACCAACTTTTATTCCAGCAACATGCTGTTTTGATTACTAAAGCTTTGTACTATGTTTTGAAGTTAGGAGGTACAAAACTTCTTGACTTAGTCTTTTTGTTCAGACATCTTTGGCTCTGTGAGAATTGTTTTGTGGTTACCTGTCCTATTTAATTTTGTTCTAGCTTTATGAAGAACTTTATTGATATTTTGGTAGAGAATACATTGAATTTGTAAATTATGTTTGTAATGTGTGCATTTTCACAAAATTTATTTTTCTAAGTAATGAACACATTTAATCATTTTATTACTGATATTTTTCATCTATTTGGCTAAATTTATTTCTTGGGTTTTTTTGTGGCACTTTGGAGTGGGATTTCCTTTTTGGATTTATATTTCAGATAATTCATTGTTAGCATATTAGTTATTTTGTTGTTTTTTATGTCATGCAAATTTTCTGAATTCATGTACAGGGTTTAGATTCTTTGCTGAGTTTGTTTAATTTGACTTCTGATAAACAATAACTTTTAATGGGGTTTTGTGTATATACGGTCATGTCATCTGCAAAGATGTTAATTTAACTTAGGCCATCCAATTTGGAAATTATTTGTTTGTTTGTTTGCTTTGACTTAATGTTCTGGCTAGATTTTCTAGAACTGAATTGAGCAACAGTCAAAGTGGACATCCTTGTCCTATGCCAGATTTTATTGTTCAAGCTTTCAGGTTATTTAATCTTATACATTAGTTTAATGTAAATGACCTGTATTTGTTGAAGTATATGTCTCTTATACCTGATATAGTTAACATTTTATCGTGAAAGGATGCTGAACTACATCTGAGAGATAGATAGAGAGGAGGGGGGGACTATATGATACAGTGAAAATTCATGTATCTCTGGAAGACTCCTGGATCATGTTGAATAATTTTTAAAAACTTCTTATTGATTCTTATATCCTGATCCTATTCATCTCCCCATCCCTTTGAATCTGCCCTCTATCCTTGTAATACCCCCCCAATAAAATGAAATTTAAAAGAAAAAACTCTTGTCATTGAAGCTGTAGTGTGACACAGTGAGTTGGATACACAGTATACATTTTAATCCATGCTTCTTTACTTGCAGATGTTCATTGCAATGAGTCATTGATTGGTCTGGTTTGAGACCCCTGGTTTCTACTGCATTATCAATATTCGGCCCTCACTGGGACTCTTCTTGGATATCCTGTTGTTGCTTTGTGTCACAGAGATCCCGTAGCTTTGGATCTGCAGGACTGGATCCTTTATGTGCTCTAGCAGACCATAGATGGGGTGGATGTTGGGGTGGGCCAATTCATAGCCCTGGTTCTGGACCTGGGTGGTAGCTGGGTTGGTCAGCCTGCCAGCTTTCCCTCATCCTTACCATCAGAGGGAGCTCTCTAGCACTTCCCTGGCTAGCTCACCCAGAGCCACAGGCAAGAAGGGGCAGGTTCAGTTCTGCTCTCACAGCCTCAGGGCTGGCTCACCCACATCCACACCACCAGGACCAGCCCTGCTGTGTTGCCCAGGTGAGGTGCGTGGTCTGCTCTCCCAAGTGCTGCAACTGGTAAGGGACCGGGCCAGCTCTCTTGCTCTCATTCTCTGGAGGATATCTCTCCCACCTGCCCTAGGTGGTGAGGAGCCAGGGGCTAGAGAGAGGCATCTCTCCCTTGCCCATGCCACCTCATGGCAGATGAGGGGCGAGGCCAGATCTCTCATGCTCACATTCTCAGGGCAGGCTTACCTGTGCCCGAATCAACAGGGTCAGTTCTACTGTGATGCCCAGGTGACATACATGACTAGCTCTCCTGAGTTGGTGAGGAGTGGGGCCAACTCTGTGCCGCCCTACCTTTAAGGACTTTGGTAGTACAGAAGCCATGGACATCAACACAATCCATGGCTGTAGCAGGGCCACAAGCACAGATATGGTCCTTGGCAGTAGCCCAGGCCCGGACATCAGCATGGCCCCAGGTGGTAAACAGGTCAACTACCTCAGCCCATTCTTTACTGCCTTTGCCTCTTCAGATCTGCCTCTCTCCACAGGACATGAACCATTCTGCCTCCTTTTCTCTCTCCTATACCCCAGCATGTATTTGCTCGCCATAATGGTGCCCAACCCTTGGAGCCGTGGTTTCTCCTACCCACTCAGGGTGGGTAGACCCGGGCAGGAGTCCCTATGCAGTTGTGTGGGGATTTTTCATGTACTAGGTCCTAATCTGAACAATGCTTTTAGTATGATGTTTGATATGGATTTTGGCACCTACGTCCATCAGTTACTTTTGGCCTATAGTTTTCCTTTCTTGTTCTGTCTGACTCATTTAGTAACAAGGTTATCTAACTTCACAGAATGTACTGGAAAAATCATTTTCTCTTCTATTTTTTTTGGAATAAATCAAGGAGAGCTGTTGCTGCTGCTGCTGTTTCTTTAAATATGTGGTGGAATCTAGTCCTAGATTTTCCACTTATAGATGCTTTTTAATCATAAGTCTTGTCACTTGTCATTGGCATACTCAAGTTTTCTATGTAAGTCAGTCTTGGCCCAGGGGTTGTTCAAAATACATTGTGCATTTTTATATAGTCACATAATTTACAGTTTTTTGTTATTGATTTATAGTTTTTGTACATTATGGCTAGAAAAGATAATGATTTTAATTTTAAAAGTTGTTGAGACTTCTTTTGTTACCTGCCATATAAGTTTTGTTGGAGAATATGATATGTGTTGATATGAAAAATGAATGTCTGGAAAAATGCTCTGTGTGTGTCTATTGATTCTCTAGGTCTGAGATGTGGTCTAAATCTTTTGTTGATTTTAATTTATGTCTGAAAGATCTAATCACTGCTGAAAGTGGATAATAAAGTCTCTATAATTGTCTTTAAGCCTGTCAGTAACTACTTTACATATTTGGGCATTCTGATACTGCATGTATAAATTCAGAATTATTTTCTGTTGTTAATAATGAGCATCTTTGTTTCTTTTGACCTCTTTTGATTTAAAGTCTATCTTATCTGTTGCAAGTATGGCTACTCCCAATTTCTTGAGGATTCCTTTGGCAATTAATATCTATCCCATCCCTTCAGTTTCAATTATTTATGTATCAGCACAAGAGAAGTGAGTTTCTCTGAAGCAATACAGTCTTGTTGTTTGCCCCTCTTTATTTGGTAACTCCATGTCTCTTAATTAAAGAATTTCATCTATTTCATTCAGTGCAATGGATGTTAGGTAAAGTCCCGTTGAAGCTGCTGTGTAGTTTGTTTTCCATTGTTGTTGAAGCTCTTTCTTCCCTTTTACAGTCTAGTCTCCATTTGTCTGTCAATCATTTAGTCTGCTAGTTTATTTTGATTCTTTTGTTGATAAGGGTTGCAGATCTTCTGTGCCCCCAAAAGATCATGTATTGAAGGCTTTGTTTCCAATGAACTGATACTCATTGTTGGGGCTTTGGGGAAGTAATTCAATTATGATGATTGCAACTTCATCAGTGGGCTAATACATTGATGGGTTCATATGTTAATGGCATTATTATTGGGAGATGCTGAAATATTAAGAGATGATAGAAGTCACTGAATGCCTGTCTTGTAAGGATGTATCTTGTCCCTTTCACCTTCCTGTCTGTCTCTTCTCTACTTCCTGCCTACCATGAAGTGAACAACTTTGCTCTTCCGTTCCCCCCACCCATATGAGGCAGAAACAATAGGGCCAATATTGTATTGATTTTCAGTCATCATACTGAAGATACAAATGTATGAACAATTCTTACAATATTATGTCTGACTTATTTTTGTATAATCTTGCCAGTGAGTTTTGTATCTTCCCATGCTTTCATCTTAGTTATCATCATTTCTTTGAGTATGAAGAGGTTCCTTTAGCATTTCTGACAGATTGTCTGGTGGATTTATATTTTCTCAGATTTTTATTTGTGGGTTTGTCTCTCATTCATTCATAAAAAGACAGCTTTGATTTGTTTAGTGTTCTTAGTACTGTGGAAGCCTCCTGCCACTCTGTTGGCCTATAAGGATCTTTTGAGAAGTCCACTGTAGGATGAGTCATATCAGTCCATGATATTAGCTTATTTTCTCTTTCTTGCAACCCTGAGAATCTTATTTTTATCTTTTCTTGTTGATAGCATTGTAATCAAGTATCTTGGTGTAGACTGAGTTAACCTTCTTGTACTAAGGGTTTGTATTTTTTAGGTTTATGAAATTATAGCTTGCATTTATTAATAAGCTTTGTATTAATCAGAAAAAAAGTTTTAAAAAATATGTGATTAAGACTTGGCAGGAGACAATGATCCACATGCATGCCTGGCGCCTTATGGTGCATAGTGGTCAGGCTCTATTGTGGTGAGCAAATGTATGGTGGGGTATGGAAGAGAGAGAGAGAGAGACAGAATGGTTCATGTCCTGTGGTCAGAGACAGATCCAAAGAGATGAAAGCAGTGAGGAGTGGGCTGAGGCAAGTGACCTCCTTGCCACCCAGGGCCATGATGATGCTTGGGCCTGGGCTGTTGCCAAGGGCCATATTTGCTTCTGTGGCTCTACTGCAGACATGCTCTATGTTGATGTCCATGACTCCTGTTATCACCAAAGGCAGAGAGGATGGGACTGCCCAGAGTTGGCCCTGCCCCTCACTAGTGGCAACACTGGGGAGAACTGGCTCTGCCCCTCACCAGCTGCAACACTGGAAGGGGTGGGTCTTGCAGCTCATCTGGGCAGTATGACAGAGCTGACCCTGTGGGCAGGAGCACGGCTGAGCTGGCCCTTAGGGTGTGAGAGTGGGAGAACTGGTCCTGCCTCCCTCATCTGCCATTTTGGTGAGGGAAAGATTCCCCACCCCTCCTCACTGCTCACCACCTTCAGCAGGTGGGAGAGCTGACCCAGCCCCTCAGCAACTACAGCACTAGAAAGAGCAGTCCATGTACCTTGTCTGGGCAGCACAGTGGAGCTAAACCTGTTGACCCTGTTGACCAGGGTGGGGGTGAGTCAGCCGAGAATGTGAGCATGGGAGATCTGACATTTCCCCCCATCTGTCATGTGGTGGCATGGGCAAGGGAGAGAAGCCCACCCCTCAGGTGTGGCAGGTGCGAAAGCTGTCGCTGAGGTCACAGAGGGAGAGAGCTGGCCCTGCTTCTCACTAGCTGCAGCATTCAGGAGAGTGGCCACTACATTTCCTGGGCAGCACAGTAGAGCTGGCCCTGGTGGTGGAGGTATAGGTGAGACTGCCCCAAGGGCATGAGAGCTGGACAGCTGGTTCCACCCCTTGCTGCTTACTGCATGGGATGAGCTAGCGGGGGTGATGCTAGAGAAGTCACCCTGATTGTGAGGAGGAGAGAGCTGGCTGGCCGGCCAACCTAGCAACCACCCAGGTCCAGAACCAGAGTTATGAGTTGGCTCACCCCAACATCCACCCCATCTATGATCTGCTGGGGTATGTGAAGGGTTCAGAGTGGCAGGATCTCTATGACTCAGGACAACAATAGGATAGCCAAGAGGATCCCTAGTGAGGGCCCAGTATTGATACTGTAGCAGAACCCAGAGGCCTGGTACCAGACCAATGACTCGATGCAATGAACATTTGCAAGTAAAGATGAGACTGAAGAGTATACTGTGTGACTTGCTGTGTCACACTACAACATCTGCCATGAGATTTTTTCTTTTCTTTTAAATTTTGCTTAGTTTTATCTCAGAGGAGGGGAAGTTGCAAAGGCAGAGGGCAGATGTGAAGGGACAGGGAGATGAGTGGGCCCAAGATTCAGATGTGAAATCCACAAAGAATCAATAAAATGTTAAATTAGAGAAAAATATACAAGCATATTAAACATGAGTGTTGTACTCCTTTGGCATTCTCAAGTCCTCTTTGAACTCCAAATGACCCAGCTAACATTCTACTGTCATTATCCTGAAGTTCTTGCTTGCGTTCTTGATTTATTTTTTCTTTTAATTCTTCCAATTGTGATTCCAAGCGGTCTTTCTTCAAACTCGTCTGTTCGATCCATTCTGTCCTCAATACTATCAATTTAAATTGCACTTAATACGTTTTTCAGATCAAGTATTTATGGATTGCTTCCATGTCTTTGTTAAATTTCTCTGTTAGAGTATGGATAAATTTCTGTTTTCTGTAAGCTCTGAGTTACCTTAAAAAAGCTGTTTAAAATTCCCTAAGAATTCTCTCACGTTGCCCACTATCTGGTCAATTTATGGCATCATGATTTGAACATCAAAGAACCAATGTCCCTTCTGTTTGTTTTTTATATCCTTTGTGTGTGTGTGTGTGTGTGTGTGTGTGTGTGTGTGTAAATGTAAGAGGGTCCGTGAATGTTAAAGTTTAATAGATAATGCCAAATTGTCTTATAAAATAGTTGTGCCAATTTATAGCCTCATTATCTGAATCCTCATTAACTATATATTTATGCTGATGTGCTTAAATTTCTTAAAATTTGTCAACACCATGGAAACATAACACTATTTCTTTTTGTTCTTAATTTACATTTTCGTAATTACTAATGAAGTTGAGCATCATTTTATAGTTTTATTGCCAAATATTGTTTTCTGTTCTGTAAAATGCTTGTTATTTTTTGCCTATTTTCACAAGTTTTTGAAGAATTTCTTTGCATATTTATATATTCTGGATACCAGCTATTTATTAAAAATGCATTGTAAAGTTTTCTCACAATTAGAGCCTGTCTGCTTAGTTCCCAAAGGGTTCTTTTGATGAGTAAAAACCCTCAGTTTTAATGTAGTCTGATGTATCAATTCTTCTGCAGCTAGCACTTTTAGGAGCTTATTGAGATATTGTTCCCCATAGTTTCATAATGATGATATTTCCTGTTTTCTTCCAAAACATCTAAGCAATTCTTCTTCCAAATTTCCTGCAAAGAGCCCAGGATAACACCAGATGTAGGCGTTGGTGTAGCAGGAACTTCAGGGCAGAGACTGGGTGTGTTGAATGGTTGTGCTCTGTCTCCTTCTTCGAAGTGGTGTGCTCAGAGAAATAGGTTCTCTCTGTCTTGTCTTCTGTCAGTCACAGCTCAGTTTCAGTATTGGATATGCTGCATGATCAATAAATTGGAGACATTGTTTTCACAGAGCAAAAGGCACACAATAAAACAACATCGTTTATTTGTTCTGATGGTAACCTCCAGCTGTATGATACTTGTTTATTAAGACAACTCGTGGTTTTTACCGGTACTGTGGTGGGCAGACCAGGGCAGATGAGGTCTAACCATTCCTTTCAGGAAAGCATCTCTGCACTGGGTGTTCAGAAGCAGCCTTTACTGAAGAGCAGGGGCAGGAGGTGGTTATTGATTTGTGGGTCATGTGTTTCTTTAGCTCTCCTCAGGACATGAGGGTCAGTCATCTAAGTCACTATAGGCAGAGGACAAGCATTGCCCTTCACAGCCACTGACCCATAGGCATAAGACATGATGCTATCATGGTGGAAGGGCCATGTGTAGCATCTGAGCAAGAACAGGAAGGACTGTTCAGCCTAGGACACGAATGAAGGCTGGTGTGTGTGTGTGTGTGTGTGTGTGTGTGTGTGTGTGTGTGTGTGTGTATGATATTTAGGGTAGATCTTCCCACCTCTATTAACCCAATTTAGAAACTCTCTCACAGACCAGATGTGTGTAGAAATATTTCCCTTGTGATTCTAAATCTCACCAAGTTGCCATTCCAGATTAACCATCACAGATTCCTAAAGTAAAGATCAAATGAATTGGTGAAAGTCTTCCTTCTGAGACTGAAACAAACAAGCAAGCAAACAAGCAAAAAACAAACAAAAACCCAGGAAAGTATTCTTGTTATCTTTTTCTCACCCATTAGCTTGATATTTAAGTAGGAGTAGCTAAGTAATATATAATTAAAAGTAGAAACATAGAAAATAAAAATGTATTTAATTTTCCAAAATGCATGAAATTTCTCATATGCATAAAATTTCTATCTCCTACAAACCTGAAGATGAGTTGTTTTCAGAAAAGCATTGAAGAAGGTTACTGATTAAACCTGAATTAATATATGTTTTCCTTTAAGGGACAAAGGGAAAACAAAACTTTTAATTTCATACCATGCCGGTGTGGTAGTATACATGGGTAGTCTGAGCATGGGGAGGTTGGGGTAGGCAGATTGAGAGAAAGTTCAGGGCCACTCTGAGCTATGTACCCAGGACTCTCTATCAAAAAACAAAACAAAACGACCAAGCGAGAACTTATCTTTATCATAAAATGTTTAGAAATTTAGAAATAAATCCAATGAAAGAAACCATTTCAGTTCACAGAATAATAAGACATCATCAAGTGAAGAAGACCCAACTAAAAACAAAACTCACTATTGGAAACACATCAGTTTTATCAGTCTCATTGTAGTTTCAGTAAAATCCCAGTCAAATCTTCTCATTTTGTGTGTAGAGTTAACAATACTCATTCTAAAACTTACTCAAAATGAGAAAGGGTAAATCTTAAAAATTATGACTGTCCTATAAAGGGAGTATCATTAAATAATATAAAGTATTACTTCATGTAAGAAAATAGTTCATTACTCAGAGTCATTATGGTATTTTAAAGAGAATATTCTGGTTAGCTTTTTGTTTTACTCTCCACTTTTGCAGCTACACCCCACTGACAATGTGTGTCTGAGTTAAGGACAGGATCAACTTCTGCTTCTGTTTTCCAGAAGACAAAATAACCCCTTGGGTCATTTTGATTTTCTCTGAAATTAAGCTTTAGTGCACATGTGTGTTACTTCAGTTCTTAGATTCCATCCTTTTGTGCCATTTACTCATTTCTGTAGTTTTATGCTAGTTCTAAGCTTTCTTATCAGACCCATTGGACTTCAGGTGATAATTCTTTTAAAACTCACCAACAATAAAAATTATGCTAGCAACTTTAAATATCACAAAATTATGGTTACTGCAAACTTCCAGGGCAATATATATATATATATATATATATATATATATATATATATATAATATTATATTTTATTATTTTTATAAGTCAGATTAACACACTGGTATAAATAATTCATGTTTAGAAATTAGACCAAAATTCAATAATTTCATATTTTTCATAGTTGTAAAGTAACTAATGATACTCCACTTATTTAAAACACATGGAAATTGAGTACAGGAGCTTTTAAGTGATTACAATTTGCACATTTAGTAGGTAGCAACTTGCCACCAGATGGTGCCTCTCTCACTACTGCTTCTATCAGAGTTCCAGAGAGTGACTTTCTTTAGAGTGTGGAAAGAGGAGTCTAAACAGAGAGCAATGAGGAAGAGGTGGAGTTTGAAAGGTCTTAAAGCCAAGTTTCCAGATGGAGGAGAATCCATTTAGAATTTTGTAACGGCAATGACCAGTATCGATAGGTCTTGCGTGGTGCTGTTTATAATGGGAAAAGTCATGATGTATTAGTTGTTGTGACATCTACCCCGGCACCTGATCACACAGCATATACATGGAAATCATGAATGTCTCTGTAAACTTGACAGCAGCAGCAGAAGCTGCTGTATTTCTATGCTTGTCCATGTGATTAAAGGCTGTCTGTCATTGGAGAGTCCTTTGTTCTATCTAGACTTTTATTTCAACTCAAGCTACATTTATCTCTGAGTACCAGGAAATCATCCCAGATCAAAAGGTATTTTCTACCCTGTTTTTGAGACTCATTCTTGTAGTTCTTCCAGGCTTTCTTCCCCAGGACCAGGACATACCTGGTTCTAAAGCTGTTGAACAAGTTCAAACTTCATAGAGCTAAATAGAGTGTGTTCTCAGCCAAAGGTTGGCTTGTTAGCGATCCTCCATTTCTTTCAAACACTAAGGTGAACTGGGAACAAAAGAAAGGAAGCAGGTTTTCCAAATGAAAGGAAGGTGGGGAGAAAAGTAAGGACAATAGAGGGTTCAGGATTACAGAAGTGAGGATGGCGAGGAAGGGAAAGTATATTACCCTATAAGAGTTTTCCCTGTTTCAGAATGGAGCAAAAGAATGGAGGGAGGAAGGGAGGCAGGCAGAATAAACAGAACACAGAGACTGCAGTCTAATGTATAAACTGAGTGCAGATTTTGCCAGCTTTGAACTCTTGGGTAACTTACTGAGCTTTACCATCCTCAGTTTCTATTTGCAAAATGTAATTACTAATATAATGGCACCCTGTTTGCAGTATTGTTAGGAGGAACAATGATCATAATGCTTAAAGTGGGCTTAGTTCACAGTGTATCCATCTGTTTTCTGTCTCCAAACACATTACACAGACTGTGGTTCTAAACAAGTATACCCTGCAAAGGAAAGATGTTTAAGTTGGGCTGTGGTTCTGCAGGGTAGGTTCAAAGACAAAAGGACATGTCTGTCAATAAATAGATTTCTTGTTGATAGCACAGGATATCACAAATTAAGAGAGGGAGCATGTGCATGCATATGTTTCTTCCCCCACTACATCTTCTAAAGGTACTAGGAAATTTTTTTTTAATCATGAATGCACTAATCTAATGATCTCATATAATCACAGTTCTTTTCTTAAGGTCCAGTGGCAGGCACCACAGTTAAATTATGTCTCCACTGCCTTAACACCACACATTAGGGCCTAGGGTGGGATTGGGGCCACCAAAACCATTTAAATACTAACAATACTAAATAAATAGAGATCAATCTTGTCTGGGTGGTGGTGGCGTATGCCTTTGATACCACAGGATTAATTAGGAGACAGAGGCAGGTGGATCTCTGTGAGTTCGAGGCCAGCCTGGTTTACAGAGTGAGTTCCAGGACAGCCAGGGCTGTTACACAGAGAAACTCTGTCTTGAAAAACAAAAAACAAACACAAAAATAGAGACCAATATTGAAATTATTGACAATTCTTTCTTTTTTTTGTCTTACACAAAAGTTTTAAAATCTAATGTTCTATTTCTTACATATTTAATCCATAATAACTCAGTCAGAAATCAAACTAACATCACTTAAGAAAGTTAACAACTTTCCTGTGAAATTAGTGTCCTCATTTAGTATAATAAATATAATCAAATAATTAAAATATTTGGCAAAATTGCAATATGTTTATTTGTTTAGAGTTGAGTTGGTGATTATCTTAACTTTTGCTTAGGTATACTTAAATTATCAGGTGTATTTGAGAATTAAATAGTTCTTAAAATTAAACATATACATACACATATATACATATACATACATATACACACACACACACATATAATCTTGGATGAGTCAGGTTTTCTTCTCCCATTAATTGCAAATGGTACCATTTTCAGCAAGATACAATTCTCCTTACCTAAGACTCTAAGAACAGTCCAGACAGCTCTGTTCTTAAGACAGGGTCTCCAGTCTGCAGATAATCAAATTCTGTTGAATTTGCAGAGTGATCTCCTTAGCCTCATTCAGGATCTTAAGCCGTAAGTAAGTGATTATGAGGACTCTTCAGTTCTAATGGAATGAGAATTTTCCTCAGAACTAAACGTCTTCCCTCTTGCATGCTTCATAAAGCCCTTTGCAATATCAGCATGGACTGTGTAAAAACCAGAGCTGAAACTTCAACTGGAATTCTTACCACTCTCATTGTTTAATATTTTTATTTTATTTTTGAGATTGCCATAGAATTGCAGCATTTCCCCCTTCCTCTTCCTCTTCCCTCCAAAGCCTCCTATATAGCTCTCCCTCAAATTCATGGTATCTTTTCACTAATTATTATTGCATATATATGTATGTGTAGGCATATGATGCATGTGTATATATGTGTATATACATTCCTAAATATATCCTGTTCAGTTCATATAACGTTACTTTATGTATGTATTCAAGGCTGACCATTTGGTACTGGACAACTAATTACTGTGCTCTTCCCTGGGAATGACCGACTCTTCTCCTCCCAGCTTTCTCCGATTGCCTATAGTTCTTTGTGGAGGGTTGTGGTCTTGTCGGCTTTGGCATGTCCACTGGTGTTGTCCTTGGTAAGTTTACACTGGCAGTCATGTTTGTGAGACTCTAAGGTTGTAGCTTCTGCTATTACTGAAATATACAACCTCATAGTTTAATTTAAAGAAAACTAGATGGAGGGTCTTTGCTTTCAGTTTGATTTAGACAAGAATCAATAACAATACTTTAAGGAAGTTTACCTCATTGTAAAATTATCAGTCTTCTGATTTTTTTTCTAGCTCTAATACCACATTCATATGTTGGTCACTTTCAAATTTCTTTCATTTGTATAAATGCCTGCCTACCCAGAGCACTAGTGCGGTTTTGATTCTTACCTTCAGAACGTATAGGAGGCTGTTGCAGGTCTGATCATTGCATCATGCTTTATTTATCATTTTGTCCTTTTCTGTAGACTTCAGTGGGGTAGATAATTATATTTTTAAATCACTTTCACACGAGCCATATGAAGTTGGAAAAATAAGGTTAATTTATGTCTATGGACCAAGTACATTCTCTCAGCCATTTCAAAATTAGAATCAGATAGTCACAGTTAAGTAGCAGATATTGGTAAAGTCAGTGTCTGTACTGGAAGGGAGTAGCTGGGAGAGAAACCTTCCTATACTCTCCAAATGGAGCAGATTAAGCAAAAAATTAAAAGCTGTGTAAATTAAGATGTACATATTGATCAGCACTTTGTGCATTGTGTGTTGGCAGCGATTCACTCTCAGTCCAGTAATTAGTGTTTGGCTGTCTGAAAAGGCAACATGCCTGGCGGTGTGAGTTTTCAGATCAGGGATGAGGTTTGAGCTTTCAGTCCAAGAAGTTTCAATGATGTTTTAAAAATCTTGCATACTATCCATTTTCATAATTTGTACACCAAGTAGATAGGAATGGCAGGCTTCCTGTGTCAGGGCAAGGGGTCCCTCTTTTTCATGACACAGAAGCAACTTGCCAGCTTGTGTCCTCTGGTAGAGGATGATATCAACGTCTTTCGTCTTTTATATATAAAAGGAATTTGGCTACCTTAAAAATTTAGATGTATTTACTTAGTATTGGCCAAAATGGGGGCTTGGAGATGTGACTCAGAGGTGTATGTTCACATCTGGCATACCCAGAGTCCTGTCCTCTATCTTCCCATGACAAAAATATGAGAATTAAATTTCTGTAAAAAAAAAAATTATTCAAAGGGACTTTTGCTGTTGTTATTTTACTCAAGATTGAGTAAATGTATCAAAATAATATGTAAGGAGCAGCTGCCGCAGAATGAACTGAGCAGAGTATAACTTGCCTTTAATAAACATTTTGTAATCCACTGATAGGACGGTGGTGTGACCTGCTGTTCACATTCCAGTCCTCAGTCGGATGCAGAGGAGCCTCCATTTTTATGCAAATTACTTCTTGTGGTCCTGTTCACATGTGCATCTTGTGGTCCTATACTCAGTGAGACTCCATTAGAGAAAACTATTTTTCCTTTGCTAATGGTTGTCAGTTGGAGATCTACCCTCCCTTTCTTCCTTGAATTCTTTATTTCCTAGGATCAAATATTATTTTTATATTTCTGGTTCCAGGGTAGATGAAATTTATACTGATACAAAATACCTTCACAATACAACTATTGTCTTTTTATAATTTTTAAAATATTTTTGAGGTTATAACTATTCTTTATATTTATTTCATTGTGATCCTATTCTGCATTAGTCATTAATGCATCTTACAGGAAACATTTAGCTACCATCTTCCAAGTACCTGATAAATTTTTATCGTTTGGATTCCTTGTCTTTTTTAGGGTGTGATGGTCTGGTCAATTCTGACAAGAGAGCTCTGAGCAAAAGTGACTCATATGCTTTCCAGTGGGAATGTCAGGTTATCTGTGGGAAGTTCCACAAATTCTTTTCTCCGCTCAGCTGGCTACTGGATAGGCAAGATGCAGAATTCTTCACCACACTAGGTTCCTAGGTAATAAAAAATTTGCTAACCCATGATGAATACACAGTATGAGGGAAATGTAATTATATTTTGAGATGCTGAGATTGACAGAAAAATTATTGCTGTAAATTCTAGCCTTTCTTGGCTAATTTCCATGTGATGTTCCATTTCATGATGCTGGATACTATTTCTTAATTAATTAATATTAATTAGCTTTTATTGAAATTAACTTTTTCATACATTATATTCTGATCATGATTTCTCCTCCTTCAAGTCCTCCCAAATCCTCCCATATCCCCACCAAGCCAACTCTAAGCCTTCTTTCTCTCTTTCTTTGGAAAACAAATAGGCCAATTTAAAAAAAAAAAAAGAAACAAGATCAAAACAAAGCAAAAAGACAAAACAAACAAACAAACAAACAAAAGCAAAGCAAAGTAAAAGCATGCCTGAGAAACACACTCACAAAGACATGCCCAACACATGCACATGCACAAACTTCATAAAAACACGAAATCGATAACCATAGTAGATAAGTAAACCAAGACAAGGAAAGTAAAAACGTGCCCAAATAAAGCATTATGAGAGAAAACATTTCCAAAAATATCACTTAGCTCTTTTTGTGTTGGCCTTCTACTGCTGGGCCTCACTTGATTGTGTACTCAGAGAGACTCCATTGAAGAAAACTATTCTTTCTTTTGTGAATGGTTGCCAGTTGGAGGTAGCTTCTGGTACAGAGATGTTGGCTTGTGACCACGTCTCCTCTTAGCACTGGGACCCCATGGGGCTTAGAACTGTGCAGGCCCCGTGGATGTTGCCACACTCTCTGTGAACTCATGTCCATCAGTACTATTGTGTTTAGAAGGCCTTGTTTCTTTCATGTCTTCCATCCCCACTGCCTCTAACCATCTTTCTACCTCCTCTTCTGCTTTGATCTTTGAGCCCTGAGGGAAGCGATTTGATGGTGACATCTCATTTAAGAATGAGTGTTCCAATGTCTCTCACTTTCTGCATGGTCCAGTTGTGGATCTCTGTATTAGTTCCCATTAGTTAGCAGGAGGAAGCTTCTCTAATGCTGACTGAGATAGACACTGATTTATGGATATATCATCAGGAGTCATTTTATTGCTGTGTTCCTTTGGCAGAACCATAGTATTTGGTTTTCTCCTAGGTTCATGGCCTATCCAGTGTCAGGTGTCAAGCACGGAGTGGGCCTTAAATCCAATCAGATGATGGTTGGTTACTCCCACAACTTTTGTGCTACTATTACACCAATGTGTCATGCAGTCAGACCACCATTGTAGATCAAAGGTTTTGGTAGCAGGGTTGGAGTTTAGCTTTCTCCTCCAGAAGCATGCAGGGTACTTTTCAGTACCATAAACACTAGTCAGTAGATATGAAGGCCATAGGCATGCATCAGCTAGACGTCTCATTGTTCAGTGAGATATGTAGGCATTGTATGCAGCAATGGAGCATTACATGAATTTGTGGAGAGCAAGTAATAACCTTGGCAAGAATCTTTTGGGGATTTTCATGAAGCCCCTTTGGCAGCAACTCAATTAGATGTAACCCATTCCTGGCACTGGGGGTTTCGCTTGGTGTTGAGAGAGGTCTACCTGAAAGAGAGGTCTATGCTGTGCAAACTGGACAAGCAGGACATGAAGGAAAAAGACTGCCAAACTTTGGCCAAACAAGGCAGAGCAGTCCTTCAAAATTCCTGCTTCATAGAAATGTCTGCCAGACATTCTTCAGGACACACAGGAAAATGACTTTTGGACTTTGCCAACACTTGTTGGGACAGTCTTCCAAAATTCCTGTTTCATAGAAGAGTCTGCCAGATATTCTAGGCCTGTAGGCTGAAAATTGGATGCACCAATGTTGCAGAGGAACCTTGGATGACTATCCCAGCAGCCAGGTGTCTCTGTCATTTCTGTAGTTTTGGAAATGGTTTGTACTGCATTTCTCATTACTCAGGTGATACTTTATTCTTCTGTGGTCTTTGATGAAGTTGAAGATTAGATAGTTATAGTTACAGTTTTCCCTACTTATGATAGAAGCTAAATTAGGTACAGAGTTTTTGACTTATCACTATAGAATAGATAATAGAGTAATTTCTCTGAATTTGCCAAATACAAATGGATTGGACATTGTGAACATAATCCTTACTTGATAACTGTTCTTGTTGTATACAGCTTTACTATGTTAAAGTTAAAACCTTTCTTTTTACTTAGACAAAAAGGGGAAAATGTTGTGGAATATTATTTTAACTATGTGAAGATGTATTACATTTGTAAGTGTGCATACATTTGTGTATATATGTGTGTAGCATTTTGTATATATTGTATAATGTTAAAAAGAATTTAAAGATTGTAGAACCCAGGAATTATCTCTCATTAAGCTGTGTGACTTATTACTTTATTTGCAAGATATTTAAGTGTTTTATTTTATATATATATCTATATATATGCATTGTATATAGTATTTTGTTACATAAGGACATTCCATATAAGCATATAATATGTTGAAGATATTCGCCCTCATATCTTCTTTCCTTCAACTTTTCTCCACTCCCCCTTCAACTGGTCCCCTTTGTTACCCTAGAAAGTTTTGCTTCTATTTTCCTGTCATATAAACATACACGGTCTTATGTATCTATATAAAATGCAGGAACATACATATGAGGAAACATGTTTGTGTTTCAGAAACTGCCTTTTTTCATTTAATATGATTATCTCCATTTGTATCAATTTTAGAGTGAAAAAATACCTTTGTACTTTGTGGATGAACTATTTCATTGTGTACATATCATATATTTTCTTTATACTTTCGTCTGTTGTTTAGTATGTTTAGTAAGCTGGCTAAGTTTAGTATTCTGCATAGTGCTGCAGTAAACATCAAAGAAAGTACAGATTCTTGTTGTATGCTGACTTGGAGTCCTTTGGGTAAATAATCAGGAGTAGTCTGACTAGGTTTCATGGTAGGTCTCTTTTCACCTCCTTGAGACATACTGATTTCCATAGTAGCTGATTTTTTTTGTATTGCCACCAGCACTAAAATCCTTGCCAAAATTTGTTGTGTTTTTTTATTTTAATTTTTTTAATGCTGCAAAGAGAAGTTTCTTTGATGAAGAGCAAGAACTACACTTATCTATGGGTATAAGCATTTAGCATACCGTTAGGAATCATACTGGTTTAGTAAAGTGGCTGTCATACTTTCTCTTCTAAGATCCACAACCTCACTATCCCTGGGTAGTTGGCAAGATATCCATGAGCAAGCTCAACTTCCTCCTTGTTGAATATGCCTTAAGCCCAATTAGAGTTGATATTAAGCACAACTGTTGAACCTTTAGGGATAACTTTGTCATGCCATTGTTGTGATTCATAGGTATCATGGCTGGTAGGACTAATGATTGCTTGTATCTGTTGGAAGCTCCAATAGCATCTTCAGTACTGTGAGAGCTAGTCCTCAGAGAGGGGCCTTATGGGTCAGATCCCACTGGAATCCTGAGTTCTGTGTCTGAAGTACATGGTGTCTTAAGTAGCAGGGATTTGCCTTTAACTTCTGAGAGGGAACTAATGGGCAACAGCCATAGCTTATATTGCTTTGGGAGTCTCTTGGATTCCCCTTACCAGCAATTTATAAAGAGGTTTCTTATGTCTGGTGGTGGTGTTTCTGCCAGATAGTCTATAGCTCTTAGGCAGGAGGAGAATTACTTCCTCAAGTGGAACAGCTTCATTGGGATCATGTTGAATCCATAAATTGTACTTAGTAGAAGGTCTTTTTCACAGTATCGATTCTCCCAATCCAGGAGCATGTGGGGGTGTCATTCCATTTTCTAGTGTCTTTCTCAACTTCTTTCTTCAGAGATTTAAAGCTTTCATTGTAGAAGTCTTTCACTTGGCTGGGTTCTCTCTCTCTCTCTCTCTCTCTCTCTCTCTCTCTCTCTCTCTCTCTCTCTCTCTCTCTCTCCATGTATATTGAGGCTATTATGAATAAGTGTGTGCCCATGATCTCTTTCTCAGCATGGTTGTTGGTATGTTTAGAAAGGCAATTAGAAGGCAATTGATTTTTATAAGTTGATTTTGTATCCTTCCACTTTGCTGAAATTGTTGGCCAATTTTTAGATGTTTCCCCATTATTCCACACATCTACCTCCTACTTTCCTGTATGTGTATTTACAGATATAGTTCATATTAGGGTTTCTTGCATGTGCCAGGGTGTGGCATTGTTCACTGGACATGGGAAAGTTACTAGTAGCTATATATTGAATAAAAAAGGACCCCTTTCTTCAACAGCTGTTAACCGCCAACAGCATCTCATCCAGGGGTGGGGCCTCATGCACCACTCTCCCATTTCTGATGTAAGGTTGAAAGACTGTCTTGATCTTCTTATGCATGAAACCCTAGATGCTGTGCATTCTGGCCTCAATACCTTGTTATGTATAGAAGACAGAATTTCAAAGCTTTGCTCTTCATCTTTTGTCTCTTACATTCTTGTACCCCCTCTTCAGTTATATTCCCCGAACTTTATTGGTGTGATAAACATGTTTCATTTACAACTGAGCACTTAATAATCACTTACTCAGAGTAACTTGACTAGTTATGAGTCTCTACATTACCCACTGAAGCCTTACATGTAGGAATACAAACCTTCAATGTGGTGGGTTAAGAGTTGGGGATCTTTTGAAGATTATTTTGTCTGATGTTACATGTAATTTTTAGTAGATAATTCTTTATCAAATTAATAAAGTTTTCATCTAATCCTAGTTTACTGAGATTATTTTTAATCAAAAAATAAACACTGGATTTGGTCAAATTCTTCGTCTGAATTTACTGGCGATCATATGGTTTTAGTTGATGGCCACATTGATCTTTGAGTGTTGGACCTGCTTTGTCATCTGAATGTCCTAGCTATGTATATGTATGTATATATATATATATATATATATATATATATATTTGTTGAAATTTCAATGCTAATATTTTTGTAAAGATCTTTGAATCAATGCTCATGAATATATATGTATATACACATATTCTTCTAATATTTCAGCATTAGAGTAACACTTGCCTCATAGAATAAGTTAAGAGGTATTCTTTCTGTACACAGTGCTTGAACGGATATTAGTGTGCTTTGTTACTTGAATGTGTGGTAGCATTCACCAGCAAACTTGGATTGTTAGTAACTTAATTTATTACTTTTGCAATTTTATTTTTATTGTCTTTTCTACCTGTGCTTCAATAGATTGTGTTCTAAGGAACTGGTCCATATGATCTATTGAATTATGCTTGTAGAGAGTTTGTAGAAGTCTTTTTATTGTTTTTGGATGCCTATAGAATTTGTGCTCTTGATGGGAGCCTTTTGGATTATCTGGTGGAAACCATAGATGCTTTTAGAATAAAACAATTAAATCACAAGTGCAAAAGAAGCAATTATCTATGACTATCCATGGAACTTATTTTTCTATTACACATCCAGCTCCCTATTAAAGAATTCAAGATTTTTGGCACACTCTTGTTTTGTCATCTTTTCTAAGTTGTATGTCAGATTCTGATTTCTATATTCAATGTAATTCCACAGTGGAAATCTAGAGGTTGACAAAAACAGTTTCTTTTATATACCTTTAATCAATTTTTCAGAAAAATAATAGTTTTATTATATTCTAATTAATATCATTAAAATGGAAAGAGATCACACCCCCTGACTAAGTTAAGGCTGAGAAGGGGACAGAGATAGAACAGAAACAGCTTGCTATTCTGCCCGTAAGCATCTATATAGTCATTTTCTAAGTATTGTTTCCTAGAAATTTTGATTGTGTTGGATAATAAATTCAGTTCTTTTCATTTTAAAGATCTTAAAATTAGGTTTCTATCACCTGAAGCCAAAATATATCTATATTCTTTATTATTTATACAAAGAAGCCAGCACCTGAAAAAGTAATGTGATTTGCTCTAGATTCACAATCAGAGACAGAATAAGCCCTTAAATCTTTCAGGCCAGAATTTTTCCCATCTCATTCATTCCCATTTTTGAGGGGATTCCTGAAGCTGCAGTTTTAGAAGTTGGTGATTTTCTGTCTTGCTTCAGGTTCGCTGTACATTCTCTGACTCTATCAACCATTCTGTGTCACTTGCAAAATGAAGTTCCCAATCACTCATGCTCCTGACACAGAGGCAATAGAACTGACAGATTCGGAGGCAATAAAAGAGATGCCTTTTTGTTCTGAGTATCTGTCTTCTAAGAAATAAATAAATTTGAGTTTTGATGGGATAACTTGTGAATAATTCGTAGATGGGATATTTAGAGCACTACCTTTTCCAAGGTTATGGCAGCTACTGTAAGTGGAAGTGTGTTCTCTCCTACCTGGCTGGACTTAAAAATTGAGATTTTAGTCTTTATTCTAATATGAAAACTCCATAAACTGTTCTTTAGAACTTCTAAAGCTAAGGAATTCTGTAGAACTTATTTTGATGAGAATTTGACCATTGATTTTATTAGTATAGCTTTGGATTTCAGAAAACATGATACTACTCCCTAGGTCGAAGGTATAGGAAGTCTGACCCAAATTGTCTTTGGCTTTCTAGTATATTACCATCATTAAATTAATTTGGAGGTTCAGTCTCTTATCAGCACAACTCAGGAAGAAAAGCATCTGGCCTCTCAATAAGTTGGTCTTGACTTAGAGGTAAGTGTTATGGAACATTCTTGTCCCTGCATCTCTGACCCTTCAGAGCAACTTGGAGGAGGCATTACTAATATCAAAGTGAATTTCCCTTAAAAAATACTTGTACATGGAGTTTGTTCATCCAACAGCAAAGGCAGAAACAGCTGTCGTATTCTTGCTGATCCTAGCCCTTCCATGCCATGATCTTCACTGTGGTGTCAGGATGCATGAGTATGAAAGGAGTCAACTGGATGTGTGTGATCATAGCATTAGCCAAGTAGAACAACATTATACAACACAAAAGCACAACAGATTGTGGCTTTTAGCCATTCTATTTTCAGATTGTATTAAAAAATAGGAATAGTTCTTTTCGAACTAGTGCAAAAATCCTGCCTTCTGAAATGGAAGTCCCACTTGGGGGTTATTAGTGTCATACAGCAGCACTTATTTGGTAAAGGAGAAGTTACTATTGTGTCTGGATTGAATAGAGCTGTGCAGAGTGAACCTGGTTATACTGCAGACGTCACACATGTGGTACTTCTGCATCTGTAGACTCCTCAGTGGATGGCTATAGAAGATCAACACACATTTGCTAACGTGGACCGTGAGAGACTAGCTCCCCCGATTTGCCCAGAGTAATAAAAGGAATGCCTCAGAATAGCGAAGGGTAGGAAACTTTTTTATCTGAGGGTAATTAGGAACAAGTTTTAATCTATGACTGGTGAAATAAGGAAACACACATGTTTTCTGATGTTAACTTTCTCTTTTACTTCATCTTAAGAATGTTCTCTGGCTCTTACGTCTCCACACAGCTACATGTCTCCACATTGCTACAATCTATACATACAGCTCTATGTCTTTCTTTATACACATACAGCCATACATCTCTATACACAATTACATCTGATTTCACATAGCTACACATCTATCTTTTACATACATTTCTCTTCTGCATCTCTTTTCTATACAGCTTCGTCTTCCTTACCTCCACACAATTACAAATCTCCACACAGCCACAGCTGAACATTTCATTTACATTGCTCTCTCACCATACAGCACTTTACACAGTTCCTAGGCACTGCTCCTCTATGTAGCAGCTCTTGCATACAGCTCTCTCTCTCACACTCATTTACACACACACTTCTAGGTTATTCACTCATTCTTTACTCATTCACTTTCACTCACTCACTTCCTCACACTTCACCCATGCTTCTTCTCTCATGCTTCTTCTTCTTCATCTCTCACTCAGCACACACACACACACACACACACACACACACACACACACACACTTCACCCACATTACCACTTCACATAGCTCTACACAGGCATCTCTCTCCACACCACCGCTGCTGCTTCATAGCCAAAATCTGGACAATTATAGATTACATTTTCAGGGCCCTACCCATTCTCAAAACACAAGATAAGTCATGCAGCTTGTTTTAGGCTAGTAATGTCACGTTGACCCATGCACATAGCTCTAAGTTGGTAAGAGGTCCCAGACATTAAACAGTTGGCTGAACCTTGAGCGGTCAGGGTACATGCAGAAAGGGAGCTACTGCAAGGACTGTGTCTAGATGTAAACAGCCTCCCCTTGATTTAGCAGTAAACAACACCTGGGAATTAGTCTTTGTGTATATTCTGTAGGGGCAGCTTAGTCTGTTTTGAACTAGTTCTAAGGTCTTTGCAAAATGTGTAAAAGGACTGTCTTTGAGACAGAGAATACTGTTACTTTCCTGTGTCAGTAAAGAAGAATATTCTGGTAATATTTCTGTTCATCAGAATTATACAGCTTAAACAGAAATCCACAGCTGAGTGCCCAGAGATGTAGAACACACCACCAAGGGCTGTGGAAAGCACCGCACAGCTGTTCTTATAGGGAGGTATAACGGTGGCACCTGAGAAAGTCACAGACAGAAAACAACCAATTTCCACAGCCAGCGACCCCACGGCTCTGCCAGGTAGGGCTCCTCATCAAGGAGTTATACCTCTGTTGGGTCAACTTGTCAAACACTAGTTGTCACCTGCTGCATACTCCTACAGCCCTCAGCAATTTGCAATTCACAGATGTAGCTCAGTCCCTAATTTAAAGGCTGACACTTCTTGTCTTTACATTTCCTTAATCCTTTGAATAACGTTTGATCTAGGAAGGGGGTAGCTTGAATAGTAACCTGGGTTACATCTGAACTTTTGGAAATGAAAAAATAAAAGAAGATATGATTCAATAAGGAATAGCCACATGAGAGTCTGGAAAAAGAGCTTAGCAGTTAAAAATGCCTTTTTTTTTTTTTTTTTTTTTGCTCTTCTTGAGTATTATGAGTTTGATTTTCAGCACCCACATTTTTTTTTTCTTACAGCTACCCATAACCTGATCTTCAAGGTGGTGGCTAGCTCCAGGGGGCTCAGAGTCCTTGTCTGGTCTTTGGGGACACCTACATGCACGTGCACGTATCCCCACTCACATAAACACATATAATTGTGGTGGTATTGTGTTCCCCAAAATATTGTGTATCCTAATAAACTTATCTGGGATCAGAGTACAGAAAAGCCACAATATTAAACATAGAGGTTAGGCAGTGGTAGCACACGCCCTTAATCCTAGCACTCCAGAGGTAGAAATCCCTCTGGATCTCTGTGAGTTCAAGGCCGCATTGGAAACAGCCAGGCATGGTGACTCACGCCTTTAATCCCAGAAAGCAGCCTTTAATCCCAGGGAGTGGTGGTAGAAAGCAGAAAGGTTTATAAGGCGTGAGGACCAGAAATTGGAAGCATTTGCCTGGTTAAGCGTTTGGCTGGTTAAGCATTCAGGCTTCTAGCAGCAGTTTAGCTGAGAGCCATTGAGATGAACACACAGAAGCTTCCAGTCTGAGGAAACAGGACCAGCTGAGGAATTGTCAAGGTGAGATAGCTATGGCTTGTTCTGTCTCTCTGATCATCCAGTGTTCACCCCAATAACTGGCCTCAGGTTTGATTTTATTAATAAGAACTTTTAAGATTCATGCTACATATAATTAATATGGAATATAATATAAGCTACATAAATAAAGAATGAATATTTAAGAAAAGATTAATAGATTTTATGGTTTGAGAAGTCAGAAACAGGTGCTCTTGGGCTATATTCATTCAATAGAAGAGGGTAATTTCAAAGAGTATTTCATGAACCCAGTTGATTGAGTAGGAATTAAAGAATTGCCAAAGGGCTGAGGGTGTATCTCTCTGACAGAGTGCTTGCCTAGCATATACAAGGCCCTACGCTCCATGTTGAGTGTCCCAAAACAAACAAAATAAAATAACAAAAATGTTGTTAGAGGTAGACTCATGTTTAATGACACACAAAGAAGAATTTTGATGGACAAGAAGAGAAGACACTACTTCGATTCTTGAAAGTTTCTCTTTGGCATTTATTGAATGGTATCAGCTGGCCAGAGCAAAATAGTCAACGCTTTCCTCTTTTCTTTGAAAGTTTATATTGTTTCTCCAAATCCTAATAACACTCAAGAGATGCTGATGTGTGTAGTTAGAGAGGAAGGAATACATACACAGGAAGGCTTGACACTTCGCTTCAGATTGACTTCACAGCTACATCAGAGACCTACTCTCATCAGAGACAGCACACGGGAAGTGACAGCCAAAGATAAATTTGCTCTTCTATTTTGGCTCTCTTGAGAGGAGTCCCCAAGTCACACATCATCAAACCTAACAGGACACATGGAAAGGTTTCATAAGCTTCTGAGAGAGGATTGGTACAGCTTCATCTTCCGACCTCTGGCAAGCAGTTCTGCTCACCACGGCCACCATTTTACCAGAAACAGACTGATGTCAGATACGCTGGAGAGCACAGGAGGCAAAGTCTGTGACTTAGAATGAAATCAGACAAACATTCAGGCTCAAAAGGTTTAATGAGTTCGTTAGAATCTCTTCCTTTGCTTTGGGCACAGTGTTGTTGAAAATTATCTTCAGCTGTTTGCTGATATATGCGGGGCTTTGTTAATCCTGGGTAGCTGGCATTGAGATACACTAGGCAGCCAAATTGCTCTAGTAATTTAACACTCGGCCAGCACTTAGACACCTGCTTTTTCATGACATTCAGATAGTCTATCTCCTTGTCTCTTGCATCTCATTCTCTGTCTTGTTTTTCTTACAGGTTTTCTCCTGGGCTTTCCATAGGAAACAAGGGCTCAGGAGGGCCAAGTAAAAGGGATTTGATGACAAGGACTTACTTATACCTTGTCAAAAACAAAGACTGTATTCTTGCAGGTTTCAGAGTCCACTCACAGACCAAGGGAAGCTACAGACTGAACAGAGCTTCTCAGCTGTGCCACAGTATGGCTTAGATGAGGGAAGTTCTCTCAGAGCCCAAGGTTCATACAGAAAAATCAACTGTAGTTGCTGACAACATGAATTTTGGGCTTTGTTCAAAGGGCTGCCCTAGTTTTAAGCCATAGTACCATTCCATGCCAGTTTTGTTTGCTGTTTAGATTTATTTATTTATTTTTTCAGCTACAGAGATTGCTCATTGGTTAAGAGCACTCACTGGCTGCTCTTCCAGTGACCAGGGTTCTAATCACAGCATCCATATACCTCTACCAACCATTTATAACTTCAGTTCCAGGGGATCGGCTGCCCTCCTTTGGCCTTCGTGGTCATTGCCTTCATGTGATGCATAGACATATCTGTAGGGAAAATATTCATATGCATAAACTGGAAATAGTACCTGTGGATTCCACAAGACAGTGTTAGATCCCCTGGGGCTGATGTCACAGGTGACCATGAATAGCCTGACATGGGTATTGGGAGCCAAACTCTAGTTCTCTGGAAGAGCAGGAAGTAATAGGAGCCCCTGAGCCATTTCTTTAGCTTTTTCAAGCCAGTTTTATGTTATAGGCAAGTTTCTCATTACAGGAAGTCCAGTTATTGAGGCTGTAGCATAGGGATAATAATATCTACATCACAAAGTAACTGTAGGAATTAAAACAAAAAAACCATCTGATGCTATGAACTGAAGTTATAACTGAGAAGTAGTTACTCCAGAGATTGTAGAAGGCATCTGGTTGAAGCGGCTTGACAAGATTCTTTTCACTGTGCTGTTAGGCCATTCTTTTAGGAAAGAATAATCCTCAGATTATTACCTCCATCACCCAACTCCTTTTTTTCCTGTTTTCTCTAAGAACTTGTGTATTAGTTAATTTTTTCATTGCCTGTTAAAGCACCAAAGACAAGAGCTGATTTTGGCTTATTGTTCCAGAAGGGTAAGATTAAATTATGGGGCAGGGGAGGCACGGTAGCAGATGGCAAGTGTGGTGTCAGAAGCAGGAGGCTGAGGGCTCCCATTCTTAACTGCAGGTCGGGGAAGGCAGAAAGTGGGGAGGAAGGGGGAGAAAGAGAGGACCCAAACCAAACAAAATACCACTGTGAGAAGCTATGGGGGAACCCTCACCCATCTCTGTCCCAGTTTCCGGCCAGCAGGGAAGACTCCTGAGGGTAGGCTCACCCACCAATCAGACCCTGCAATCTACAATACCCACACCCTACCCCAATACCCATACCCCTGTGACCCCAGTGGCTTCCTGAGAAGCTATGAACTCTCAAGGCTAGCCTCAAGTGACATACTTTCTCCATCACATTCACACCCCCTAAACCTCCCCATACATTACCACCAACTGGGGACCAATTGTTCAAGTGTTTAAGCCTATGGGGGACATTTCTCATTTAAACCATCAGAGTACCATGCCATCACCAGGGTATCGATCTCAGAGTCTTCGAAGGTGATAATAATTAAAATACTGAGATTTGGATGTTTTGTCTAGTGCAGTGGATTGATACTTCTTTCATACCTTGTTGTTTTCTAATGCATTATTCTGAACATTTCAAATGTATAAACAATTTGAAAGACTTATATACCAAGCCTGTAGTCCCATCCAAAAGTCTTCTGTTAATATTTTACTGTACTTACCTCGTCATTTTACCTGGCAATCCATCTATTCCTGTAAGTGGTCATCAATCAAATCTTTGAGCAATTCAAAGTAAGTCATAGATACTAGCACAAATTTCTCCTAAATATGTCAGTATACATAACATTAAATGTAACTCAATACTTTACAATGCAATCTTTTTGATGAATCTGCAGGAAAATGTACAGTTCTGAGTTTGACAAATGGTTCATACCTGTGTAAGCTCTCCCCTCAGCCTATGTACTCTAGCCCCTCCTTGAGACCAAGTGCATTAAGGCAGCATTGCATACAACAGGTGGTAAAGGCAGCTGGATATCTGGGGTGGGGGTGAGGGTGGGGGGACAGGGTTTGGAGAGGTGGGGCTGGTCTTGTGACCCTCTCTACTCCTTCACAGTCAAGATGCAGAAAATCGACATCACTCCTGAGTTCCTTCCCTAAGCTTCCAAGTCATATGCTTACTTCCACAGGCAGTTCTTGACCTTATGTTTAGTCCCTCAGGGATTAGTTCTAGAAACTGTCTGTCAGTGGAACCAAACGGTATGTATTCTTTTGTGAAATGATTCTTTGACTAGCACAAAACTTCTAAACATTTTTTTTCTTATCACTGAATGTTATTCACTGTATATTAATACTGCACACTTAAAAAAGTTTTCATTAATAGGCACATGAGTTGCTTCAAGTTATGGCTAGCATAGTAAATCTACTATGAACTTTCTCTCTAAGAATTATTGGGAATATGATTGCATATTTCTTGATTAATATATACATATATGTATACATATTATGCATATATAATTTATGTGGATTCCTGTTGTTCACAACCTCTTCAACAGTTGGAGCTGTTCATCTTTTTAACCCATGCATTCTGAGGGGTGTGCTAGTATCTCATTGTAGTTTTCAAATGCATTTCTATGAAGAGTAGTTATGCTAGTACTTTCTATATGATAATTGACCACTGTTCTTTTCTCTCAGAGTTTTGTCTACTTGTAAATTACTTGACTGTTACCGTTACAGGGATTCCTAATTTTTTGAGATATACTTCGTTAGATATGCATTGTGAATATTTTTTCTCAGTCTTTTATTTACTTAAGGGTTTTTTGATAACATAATTTTGATGAAAGTTAATGCCTTTTTCCTTTTATTGTTGTGTTTGTATCTTGGTAGAGAAAGATTTCTTGGGTATGAATGGTGATATAACTTCATTTCAGAATAATTCTAATTCTATCATTCAAGTTTAGGTGTCTATCCACTCAAAGACGCTTGTGAATACAGTCTGGGTTAGGAGTCAGGAGGATCCTTGTCATGAACAGTGTTTTAGCACTCTTTACAATAAAGACTTTGTTCTCCTTGTGAGTGCTCCAGTGTCTTTTTCTAAAACCAAATGAATATGTAGATGTGAGTCTATTTCTAGAGTCTCTGTCTCTATCTCTTCTGTTGGGCATTTTAGTCATTCTTTTTGCTCAAACCATATTACCCTGTACCTTTAGAGTAAGCCTGAGCATCAGGATATGTTTGTGTTTCTGCTATATTTCTTCTTCAACAACCTCTTTAGCTAGTCTAAATAATTTTAATATTTATTTTTATGTACATTTTATAATTGTCTTGTTAATTTCAACAAACAGGTATTATGAACATTACATTGATCCTATTGATAAAATTATCGGATTTGGGGAAAAATTGAGATATAAGCAACATTGAGGCTTCTGAGTCATAATGGTGATGTATCCTGCCATTTACTAAAGTCTTCCATTGCTGAGTAGAGTCTTGAGGTCTGTCATGAAGAAGTCTTACAGTTATTTCATAAATATGCTTTAGAATGTATCTTAGATACTTTTTTTGTAATTTACATTATAAATGAAAACTTTCCTTTAATTGGCTTTTGCAACTTATGTTAATAGTATACAGACATGTAATTGATATTGAATATTGATTTAAAATGCTTCAAATTTACAAGATTTAAGTATTAATCATGCAGTCTGTGAATATATACAGTTTTACTTATTTTAAATGTTTGTTTTGCTTAGTTTTCAATATTTTACCAGTTCTCACCTTATCCTACTACTTGGATGTTTAGTAAAATAATGAGTCAATATATTGAGAGTATATACATCTTTGCTTTGCTTTAAATTTTGAGACGAGAACCCTAAATGTTTTACCTTTATGCTTATTAATTACTACAGGCAATTATGGATAATTAATAATTATAGGTGCCATCTGCCAGAATATAATTGTTCAACTCTTTAGATATTCTATTATGAATAAGTATAAAACATAACATCCATTCTCTATGTCTTTTGAGATGACTAGATAATTTTTTCTTTTATTCTATTGTCATCTGCATCTTATTGATTGATTATATTTTCAACTCCCCTAGTATTCTTGGGATGGATCCTCCTCCATGGTGATGATGTAATGCCATTCTTATATGTCACTCAAAATTTGAAAATCTTGTATTGAGTATGTGTGACCTTGTTAAAAAATTCCTTTGAGAAACTAAACAGTTAAAGACAAGTAACACCATGCCATACCATACTTGCATGTAGAAGTAAAATGTGTGACAACAGTAGTTTAGAGCATGACACATATGAGAATATTATGGAGAGCTCCTCTATTCTACGTAGAGTCTATTTTTTCTTTCTTCTTATATGTGTATATGACCATGGTCTGGGTGCATGTGTGCATATATGTGTGGATGTATGTAGGTGCAAAAATGGATATGCATAGGTGTGGGAGCCTGAGGTTGATGTTGATAATCTTCCCCAATCATTATTCTACCTTATTCTTTGAGACAGGGTCTCTCAGTCAAACCTAGAGCTCACTGATAGTCACTGTGCTGTTGGAATACCTTGTCTCTGCCTTCTGAGGCTGGAATGACAGGTGGTTGTTAAAGAAACTTTTCTTATGTCTAAATGGTGATATTATTTACTTTTAGAAAACTCCCAATTCTATCATTCAAGTTTAGGTCTCTCCCTCCCCCCATTTTTTGAGAAAAGATTTCTCTGTGTAGTCCTGGATATCCTAGAACTCTCTGTAGACCAGGCTGACCTCGAATTCACAGAAATATAAAGATGTTTCCATGCTCCAATATGAGAACAACACTTATCTGTGGGTATAAGGGCAAATGTTTTCAATGTAGCTAGGGATTATGCTAGTTTTATCCCTAGACAGGGTGTTGGTTGTAGGTTCTTATCCAAGATCCTAGTGCTGGGTGGTTGGCTAGGTTTCAGGAACCAGGCATGATCTTCCCTTTGTTGAGCAGATTTTAAGTCCAGGTAGAGAGCTATTGGTTCCCATCCCAGTAGGGGTGTCCCTGCTGCCCTTGGGATTATTGTGCCGTACCTGCCATTGTTGTGGTTCGTAGATGGCATGGCTGGGTAGGACTGTTTGTTGTTTCTCTCCTTTGGAAACTTGCATGATGTCTTCTGGTACCATGAAAGCTAGTCCTCAGGGAGGATGCTAAAATTTACCTACAGGGAAATTCAAAATGGCAATAGAGTTTAAAGTTGACAACAGTCTGTGGGAACTGATTTTCAATACTTAAGGCAAATGACTGATTTACTGAATTCAGTTAAGTGTTCATAAAAATCTATAATAAAATGGGTTGTTTTCCACAGAAGGGGATGAGCAAATAGAAGGGAATCTTCAGAAAAAAACTCTAAACAGCTAAAAAAATGAAGCCCATGCAAATATGAAGTTAAACTGTATTAAGAAAACACAAATGAGTTAATAGTGATATACCATTTACCATTGCCTTTCCTTCCTATCAGATGGGAAAAAGTTGGATTGTTAAAAGATATTCAGAATTGGTAGTGAGAGTCCTTATTAAATTATTTTATTTATTGCTATGTTTTTATTTACCTGTATGTGTCTGTGTGAATATATACCACATGTATGCATGTCCAAGGGCAGACAGCATTTGATCCCCTGCAGCTGGAGTCACAGACAGCTGTAAGCTGCTCATCTTGTGTTCTAGACCCAAACCCAGGTCCTCTGGAAGATCTTCAGACACTCTTAGCCACTGAACCTCTCTTCAGGCTTTAGTGAGTCTTTGCTGCTGGCACAAATTGTTGCAACTTTACTGTATTGGAATTATTAATAACTGTGCAGACAAGTGTGTTTTGCACTCTTAGTTATTTACTTGATTGGTCCACTTCTGAAACCTTTGATGCATTGCTGCAGTATGTGTGTCCCACAGTAGATCATGTGTTACAACCTTTAGCTTCCTCTGGTCATGTGATCACCCTCATGCATGCGTTCCCATCATCATTATTTGCCATGTGGTCCTTACTAAAACTAGCACTGTGCTGTTTAAACTTTCAGGTAACCAAACTGTGAATAAATAAACTTCTTTGTCTTTATTAGTAGTCTGCCTCAAGTATTCTACTATAGTAATGAAAATGGGCCAGAACACAGTTTTCACAAGAGATCTAGAATCCTTCCTTTTATACTTTAGATAATAGATCTTTGCCAAGAGAAGACTCTGGCCTTTTCCTGTAGTCTTATTCACATCTTCCCAGATGGGAGACAGAATCCTATTATAGCTCAGACTGACCTCAAACTTGTTATATTGCCAAAGAAAACCTTAGATTCCTCATTGTCCAGAGGTATATACCACCACACCCTTCTGACATATCTCCACAACTGACTACCCCTCTTCTTCTTTTGGATTCTGCTTGCAAGGAGTGTCTTCCACATTGTAATCCACCCAACTGTGTGTGTTTGTGTGTGTGGTGTATGTGTGAGTGTGTGTGTGGTATGAGTATGTGTGTGGTGGTGGTGGTGGTGGTGGTGTGTGTGTGTGTATGTGTGTGTGATGTGCATGTGTATGTGTTAGGGGAGTAAGTCTTGTTAGCTTCATGTACTTTCCGAATCTGGGATGAACTCTGTTGATGACAAGTTTAAATCACATTCTCTAATATCAACTTAAAAATGAAGATCTGGAGAGATGGCTCAGCAGCTAGGAGAGAGCACTTGCTGATCTTGCAGAGGATCCAGATTCTGTTCCCAGAACCCAGAGCCCACATGGGACCTAACAGTTGTTTGAAAATTCAGTTCCAGGTGAGCTGTGTTCTCTTTTGACCTTCACTTACACCAGGTTTGCACACAGGGCCCATACATACATGCAGATAGAAAAATCATATGAATAAAATAAAAAATAAGATAAAAAAATCTTGAAAAGAATGAAAATAGTGTTTTTTTCCCCTCAGTATACCTTGCTCTTATGTTTCTTTTCCTCTGTAGAGGACTTGGGTAGGAAAAAATGATGAGTTTTGAGAAATATTAAAATAAATGGGATTTCAGGTACAAAATCATCATAAAGCTTTCAGCTTGCACAAATTGATTCCTTTGTATTGGGTAATGGGATCTTTTTTCATGGGCTCTGCCTTATTTTTATTGTTGCTAACTGGAATTGACAGGTTTTATGGCTTCTTTTGTGTCTCATTGTTAGCTTTAGCAAGATGAACTAGCTAATGACATCTTTGTCCACAGGCCGAGGGCTATTTTTGTATGGACTTCACCAGCCTATGGAAGCATTCTTGGACATTAGAGAAGATATAGGCATTAGCACACACGCCAAACCCAACAACTGCATGCAGTCCCTGCTATAGCCCTCCAGAAAGCTGGCTTTGTGAAAGAGGGATCATCTTTGCAATAAACTTTGGCTTTAATATGGTTGACATCAATTGAATGTCTGCTTGGAGGTTAGTGATGTGAAAGTCTGTAGAATAAGAACACAGTGGTCTTGGATGGGAAGCAGAGAACAAATTAGCACTTACCAGAAGCCCTGGTTCACTGAGTTATTTATGTGACTGAAGCAGAGCTAAAAATAGGGCCTAAAGTCTCATCCTCTCCTGTTATAGGTTACTCCTCCCATTATCTATGCCTCTGTCTTGTCAGAGCAAATAAAGATAAGACAGCATGGTCATAATTCTGTGTCATCACATTGACTTTGTTGTATCTGTTCATTCTTAACTCCTGCCTATCTCCTTTCTGATTTCCCCCAGCTCTTCCCTTAAATCATTCCTAGTAGTTGACTGACTTTTTTTTCTTTGATGAGCTCAGAACTTCATAATAAAGGGTTTGGTATCATTCATTAATGTTTCTAATGTTTTGCTTTAATTTTTTACAGACTGAATTGCCAAAGGACTTCTGTGGTGATATTTTATTTGTGCTGAAACGTGGTGATATTTTATTTGTGCTTTAATAAATAAAGCTTGCATGTAGATCAGAGGAAATAGCAAGCCTTTTTAAGTAAACAAAGAAGTTGGGCAATGGTAGCACATGCACTTAATCCTATCACTTGGCAGGCAGGATCTCTGTGTTTTCAAGGCCTCACTGGAAACAGAGCCAGGTGTGGTGGTACATGCTTTACATTCCAAAACTAGCTAACCATGGAGGCCTGGAGGTCTGTACAGACATACAGGAAGTGACAGAGCTTTTTAGGAAGAGGAAGTGATGTACCTGAATGGAGAGAGCAAATCAGATGGCAGAACAACAAGGCATGTAGCCATGGGTAAACAGGAAGTCATAGCATTTGGAAGCTGCAGAGTTGGTGAGGTAAGGTTGGCTGGTGGCTTTCCCTGTTTCCCTGATCTCTCTAAGGCTTTCATCCTTATATTTGGCTCCGTGCTTTTTATTTAATAAGACCATTTAGAAATTCATCTACAGACTTCCATTTCTTTTTTTCTTTTTAATTATTATTTCATTTTATAATTAATTTAATTTTACATATCAGCCACGGATTCCCCAGTCCTCCCTCCTCCCACACCCCAGCCTTCCTCCCAATCCACCCCCCATTCCCACCTCCTCCAAGGCAAGGTCTCCCCTGGGGATTCAGCTCAGCCTGGTAGATTCAGTTGAGGCAGGTCCAGTCCCCTCCTCCCTACACCAAGGCTGAGCAAAATGTCTCAGCATAGGCCCTAGGTTCCAAAAAGCCAGTTTATGCACTAAGGACAGGTTCTGGTCCCACTGCCTGGGAGCCTCCTAAATAGTTCAAGCTAATCAGCTGTCTTACTTACCAGAGGGCCTGATCCAGTTGGGGGCTCCTCAGCTATTGGTTCATAGTTCATGTGTTTCCACTAGTTTGACTATTTGTCCCTGTGCTTTTTCCAATCATGGTCTCAATATCTCTTGCTCATATAATCCCTCCTCTCTCTCACCGACTGGACTGTCATGATAGAACTCTCATCCAGTGACTGATGGAAGCAGATGCAGAGATCCACGGCCAAGCCCCAGGTGGAGCTCCAGGACTTCCATTTCTTATAACCCCTTAACAAATTCCAGTGCTCTGTGCTTCTAAGATAGTACTTTGTGATTATTGGGCAGTTTATAATTTTTTGAAGATTTTCATGTATGTATGCTCTTGTCACATTATTTTCTCCCCTTCGAATCCTCCCTCCAATCCCTTCTGTGCCCCTCCCCCCGCCCTTTCAGACTTTAGTAAAATTACAATCTGCTGAGTCCATTTACTGTTGCTCAGATATATACGCTTTTAGAGCTCACCACTGTTTGGTATTAGATAACCAATTAAGGGGCTCATGCCCAGTGAAGACTGATTCTCCCTCTCGGAACAGTAGTTAATTGCCTGTAGCTCTTCTTCTAGAAGTGGCCCCATGAGTTCTCTCCTATCCACATTGGCATGTCAGCTGGTGTTGTCATTGTTCAGGTTTTGTTTAGGCAGCCATGTTGTTGAGACTTAATGGGTTTATTTTCCCTGTCATAAATAGAAGATACAATATATAATTTTTAACTGGACATATAAAGATGTGATATTTAACTAATATTTTAAAAATACAAAGAATTTAAAATTTCTTTATTCCTACTACTGTATATGTGTGTATGAATCCATGCCACAGTGTGCGTGTAGAGAGCAATTAGCTTAATGGAGTTTCTCTCCTTTCATCTTCACATTGGTTCCAGATAGAGAACTCAGGTCATTGGGATTGCATGATAAATACTTTTATATCTCTTAAAAAGTAAATGCATCTAATCCTAAAAACAAACCAAACCAAAACACCTTTATTTATCGAGTGTGTATGTGTGTGTGTGTGTGTAGGTATGTGTGACATCATGTGCAGGTAGAGTCAGAAGACAGCTATGTGGACTCAGGGTTTTCCTTCAACCTTTATTGGGTTTGAGAGATCAATCTAGATGGTCAAGTTTATGTGACAAGTGCCTTTACCTGATGAACATCTCAGCAGTCTAAGAAAGAAAATTTTAATTTCAATGTAACTTATCAAAAATATTTTTGCTTTCCCATATTTTATTACCAAAAGTTATTTGGGCCTTTGTCTCACTGTAAATTTACACTGTGTATAGTATTCTGAATTCTTTTTCTACTTAAAATATCATCATAAAAAAGATTATCGTTTTATTGATCACATAATCTTATGGTCTGACCACATGCCATAGTTACTGTAATATTCCTTTGTTTGGGACATAAAATAACTTTCAAGTTTTTACTACAATAGTTACTGTTTTAAAGTATGTAACTTTTTTGTTTTGTCCTATTCTGAGGGTGATATCCTAGAGCTTTGTCTGACTGATAATAGGTGCTCATTAATGAATGCCATCGATTTGTTCCCAGACACTCTCAGTGCCTTTATTATTTGAATCACTATACAACTTTCTGATTTTCACTTGGTTAACAACAAAATCCACAAAGAACACTTGACATAGAATACTTTGTCCCTACCTCTGATTCCAAACTTCTCTGGGCAAGGTGGAGACACTGGGGTGAACATGCTGAGACATGTGCTTTTCTTTTGGGGCTTCAGGCAAGAGACAAACAGTTTCCAAACCACTTATATTTGTTGTTGGCTTCCGAGAGTAAAGCTTCATGCAGGACATCCTGTCACCCAAATGATCTTGTCTCTACACCAAGAACTAGCACAGCAAAGTGTCCAGGGAAGTGCCTGTTTGTCCCTCCTGAATCTCTTTGTGCACTTCAGCCTCTTCTGTTTATTACAAATGCAGCAGGTTTGGCTGGAATTTATCGTGGGCTCCCCAGGCTCTGCTCCTTTACAGAAGTAATCACAAACCATAAAGCACATGAGAAATGAAACAGAGTGTATGACACTCATGTAAGGACAATTGTGATTTAAGAGACAGGGGATATAATTATGTGCTGCTGAAGTTCGTGTCCTTGCTTACACAAGGGCACAGTAAACATGAAGTTTCTGTGTCCCACTGAGGCAGTGCAAAGTCTTATTATGCCTTGGAGAGATGTCAGAAATCAAGCCTGATTACCACCTCTCCTGAGATTGTACTTTGGAAATGGTCATATATTGATCTGTACACACACAGACACAGACACAGGACACACACACACACACACACACACACACACACACACACACACACACACCCTTGCATGCATGCACACACACACAGAGGTATGATATGGTTATTTCCATTCTTTATATACTTTACCTCTGGATAATCCCTCAAGTTTTTTGCTCTGTTATGAATAAATCTCAATATTTCTGCAAGTTGGAGGCTAAAAGGTAAACTTAACTACTATCACTATGCCAAACATAATGAAAGAAATGGAATGGGAAGAGAAATAAGAAACACATAGACAGATGTGCTAGCTTATTTCATATGTCCATAACTGGTATTGATATCTTCACACCATGTTATTAGCTTTCCACATCCCCTTTCTCTCTTTAGCATCTCAGATAGCCAAAGTTATTTGCTTGGTTCAGCAACCAAAATATTTATTCTTAGAGGAAACAAGGTTTGTAGTGAGTCTTTTGATGTTTAATTTGAGAGTCTGACCTCCAAGAGAATAAACATGTTTGGTTGGGCTTTGCAGGTAAGAAGGAAGATTGAGGAGGTAAATGACGGCGTTAAAGAAGCTTACACTGGGGTTGGGGATTTAGCTCAGTGGTAAAGGGCTTGCCCTGGGTTCGGTCCTCAGCTCATGGGGGTGGGGGTGGGGAGAGAAGCTTACACTAATTTTCCAGGAAAATTCTGGAACTCGGTCGATGTGTTGCAGAATCAGTGTTCCTGTGCAGAGTCTCCAAGAGACCACTGTGTGAAGCAGTGGAAGTGGAGCCTAAGCTGCAAGGAAGCTCCAGAGCATGTTGGCCATGCTAGGACTCTGGCATGCTTGCTGAAGACAGCTGCAGACACGGAGTTGGAGATGGCTTAAGAGAGAGGCTGTGATTTGATTTTGTAGTGGCTCACACTTAAGAGACTATCTCAGAGAGAGAGAGAAGATGCTTGACTCCCCCTCCCCCAAGAATTATCCCCAGAATTTTACTTTACATTTTTAAGGAAGAGTGTTATTTCTTTATACTGAAGAAAGCATACACTAGAAACCAATTAGTCCGCGAGGGCAATAAGACTAATATTGAAGGGAAATCTGTCCATCCCATATGGTTAAATATGGAAGAAACATACCTGAGCTGCATTGGTCCATGGTAGCACTTTTTAAAATATATAGGCCATGAACACGTTTTCAGAGTTTGATACTTGGCTTTTGAATAGTGTTGGAAATGTTAAAGAATATAAGGACTTATAGAGTTGATGTAAATGCGCTTTGCGTCATGAGTTGAAAATGAGACTTTAAGGGGAAGGAATGAAAATGTTATAATTCAAAGTGATAGGTCTGGGTGTCACATTGACAAGAACTAGATACATGATGGCTTGTCTTCATTGTCAGCTTGACTGGATCTGTAATTACCATGGAAACACCTTTTGGAATGTCAATGAAGATGTTTCCTGAAAGATTTAGCTGAAGAAAGACCTACCTTGAAATGGGTGGCACCATCCTATGGGCTGATGTTACAAGCAGAATAAAATAGAGAAAGCAAGGTGAGCAGTAACCCTAATCCTTCTTCCCGAACTATGAATGCATAGACATGAACATATTCTTATGAAATACAGACACAATGTAACTAGTTACCTCCATTGCTGCACCATGACAGACTCCCTCCCTTTTTAAGCCAGGAGCAAAACTCAGCTGACCTCCTTTAAACTTCTTTTATCAGACATTTTATCATAGCAACAAGAAAAGTAACTAATCCAAAGGTAATGAATAAGCGAGAGGAGAAGGATGTCATAGTAAGGCAGGAGGAAGCCAGTAAGGAATTTTGTCATAGAAACCAAAGTGAAAAGTGTTTGAAGAAATGAGGTTGATCAGCGTGTAAAACGCCAGTGAGAAGTAAATGCAACTGAGGCTTTGCTGTCCCATGGATTCCAGGTTTTAGAGAAAATCAGACCACCTGCACTGGATGTTTCTATGGCAAATGGTGGTGGGTGCACAAGACAGCATGGGACAAGAAAAAAGTCACTATTTGCTGACAAGGAAAGAGATTAGATGCTGGTGAGGAACGTGTGTTAGTGGATATCTAATAGATATTTGCGAGAAGGGCTCCAGACCACGTACATTGACTGAAATAACGGCATGGTGAAATTGAAATCAGCTGTCACACTTCCACTGTGACCGTGGAGGGTAGATGTGGAAGTGTGAGTGCTGAAGTAGTTGCCATGCCAGGACTATGGGGTAGCTGCTGAAGAAGGTGCCTGTAGTTGTTCTTAAAGAGAAGAGAAGAACATTCTAAACAATGCAAAAAAAAAAAAAAAAAGGGTTGGGCAGTGACAGTGCGTATATATTTATAGACCTAAACAAACAATCAGTCTGGGTGGGGTAGTTTCTGAAGGACTGATAGCTAGATTCACATTATATGGGTCAACGATTGTCAGAACTGTGTAGCAGCCTTTCCTAGACATCTAAGTTGTAAATAGGGACTTTTCTTTAAAATAACAGCATGGGAAAAATACCTAAGGAATTCTGCCCCTCCTTTACTTAGAATTTCATGTATTTCATTGTACTTCATGGTATGTGAGAATTCCTCAAATGAGCAAAATTGCTAAATTTTATTTAATCCAATTTCCATGGAAGTGTTCTTCATAACTTGAATTTGCTGGACAGCTCTCTTCCTCATTCTCCTGGAGCATTAACATTAACATGTCTTCAAATGTACCTGACTCCTTTCCTCACGTTCTTTACACAGGATGTTCCCTCAGCATGGAACACCCTTTTCTCTGTTCTCCTTTCATACAGCCGTCTCTAGATAGAAACCACGTGTTCCAGAAAGCCTTCATTGACTCATGCCAGCTTTACATCCCATGTCTGCATTGATTCATTCTCCTGTTCGGTGCTCACAAACCCCTCACTCCCTGTTTGCCTGTCCCTGTCCTCTGCTGGCTTGTAAGAGACATAAAGCCAGTGGATGAGCCTCACTGTGGTCCTAGCTCTAGAACAGAGTCGAAAGTGTGCCATGTATCATAGTATGTGGCTAGAGTGAGAGCCGTGGATGCTCCTTCCTTTCAGCGGATGGATGGGTGCAAGAGGGAGAGGCAGTTGCAGCAAAAATAGCATCTGGTGTGGATTGGCCTCAGGTGAAGTCACAAAGTCGTCTGTTAGTTGGAGCCTTGTATTTCTGATTTAATTTCTGCTGTTCTTATGATCCACGCAATTACATGTGCTCAAAAGTACCTCCCTGCATGCATACATGTGTTTATGCACACACACACACACACACACACACACACACACACACACGCAATTTGCATTTATTTTCTCAGGTTTTACTTCCATCTGCTCCAACAGCACCAGATTCCTTAAGGACTTCTGGCTGTTTTCGAATTCTTCATGTTCATCTTGATCTCTCTCCCCGTATAACAATTCTTGTATCCATTCCTCCGGGCCTTTTGGCCTTTCATTTTGTCTTTTATTTCTTCACTGCTTTCCAGGCTACGCAAGGCTCCTCCCAGAAGACTGTGAATAGGAACACCGAGGCTTACTTTGGCAGTGCAGATATTATACAATGGCAATGTTCGATGCTTTTTTTTCCTACAGGGACTAGATACACCAGTGTTTCATTGCTGATTCTTTGTAATAGTACTGCACAGGCAAAGTGTTAATCAATTATAGCAGCCGAACTAATTAAAAGGCATACATTATACATCTTGTGGACACTGTCTTAATTAGCATACATTCTCTACATTACAAATTCATGTCAGAGGGAATTAAAAGAAGAAACTTAAAAATGAAAAGGCTCACATACAGAGGCTCTGATACTTGTTTTCCCAAGACTCTTTCAGAGTGTGTCTTTTAATTCTTGAGTGACTTTAAAAAATATTTCTCATCATTATTTCTTTTTAAACTCCAACCAGACTTAAGATAGTCAAGTTAATCCCATTCCCCCACCAAATCTCAGATGCTATTCAATGAACAGGTTTCTATAAATTGGAACACTTGATTTTGTCCTTCCCTAACATCCTCTACTAAGCCTTAGATGGTAAATACAACAGCCGTTTCTCCCACAGTCATAATGTTGCTGTTTCCAATTCACTTCTTAGTCCATAGCTAAATGGTTAGGTGCCATGGGGTGGGTCGAGGACAGGTCTTTCTTTCCTTAATCTTTGCTCAGTTATTTGATTTCTTCTGGGGAGGACACAGGATTTTGAGGATGACTCAGTCTTAACGGTATCAGACTGTTTCATGTGTGCTGAAAAATTCACGTGTGTATTAGTGATTCTTACAACTTGATCTCTGGACACTTCTGTGCAAATAGACTCCCAGATAGAAATGATAAGGAGGTGACTAGACATCCAATAATCTCTGAGTCACATGACACAGGGATTGGTTTCCGCAACTATGAGTACTCATTTGCATCACTTCTTAATTTTTTGTGTTCTACCAAACTGAATCCAAAGGCTTATGTAGTTTTCTGCTCACATACGCAGCTAAGACTTACCTCTCTCCTTCTGCTCTTGACCTCAGTCTATTCTCTGTAAAGGTGAGCTTGGAGAACATTCATCAGACTGAGGGGCTAGTGCAGTCCCTGATGGGCAGACAGACAGAATGAGAGGCAACAGAAACATGAAAAAGGCAGTTTCTTCCTTATACCTGAGACCAGCCAGCAACAAATGCCTAAAGGAAAATCAGGCTTTTTGACTGCTAGCATGGCTCTCCTGCCATCAGAACAGGCCAGGCAAGCTCAAGACTGGACATGTTTGCCCAAAAAGGTCTAGGTTCTTGTGCAAACAGAGCAACCCTAATTTAGGGGAGGAAAACTCCTCAAAGACCTTTAAAGCCAATGGCTCTCCCCAAGAGACTAGTTTGAAGCTCCTGAGCCCCTGTGTACAGGGTCTTTCTCTCTGTGTGCCTTGCTGTGTGTGTTTCCTCACCCCAAATAAAATCTTTCTTCACTGGTTGACTCTGCTGCTCTTTCTAAGATTTCGCCCACTGCTACTTGTGTTTGACATATTCCTGCCTTTTTATTCTTTAACTTGAAAAAGTGAACCTGATCAAGACCCCTAGATGGTAACGAGATCACATCACATTTCTGTTTGTAACCCTTGAACACTTCTCATCAGGTACAGAAAAATTCCAGGTTCTCTAAAAATCTGATTGGACCCTTCTTAAGTTTTCCTTCTCTTCTTTTTCACTATCTGTTTGTTTGCTTTTTCTTTTTTTAGACAGGGTTTCTCTGTGAGCACTGGCTGTCCTGGAACTTGTCCAGGCTGGCATGGAACTCAGAGATCTGTCTGCTTCTGTCTCCTGAGTGCTGGGTCAATACTGCATGTCTCTGCTACTCTGCTCCTGATGTAAGTGACACACTGAGTTCATCTACACGTGGCTGTTTGTTTCCTCTGAGGTTACATCTCTGACCAGCCCACCTAGAACACTAGACAGCACTTATGGCTACCCGAAACATTGTATGTTTATTTAAATATTTTCCCTCACACCTATCAAAACTTAAGCTTCTGAGAGCTAGGAGCTTTATCCATTTTAGTGTTTTATAGCAGTGTCTAGAAGAACAACTGTTACTTTGAAGAGACTCAATTTGTACTAATTGAATAAAAGAATTTCTGAATATTCTTGCTTACCATAATTCAACTTCAGAAAAGGGAGAGCTGTTAGGCACATGCCTCTGAAGTGCAAGACTGTGACAGGGAACAAGGACATAGACTAAGCTGGGATCTATAGGTGCCACACCTACAAAGACAAAGTGACAATATTTATTTTTACTTGAGATCTTTAAAATTAGAATTCAGCATTGTTCTGTAGGGTTGAAGGAAAAGGGCCCCTTTAGAACCTACTGGTTAAATTGTATATTGGTTAATTTACACACTACTAAGTTACTATTCATTAACTTATTCATTACTATTGACCAAAAGCATATACACTTTTATTAATATTGACCTAGTAATTGTAATTCCAATAACTTCTTAAGGAAATAATTCTAAGCATAGATAAATATTTAGCTCCAAAGTTATCTGGTATACAGTTACTTACTATAAGGAATATTAGCAATCTAAACATCTAAAAATAAGTCTTTAGTTAGATACCTTGTAGTTCAAATAAGCAGCAGAATTCTGTGTAGATGTTTATAGAAGAGATTTAATATAATAAATGCTTAGGAAAAAAGACTCATATAAGACAAAATGTATTTAGTAAAAGTGTATGTGTCTAGAAATAATGGGCTGTGTTTAAGTCAATTTAAGCATCTAAGTGTTAACAATAGTTGTTTCTTTATGTGAAAATTACTAGAAATCCTAGGGTTTCTTTTTTGTTTTGTCATCAATTTTTATAATGGTTCTATAATAAATACATAATTTGTGCAATTAAAAATTTGCAGCAGTAAGCTTCACAACACAGTATACTGATATCCTTCATACAGAGAAGCATCTAGGGCTCATTATGACTATGAATCATTGTCCCCGTCTGTTTTGGTGATGTACTTGCTGAACATCTAGTATGTGCTGAGCATTTGAATGAGTGATTTGCAAGGAGGCCAGACATCTGTGCATTTCTTCCTAAACTCACCTGAAATTAAATCCACTTGTCTAGATTTCCTCATATCCAATGTAAGGATGTGTGACACTATAAGGAATTTGGCAAGAGTGCTATGTATGTAATAAATCTGACAAATGGAAGCAGGCTGTGGCAAACTGACAGTGACGAGAGGAAACATAAATGAGACTTGCTGCCCTGTAAAGATTGCCAGAGCTTGCAAGGACAGCCAGCCTTGGCTGTGTTTAATAATATGTGGGCATTTAATTAGAACCTTCAATAATATATTAAGTTTTCTGTGTTAGAATTCCTCTTTGCCTTTCTGCTTATCTCTCTCTGAATGAGGTGAGTTCCAGCAGCATGCTCAAACTGCATTATTCAGTACCAACAGCATGTGTTGTTATGAGCTTTCCTCTCCTGGTAAATTGGGACCTGCATTCAACAGGCCACAGTTGCCACTCTGTGTCCATCTGCAACACTAACCTCTGATAAGAGCAAATAGCATTCATTTTTCCTTTCCAAGTAACAGAAATTCTCAATGTTACTCAATACCTAGTGTATCCTAATTAGACTATTGTGATCATTTCTCCACTTTCTTCCAAGAATCACCCCTTTCACTAGAAACTGAAGTTTTAAAGAAGAGGCAGAAATGCTTTCCTGTAAACAGCAGAGGCAGTTTTCTCCAGGGAAGCTATAGCTTAGTTTATTTCTTCTTTTCCTTTAATCCTAATCAAACAGTTTTCTCATCAAGAAAGATACATTGGAAGAAAAACAGATTGCCTTCTTATATTTGAGCTACATAACCAACCTGCCAAGCTATCTAATAAAGGGGGGCTTATTAAAAGGGTAGAAGAATTCTGAAAGTGATAAGGAATGCCCATTGTAGTAACAATAATAACATGGTAATTTTGGCAGGGGAATGCCTCTTTGCCATTTCAGACAGTTAGTAGGCCTTTTTCCAACCACACAATCAAAGCCTGTACTATACCATCATATGGTTGCTAATTTGTATTAAATTATTATTGTAGTTTTAAAACATCCTGTGTTAGACCCATAGTACTAGTTAGCAAGTTCACTTGGAGGGTGTTATTGCAAAGAATTTTAAGAGAAATAGTGACCACTGTCAGGGAAAGCATGAAAAAGAAATGAATCTCAACTAAGAGCAAGTGGAGGGCTGGGAGATGAATCTTCTGAAGATCATAGAAGCCCCTCTGTGCAATGATTTGTAAGGGTTTATCCAACTTAGGAAAGCAAGAGCTAGGTGTAGAATGGCCAAGTGGGAAGGCAAGGGGATTTGGAGTTTGATACTTGTAGGTGAAGATAGCATAGCAATGAGAAAAAAGGAGATTCTAGGGCCACTTGAGAGATTAAGTTAGCCTGCCTTTCAGCATGTAAGGGCTGGTAGCTGGTAGCTATTACTGCCTCACATTTGGGTCTGCATATTTCAAAGATGCCCTAGTAGAGTGGTTGAGTAAAAGTACCACTTTTTCAATGAACGTTTATGATCACTATGAATTTTCATAGAATTCTTTCCTGAGACTCTGGATAAGAGAGTAGGCAGGCCGGGCGGTGGTGGCACACGCCTTTAATCCCAGCACTTGGGAGGCAGAGCCAGGTGAATCTCTGTGAGTTCGAGGCCAGCCTGGGCTACCAAGTGAGTTCCAGGAAAGGCGCAAAACTACACAGAGAAACCCTGCCTCGAAAAACCGGGAAAAAAAAAAAAAAAGAGAGAGAGAGTAGGCAGACTATTTCTGGTTATAGAAAAAAAATTTGTTGGTAGTCCATAAAAGTGTTTCATCATAGAGGAAAGGGGGATTAGAGAGCAGAATTCTACAGTAGACCTGGAGGGGATGTGGAAACATGTTATATCTCTATTATATAACCTACCTTATTATCTTGAATGGATCAATAGGCATTGTCCTCTAATAATAACCAATTGCTTTTGAAAGATGGGAATAGAAAAGATCTTTTCTTGGCCTCTGTGTATTTTCTAACTTGAGCAAGCAGATGTTACTATTACAATTAGAAAAAATACAATGGGTTTTTTATTCTTATTGGACTATTGTGTCTTTTCTAACGTACCTTTGAAAGAATGTTTGAAGAGCTGGCTAGTGGTCAAATGTGTAATACTAGGATGGTGATGTCTGGAAACTCAAGTTCCAGCCATAAAAATGATCATAGTCAAGAAAAACAAGTGTCTTTGACTCCTTCAGTGTTCACAGGCACAGGACAGTTTGTTTCATGCGAGAAATCCAGCTTAGTACAGACAAATCTAACTTTTGAAAAATTAAAGTTTTCTGCTTGACTCAATTTCTGAATTTTTTATTGTGGTATGTGAGAAAAAGTCTAGACCAGGTTCCCTGGGGACCTCAGTAGGTGTGAGAATACATTTGAGATATGCTGGCCTATCATCCTGAGGCTAGCCTATGTTTTCCCACTGTTTGCAAAACAGCTGGCACTGACTATGGGGAGTTTTATGCACCATGAATGACCTTTCCTTTAGGCAGTTGTCTCTTTGACGCAGATAGTTCAGGTCTTGACATGTCAATCATGAGGACTCTGACAACCTACAAATAATCTTAGCAAACTAGTAAATGCTGTGGTGCTACTGAACTAGGGTTTACACATGAATACATTGATTGACATTTCCAGGCCCAAATAAAGAAGCAAATAGTCTGTCTTCTGCACCTATGGATATGTCCATCTGCCTACTGAAATGATCTAGTTGACTAGGATTTAGAATAAACCTTGACTTATGATATGGAAGGCAGCATGTGTTTTCCCTTGTACAAAGCTTTCTTTAGCCAATGGAGGGAGGCATAGTCAAAAGGGAACTTGATAAGTCTGGGAGAATTGGCAGAGGAATGACTTCTTTCAGAAAGAAGTTAAGGAATGATATTAGACAAGAAAAGACTCAAGTGGTTAAAATTTTAGGAAAATGTTAATGTGGCTCTAGGGGTGTATTATGAGAATGAGAAGGTGCAGCACTTTAAGGACCTTATTGATTACAGTGAAAATCACAGTGTTTCTTCACAGCAATAGGACAGTGAACTTCTGTCTTAGTCACTGTTCTACTGCTGTGAAGAGATATACAGTGAGTGGAGAAAATTGCTGCGTCAAGGAGCTAGCAAATAAGTAAAATACAGAGGACTATTTACTAGTGTTGAAAGTCCTTTCCTAGTCTTTTCCTTGTATATATTAACTTCCTTAATTTGCCTTCCTAATCCTTTATAACAATTCTCATCTTATGTTAAATAAAGGCAATATTACACTTTTTTTTTTTTTTTTTTTTGGTTTTTTCGAGACAGGGTTTCTCTGTGCAGCTTTGGTGCTTTTCCTGGAACTCGCTCTGTAGCCCAGGCTGTCCTTGAACTCACGGAAATCCATCTGCCTCTGCCTCCCGAGTGCTGGGATTAAAGGCATGTGCCACCACCGCCCTGTGTAATATCACACTTTTATCAATGTGCAACAGCAACTGCCATGAACTAAATTGTGCTTCTATCCCCAATCTATATGATGCCAACCCCACCCCCAACTGACTATATTTGGAAATAGGGTTGTAAGGAGTTAATTAGGGTTAAATGAGATTGTATGGATAGTGTGATAGTTAATGTTTATTACCAACAACTGGACTGAGAATCACTTAGGATGTTGAAGATCTCTCTGGATAAGTCTCTGAAAGTATTTCCTGAGAAGATTAACTGAGCGGTAAGAGCCGGAATGTTGCTGGAATCAGGCCATGAAAAGGAGGCTTAGGAAGAATTAAAAGGGAAAAAGGAAAAAGTCAACAAAATTCTAGTGTTTTTTGTTCTCTGTTTCCTGGCTTACTGTGATGTGAATAGCTTTGTTATATCTTCTAAACCGTGATGGCCTGAATCCTCTGAAACCATGGTATAAAATAAATCCTTCCTCCTTTTACGTTGTCTGCCGGGTATTTTATCACAGTAACAAGAAAGGTCATTGGTACAACAAAAGTCCTGATCTGACAGAAATGGTGACTTTATAAGATTTTTTTCTGTGCCTCTGTGTCTCTCTGACCACCCTGTGTTCAGGTGTGTACTTACAAGTACATTCGTTGATAAAAGACAATGTAAGCATAGAGAAGGCAGCCATGTACACCCTACAGGGACAGTCCTCCCAGATATTGACTGTACTGCACCTGATCTTGGACATATCAGCCCCTCACATTGTGAGAAAATAAATTCCTGTGGTGGAAGCCACCAGTTTGTCTTATTTTGTTAGGGCAGCCAGAACTGAATATGACACCAAGTATGTTACAAGTACTTGGATTTTTTTTTTGTTGCAATTTGTTGCTTTAAGTTGCATTAAATTATTACAGCAGAATCTTGGCACAGAACCTTTTCAGGTATGTGTATATATGCTCCCGTATATGCATGCATGCACCTATGTGCATGTGGAAATCAGAGACTGATGTTGGTGTCTCGTCCTCAATCCATATATGCTTTATTTTCAGAAAGAGGGTCTTTTGCTGACTGTGGAGCTTACAAATTCAGCTAGACTTGCTGGCCAGCAGGCCCCAGGGATCCTTCTGTCTCTACCTCATTAGTGCTGAGATTGCAGGTATCACATTAAAGATGGGTGCTGGGGATCGAACCTGGTGCATATACAACAGTCACTGAACTGTGAGCCATCTTTACAGCCCCAGATTTTTAAAAAGTTAAGACTAGTTTTTTTTTTTTTAACGTTTCTAGCTAATAGAAATAAAAATCCCTGGCCATTTCCCATCACTTTTGGTGACATTTTCCATTGGCAGTAGTGTTGGAATAGACAAAATCACCACATAGCTTGAAAGGCTTATTTCTTTATACCAGTCTGTCTAACATAACACCATATTTAGCATCAAATACAAAGCCTTTCCTCAATACTAAGTATTGAACAATTATGTTCTATGGCTTCCCAAGTTTATATAACAAATGACTAAGGTGTCTAAATGGATAACCTATGGCTAATAACAGATTAGCGCTATGAAACACCAAAAAGAAAAGAACCATAAATACCATTTCCAATATTCAAAAACAAAAACCAAATACATTTTTAGGAAAGTATTTTATTTTTGTTTCAACAGATGAAATTCATAACTTTGTTTTCTGATAAGACAATTCAAACATATAAATCAATTACAACAACATGTACTTATCAGATCCCCCTCCCACCCCTGTATTTTAAAGAAACTGACAATTTTGAAGGACACCAAGACAATAGGGCTTAGCTAGACACAATGTGGCAATTAAAATATGGTCCTCTAAGAAAATAATGACAACAGTTGTTGAAAAGAATTCCTCCTTTGATCAAGACGGACTGCAAAGAATCACCATGAAGTGAGGATTGCGGCTTCCTTTCCAACCAGAGGGAAAAGGGGTGTGTGTCAAAACAGAAAGCTGGGGAGTCAGACTGAAAACCACAGAAAGCCCTAGGCAAAAATTTCTCCCCAAAAATGTGTCCCCTTGAAGATACCTATTCAAACTCCTATTTCATGTTGAGCTGAATACCTGCTTCCCCATTCCCGGCACCTGGGAGTGAATCACTTCTGTTCTTCTTGTTTAAAATTAATAACATTTCCAAGCCAGTATCTCTTAAGGAGAGAAGAGGATTTTTAAATTTTTTTTTTTTTTGCAAGAGTCAGTGATGTTTAAGATAAACCATAAACCGAGCCCCAGAGTGTGGCTAGAGAGCTATCCTCACAGACCTGGGACTCCCAGGGGGTGGGGGAGGGGATACTCACTGATCTGTCCTGGTCTAAATCCCATAGCACCTCTGTAGCAGGTCTGCCGCTGCACATAGCATCCTGCATGCTGCTCACAGTAGCCTCACAGCACCCTTGTGAGGTAGGTAGTGGTAGACTCATTTAAGACGGGGATGCAGAGATGTTCAGTATTTTGCCCACAAAGAAAAATGAATCCAGAGCCAGAGGCTTGAGGACTCTCACTCTAGACCCATGTCTTTTAAATACTTCACTATTCTGACTCCCTGAGAATGGGTCTTTAAAGCAGGTTGGTCCTTATTGCCAGACTCATGCCTGGCCAGGTGGACACTAAGGCCCATCTACAAACCAAATAGTTTGGATGCTGGAATGAGAAACAGGCGTGGGCAGTATGGAAGCCGAAGGAGTTGATGTATTTACATTTGAAACACAGTTTGATGATGACTTTATTCAATGATGTTTAGCTAAGTTATTTTCATTATGGATACTCAGTAGATACTACATGAGTGAGGAGATTCTGCTGGACAGTGTGAAATTAAATTTTCTCCATTTCTTAAAACAGAAGCTGGATAAATCTGATTAGTAATTTCTCATTAAAGATGAGAAGGAATTAAGCAGTTTCCTGAATTTTCTGTGGTGATTTGAGCTAGTATTGGCAGCATTTGAAATTAAATAAATATAAAAACACTTACAATGGTTTTTTTTTAAAATACAGAATGTGTCTGTTTATGGTTTGGAACCCAAACCATGAAGGCTGCTGTTAGAGGCAGTGTGGCATTCACAAACACTACTGATCTTCTTCCAGGGTTCAACTCTCCTCCATCTGCTTATTCACTTGCTGCCATTTGTGGAAAGGTTTGTGCCTCCCAGTTTACAACAAGTGCTGTTTTGAGAAGACACTGAACTAAACAGTGAGCTACTGTTATCTCTCCTTACCAGCCAGGAGACGGTTTCCAGTTATTTTCCATTTCTGTGATCCCATTTACCCATTTCAGAGTGAAATGGGCAGAATGTGCTTTATACTGACTCTAGTCCTGGATAATATCAGCCACTTCTTAGATCAGTGCCAGGGAGGACTCTTGAGGCCGCTGAAGCCTGGGCAACTGGACTCTCTGGGTGTTGCTAAAATGAATGGGCTCATATAAACCAAGGTGGTGGAGCCGACCCAGTAATCTCTTTGCATTACATGTCTGTTCTATGCTCAATGAGTTAATTCCCAGTAGGATGTTTCAACTGATACAGTGAGGGGCTTAAGGAAATCTGCCATAGTGTATTCTCTCCCCACCCCCTCTTTCTCTCTCCCCTTCTCCATCTCCCTCTCCATTCCCCCTCCATGTATGTGTTTAAAGAAGTATTTAATTTTCATGGGAGCTATGTATGTGTAATAGAGATGTGAACTATTAGTCTTTTGTACATGCAGCTAATAGCCCATGGCTAAAGGAGCCGGTTAGAAACAGTGAACTGTCTCTGTACTTCAGTACCAGCGTCTCCATCTCTCGTGCTAAGGAGTAATATGCCCAGTGAGGCTGCAGTTAGAAAAAGTTCACGTAAATGTTACTTCTGCCTTAGAGGGATAGCTGGTAAATAGATTTGTCTCCTAATGTGACAATAAATACCTATTTTGCAGTCGTATGTAAGATTTACAGTCTTTCCATCACACACACATGCCCTATCTAGTGGCATGTGGTTAAAATTTCAGTCTGTGACTTCTGGAAGATTCTCATCTTAATTTTCTTTATTGGTGCTCAAATAGGATAATGACAATCTTCAGGTAGGATATAACCTCCCAATTATCATTTCTTTTTCCTTATCTTTTGGTGAAATGGCAGTTAGTAATATTGGGTATTGGTGTGTGTGTGTGTGTGTGTGTGTGTGTGTGTGTGTGTGTGTGTGTGTGTGTGTTTGGTGTGTTAACTGACATTAAAATTCATGTTATATTTATAGAAATTTATTAACATGTTCTGATTTACTCAGTACAGAGTACTGTGGAATGAAACAAGGGCTGTATTAGCTGTAATAAGGGACTTCCTTACCAATCCAAGTTTTTTGACAAAGGTTTATAATTTTCTCACTGAGTTATTTCTACGAATTGATGAAAGGCACCTAGTGACAAGCCCTTGAAGCTAGAGTTTTCAGATTTTTCCAGTAGTAGAAATGTTCAGTGAATTTGTCCTCAGATTCGCCACTGTTTCCTTATCTTGGCTTTGTTACACTTTCGTCTTCATGTGTTTTGTTTTGGGTCTGACAATGAATAATTAAAAAAAAGAATATAAGGTCTTGTAATAGGCTTATCCACTTTAAAGGAAATAAGTAGGAACCCATAATTTTTATTTTAACTATATCATGACACAGAAATAACAAGAACAGTTGGAGCAGTATACTCATGAGTGGGAATGAGAAAGTAGAAACAACGAAAACAGAAACACAAACATATGATGACCTTCTAGTTCATGACATAGTACACAACCAAAGAGTCTTGAGAAGTTTGGGGTTAGAAGCCAGTGAACTGCATTCAAAATCTGCTTGGTATGCACTTAATAATTTGGTTTCACGGCATCTTATCTTTCTCAATGCCTAAGAGCAAGCTCAAAAGTAGTGGGTCCATCGTTAACCTGATGGTGTTCCCTGGACAAGCCAGTTTGTGGTATTGGTAGAGATTAGTAGGCAGCATATCTTATATCATGCTGTGGGAAGAGAGGTCTTTGTTTTCATTGTACAAAATGACTTTCTGATAGCTGTGACTACTGTCTGACCAGCTCTGGCCATCCTGGGAAAAATTCTTCAAGGACAAGGAAATTCTACAGTAAGCTCTCCATTTTGAAATTAAAAAATAGCAAACTATTATTTGTCTTTCTCCAGCAGCCACAGAATTTGTGTATTTATAGTGGCCTGGCATTGAGTCCCAACCTCTTTTGTCTTCCATCAATAGAATATTCAGGTACTATTCCTGAGTTCTCTCCTTCTTTTTCTACCTCCACTCACTTTCCTAGAAGTTATAAAATGAGCTACACAGGGTAAAGTCATAACATGAGCTACACAGGGTAAACACGATGCCATAACATGACAGCTGCCTGAGCTTACCTCCCAAAATCTATTCCTGAGGTATACAACAGAAGGACTTACTTTTGTCAGTAAGATTGCGCAGGAAGAATTTTCAGTTCATTCTTTCCTCAACATCAGACGAAATTCTCTTTTCCCCATTAGCAATATGTTTACAGACCAGAGTCTTCTTCGTTACTTTGCACATTTTTACTTTACACTATATCTTGGATTATGAAAATCCAGCTGAGCAAAGGCTTAGGAAAAACGTGATGTTGTTGTATGTATGGCTTGGTGGATGCTTAAACGTCAAATGATTTTGACAACTTTACAAACAATGCAGAACTTGTCCTTACTAAAGTAGAATATCTTTACAGTATGGCTGATCATATGTAGATTTCAGTGTCCAGCAGGTTAATCCATGACCCCTTAGTAATATTTAAGACTAGAAAATCTGACAGCCTGGCCTCTCTGAGATCTCCACTCATTCCAGCATCAGAATTGGATTCAATCAGATATGCATCTTCCTTCATAGTCGAACACAGTCCTCTGTCTGGTGCTAATGTTTCCAACAGCCTTATGTTGCTTGTGGATTTCCTATAACCCACCTTTCTCAATAATGAGATATTTCCCATATGACTCAAATTGCTTTTTTTAAAAAAATTATACATTCCATTTTAAAAATAATACTACCACATATTTAACTGAGATATTAGATGCTTAAGCCCTTTTCATCAGGAAACAGAACATGTTTTCTAACATTTCATGTTGATACGTTGACTTGTTTATACATGTTAAAAAAAAAACACATGCCCATGATAATACCCAGGAATAACAGACAGCAAGACATAAATCTAAATCAAGATCCTTTTGTTTTTAGCACTAATTTCTTTTAAGAACAAAAACAGGCTTTCAGGCATCTGAAGAAAAGATTTGTTAGGCTTCTGGTTAGTAGTGTCCAGTATGGTGAAGTCCTTATGTGGGATTTTGATTTAAAAAAAAAAAAAGCGAAGTATAGACATAAAATTGGTTTCATTTTTATCACTCTTGTTCAAGTTTGCCAACTTTTAAAACAATTACATTTTAAATACTTAAAAAAAACCACAAGCCATCCACCCCACATATTTATATATGTATATTATAAACAATAGCTTTGCCATTGATTGTGTGTGGGACTTTCCATTCTCTACAACATGTAAAGACAAGTATATTGTGCACTAAATGGCCCAGCTAGGCACAAAGTACCTGATTTTATAGCCAGGGAAGAAAAGAGGGTGTTTCCTTTCAAATATCCGTAACACAGTCTGCATTTTGCTCATGACTCAGTTTCACTTGTCTTATCACATGGATATGTACACAGGTGAGGGTGTGGGCAGACATACTGCTGGAAGGAATAGGAAAAAATTCATGACTCTGTGTTAAATCTGCCATTTCATTGTTATTTCTTGATCACACCACTTGTAGATTCTGTCAATTACTTTGCAGTGTAGAATAAGGATGTTAAAGCAATTTAGAATGGGAGGTGTGCGGCACAATGAAGGGAGCTAGCATGCAGCCAACATCTACTCCCCTGCGCCCTTCTAGATCAGGAACGAAGTTCTTAGATCCAGTTTCAGCATGGGCAGTTACCTTCTGAACAGTATTGAAATTAAAATATAGTTAACTGATTTAAAGAACACAGTCACAGTTTTGTTCCATTTCTACAGCTTTTTAGTATATTACAGGTAGAGCCTTTCTTAAAAATGGTAAGTGTTCTCTTGATTATACCAGCTCGTTTCTTTCTGCTAAGGCTATAAATAAATTTTTCTGTTTAAAGTTGGCTTTATATCAGCCTACCTGCTTCTAGGAGAAAGAGAGAGAAAAAAAGAATAATTCAACCTCTAGATTGCTGTCAGATTATGATTATGTGAATGAGAAGCCTTAACTTCTAAAGTGTTGTCTGAGAAAAACTGGAGGCTTCCTGTTCCTTCCCTCTTTTTTCTTTTGAGGCAATTTCCAGTTAACAATTACACAAGGATTTCTGAGTTCTAATGAAAGAAGACTTCTCTCTGGAGAGAGCCTTCATTGATTAGGCATGACAGATGCGTGTAAGTGGCAGTGAGGAACAGGGAAGTGAAGAAGGAATGATCATTTCAATTGTGGCCTCCGCAAAGGAGACAGGAACATAGGAGAGTATCCAGGCCTTCCTCTGCCTGTGGATTTACCACCAGTGGCCAATTTCCAACTGGAAATTAAAATATATTTGTTGTTCTAGCTTATTATTAGTGCTGTTAAGCTCCTACTGTGCCTAATTTATAAATTAAATCTTGCCAATAGTGAGCTGTGCACAGGGTAAAATACAATATGCATAGGACTCGATACTGGCTGAAGCTTCCAGTACTGACCTGGGGGGGGGGGGGTTGGGATCTATTCCCTAACACTAGGAGGAATGGGCTGCACGTCCTGCTCTCTCCTCCTTTCTATTCAGGATGTCTTGCAGGAAGCTTGGGGTGAGGGAGAAGGGATATTGAAGCAAATTGAGGGACAGCAGTCTGGCACTCACATGAACTTATCTTGTTCAGATTCCTATATTTGGAATGAGAAGCGTCTGCCCACCTTATGCTTTAAGCCTTTTTGCATGTATCTTAAGCACATCTTTGGTGTTTTGGTTGTTTCTGTCACCGGGGCTTCATCATGGCCATCTGTTGAGAAGCTGAGCGTAGATTAGGCTCCTCCAGATCCCTGCCCACTCTGGAGGAAATGCACAGCTACATTTACTGTTCTTTAAATGGACAAGCCAAGTTCATGTTAGAAAACCTGCCATTAATTGTGGACTTACGGCAAAGCTTCTCAGCTAACCTTGTAGGAACAGATTTAGGACCCAGGCCCCAGCTTAGCCAGGAAGCTCTCGTCTCTCTTCTCCTTGGCCCGTGTTGGGAAGCATTCTTTCCCCCAATAATCATAGTTTCACTGGCTCCCACGTGAGGAGACTAGCGTAGGAATGGCTTTGGAGGGTAGAAAGGGAGAGGAATTCAAATGAAGCGATGCTCAAGTACCAAAAAAAACCCCACCTTCTGCCACCTAGCCAAATTTAAAAAATTAAAAAAGCAGATGTCAAATGGTATTTTATTTCCCAATCTTTTCTATACAGCCAGAATAACTCCAAAAATCCATCAGAAAATGTCAAGGGTACTGCACCCATGGGACCGAATAGAGGAAAGTCAATGGAAAAAACTGGGCATATGATGTGTTATTGTACCAGGAAATGTTCGTTTCAGTGATAAAAATGATACATCTTTACCCTAACTACCAAGTAGAATGAATGGCTTTGGTCCCAAAGGTCTATTGTTGCTGTTTTGGTTTTGGTTTTAAATTGGTCCACATCCCACAAAATCCGTTTGGAATCCCACGTGAGCTACAGACAGCGAGGACTCAGACAAGGAGAGAAGGGGAGAAGCAAAGGAAGGTAAAAAGGAAGCAAGTCACCAATTCTTCTTCAGCTGGAGAGGACGATAAAAATGAGCAATAAAGGAAATAGAATTTAAATAGATCCCCGTGTCTCCCTCCAGCCTTCCTTTAAATTCTTGATGTCTTTTCTGTCAGGTCTGAGTCTTCTCAGTTGAAAATGATCTATTTTTTTCTTTTCTACAGAGCCTCAAGACACATTCTGTGTTGTTTCACAGTTCTGTGCACAGCCCCTGAAGATAAAAGAAATGCTTTGACAGAGAGATGAAGGAAGACCCTGTAAGTAAAAGTTAATTTACACGGAGCTCTATGCAATTTTCCTTCTCTAGGATCACAGCCTCTCTTTTGTGCCTCTAATCCAGAAAGATATCTGTTCCAACTGGAGGAATGGGAAGTGACATAAGTCAGGCTTCAGTGGAGATGAGATTTAAATAACATTTTTTTTTTAAAGAAAGAGTCACAGAAGATTGTGACCTTTGAACTCCTCTGTGAACTGAGAGCAAGTTCTCTGACAGAACAAGGAGAGAAGAACGAATTCTGAATGCATTTATACTATAAGAGAACTGTTGTTGATAAGCAAAATTTCTGAGAAAGCTGAACAAACCCAGAGTTTTAATAAATGTCCTTATGAACATTTGAGGCTTAACAATTTCTGGATTGTATTTTCAGAATTTGAAAACATTTGAAAAGCACATGATTATAAATGCTATGGAAGTGAAAAGAGGCTGGAAAAGAAAATAATACAAGGATTTCTGCAAAGTAGAGATTGCTTACCATCACAGCAAACCCATATTGTTTGGGCGAGTTATCTTATTTACCAACATTTGGGTCCATGATCAATTTAGAATATTAGGGCTTTGGCCAGGGAATTTTCTTATATTTAATGCTAGAAAGAGTAAGTGCTTCTTTGAAAATGCTTAATAACAAACAGGCTACTGGTCAACTAAGAATAAAATGTTGGGCCAAATAGTTGTGTCTCTTCATAGGATACATTAAAGCACGAACTCAGAAATGGAAGTGTCTAAAGGGATGAGTAGGCCAGAATACTGGTCTTGTTTGTTCTAACAGAGAAATGACCATAAAGAAAAACTCACACAATCCTTTTTTAAAACTGTACATGAAAACTCCAGAGCTATGGTCAGTGGAATGACAGAGCTTTGCAGGTCCCTGTGATTTGCATTAATAGTGAGAAAATGGGAAATTAGATGCCCATTCAATTTTTTATAAATCCTTTAGTATATTAATTTATGCAGGAAGTTGCCAATTCACTTGGGAAAAATCTGGTAAATATGCTATCATGGTCTGATCAGTTATTCTAACTATAACTATACTCTTACTAAAAATATTGGGTTAAGAACATTTCAGTGGGGTACCATTCTAAAGTTGACCACGCAGGGGTTCCATGAGACTCTAGTTTTTGAAGACATTAACAATTAAGTAGGAAAAGTGGTACTTCATGCTCAAAACACATGGGAGAAATCCCAAGGTGAAATACAGTAAACACAGGGCGTTTGAGAGTCTTTATTAAACTTATCTAGACCTTTTTGAACTTGTAAGTGGTGGCTATGGAATGCACCATTTGTTCTATTTATGAGTTAGTGGCTCTTCATTTTGGAAGATTGTTTAGTTATACCTTAACTATTCTGTGGATCAGAGAACAAAACCCCCAGAGAATTTAATCTGTCTTCTCTTGATAGAATAACATGTAAATCTTTGAACTAAATGTTTTATCTTTTAACTTGAATCCAATTTCATTTTCCTCAGGAGCCTTTTGATCAACTTTTATAATTTTTGACTGAAAATAATACAACCCCCTTTTTTGAAATTGCTCACCTCTCTCTCTCTCTTCCTCTCTCTCTCTCTCATACACGCACACATAATTTGTCAAGTACACACTCTTTAAGGTGTTTCAAAATTAAAAGTAAGTAGATTCTCTTTTAGAGGACTATATTTCCATTTTAACTGTAAGAACATAACATTTAATTTTTTAGGAGTTGAAACTTTGATAGAATTTAGCATAGGTTGACACAAATTGTTAGATATGAATAAGTCCATAAATGGAAAATTGATTTCTCAAATATTTGTGATAATCATCAGGATTGCTAAATGAAGTGTAACTAAAACAGGCAATTATTCAATTTTTTAAAAAAAAAATCTCAGTTTCTACCCTTGGTAAAGGAGAAATGGGTATATATGTATTGTGCACCTACTTTGCAAAATAATCTGTGAGCCTTTTAGAAATTGAGGCCAATTTAATAATTCTTCATTTTTTTTCAGTTTTTAAAGTTCTTCATATTTTCAAACTTTTAAAGAAGTTACATCTTTGAGAGTCATACCCATAACAGTAAAGAAGGAAATCCCAGAATCTTTCTACATATCTTACAAAGTATCCCAAAGGAACTTTCTCCAGATCCTTTCAAAATGGAAAAAATGTAGAAACTACGTGTATGTTGATTAAATACATACATTTCAGGATACAATCTGCATCCAATAGTTTTTCAGGGCATGTGAATATACACTTTGAAAGTTATTCAGGACTCAGCCAAATGGAATTATGCTTCCTTAAACCAGGTCACTGATGACATTAATGCTATTTTTTTTTGAGTGGTAACATTAACACCAACTAAATTGGATAAATATGCTCAGGTCAAGAAAGTGAAAGAATCAACACAACATTATATATTTGTGGAACTATAACCTTAGTTTTTCCCCAGTGAAAGAACAAAATCTTATTTTTTAAATCTACACAGTTTTTCTTTCACTGCTTTACACAAAACAGGTTCCTCTTATCTATGCAACACAGTTTTCAATATGAAACTAAAAGTCTTGATTAGGAAGCAGGGAAATATCCTGAAGTTACCTAATTGTGGTCATACTATGTATGCAGTACTTGAATTGAGAAATTGGGAGTGTCATGTGCTGTATGTTCCCTTTGACTTCTAGACATCTGGCAGACAGCTGTCCCATTTGCAAAAGATCATTGGCTGCATCACTGTCATGATATGCTCAGATCACCCTGCTTTCTTTATTGACTTCTGAAAACTCCTTATTCTGAGAGCTTTTGGACAACAGAATTTTTGATATCAGCTACTGATGAACATTGCCAAATAATTATACATAATCATGACTCCCTTTTCCATTTGTCATTAACCCATGAGCAGTGACTAGTGAGAGCAGAACTAAGGGCCGGCTAAATGGATTAATTTTATGAATGACACCTACCTTGCATTTTACAGGTACATCTAGCGATATACCTCCTTCTGGAGAAACCCAAAGGCTTCTGTTACAGTAAACTGGTCCAGGTTGGTAGTGTACGTATAAAAAATATTCCATTCTGTATCAAAACTAGGCACATGCCTTTATTTATAGTAACAGAAGTTAACAGAGTTGAGCAGTTTTGACTTGGGTCCTATTTCTTGGCATCCTACATCGGACATACACATCTCAACACATCTCTGCCTGTTACCCCAGGGATCTGTTCTCAGGTTTATCGGTGGTTAAAAGGAAGGTGAAATCACACTTGGATCTATACTGGTGAGTAACTAAAAGCACAACCTCTCATTCATATTGCTTTAAAACATATACAGCATATATGTTTCAAAAAAAAAAGAATATATTGATCTCTTTTTGGTGCTGAACCAACGGTATTGTATGATGCAAGGTTTTAACAAATGATAATAATAAATACAAATTTTACTGTAGAGTATGTTTTAGACAAATGTGTCTTTTTAATATGTAAATCCTACACTGTAGGTTGTTCTTTTTTATTTTTTTTCTTTTGTTTTTGCAGTGGTAGAAAATGTTGAATTGTTGTCCATCAGCATGAGCCAAAGGTTCAGGTTCATTACTGAGATCCCCAGAATGCCAATATTTGCAATGCAAACAATTAGTATCCCATTGTGTGAAGGGCTCTGACACATGCCTGCCTGCCTCTAATCGGCCAGTCTCCATGAGAAGTCTTCCTGCTTCCATGGACCCTGCTTTGACACAGGGACAACCACAGGAAGCTGCCTGATAACCTTGGGATTCACTATGTCAGATGTCTTACTCATTACCAACAGTGACACAGAGACAGTAGTGTGTGTGGTGGGCCCTTATATCATTTTCATGTTGAACCTCCTGGGTCCAGCCACCTCCCCTTCCACAACAGCACCATTGTTTTTTCGGGGCACATACTCAAGGTCAATGCTGTTTTTGTGTTTGCCTTTCCCTCGGCTCCACACAAAAAGAAGGAGAAAACAAAATAAAACCACTCCCAGGAATGTGAAACAGCCCATGGCTGTAGATACCAGTATTGTTTTAAGGTCCAGGGAAAAAGTATTGGCATTAGTGCCGTTGGAAACGGTGTCATTGGAGTCGGTCATGTACATAGGGGTCCTGTTTGCGTAAAGGAAGCGGTCTGAAGTGAATCCCTTCACGGTGAGAGAGGCGGTGAAGCTGTCGTTCCCAGCAGCATTGCTGGCAATGCAAACATACATGCCACTGTCTTGATCCTGGGCAAAACGGATTTCCAAGGTGCCATCACCCAACACAGTGGCCCTTCCGTTGGACTTGGCGGTGATAAAACGCCTTCGGGGTGTCACCCAGGAAATCACTGGCTGTGGGTCTCCGTCGGCGTTGCACTCCAGCTGAACCGTCTGTCCTTCATCCACTAGCAGATGCTGTAACTTCTTTTCACGGATTTTGGGCTTTTTGCAGGTAAAATAAAAAGAAAGTGCAGTGCTATGGAAATCCTTAAACGACCTCTCACGGATGGTGTCTGGCCCGGCACACATGGGCTGCTGGCCCCCAAACTGGAGGGTGGGCTGTCGTTGTAGGAGCCAGAGAAGTCGGCAGTCACAGGCTAGTGGGTTGTTGTTAATGCTCAGGACCTCCAAAGCCCTAGGGGAGGAGAAAACGTTCTCTTCCAACGTTTCCAGCAGGTTCTGAGACACATTGAGCACACGGAGGAAGCGGAGCCCTTGGAAGGAGTGAGGCTCAATGGTGCGGAGCTGGGCCCCCACTATATGAAGTTCCTGTAGGCGGATCAGGTCAGAGAACATGCCTGCTTCAATAGTGCTGATGGGATTGTAGGAGAGGTTAAGGTGGGTCAGGTAGACCAGGTGTTTAAAGGCAAGGAAGGGGACAGTGGACAGGTTGGTGTTAGTGATGGAAAGGGATGTGAGGTTGAGGCCATAGAGGCTATTGGCTGGCATCATATCTAGCAAGGGCCAATAGTCAATCTCTAGGTGTTTCAGGTGGAACAATCTTTTAAAGGCATACACAGGCATATTGTTGATATTAAGATGCTTCAGATGCAGGGTGATGAGGCTGCGGAGATGGGAAAGGGCTTCTGTTGGTACTGCTGTTAAGTTGCACTTCTCCAGGGTGAGCTGTTCCAAGCTAAGTAGTCCGCTGAAGGCCCTGTGTGATATATAAACCAAATCATTGTCCCCCACTTCTAGAGACTTCAGGTTATGTAGATCCTGGAACATGTAGTCCAGCAAAATGACAATCTTATTCTCACTAATGTCAAGCTTGGTGAGGTTGGACAGTCCAGTGAATACTCCCAATGGTACCAACTTAAGGCGATTGCCTTTCAGGCGGAGGGAACGCAGGTTAAAGAGGTTGTTAAACGCTCCAGGCTCCACATTGGCGATGATGTTGTCACTCAAGTCTATCTCCTCCAGGAGAGGGTATGATATGAATTCTTCAGGGTTTATGCTTTTTAACCTGTTTTTGCTGAGGTCCAAGATTTTAGTCTCAATGGGAATACCTTCTGGGATGGCAATCAAACGTCTTCTGTGGCAGCTAACAGATTTGTTCTGGGCAGAGCACTCACAGCGAGCAGGACAGCCGATGGTGGATCCCATGAAGAGTAACACTATAGCCAGACCCAGGAATGGCTGCCAGCATGGTACGGCCGTGTGAAGCATGACTCCCTTCTTAGTCTACACCTTGGTTATGGGCCTGCATGGATGGGGAAAGAGAAGGTGAAAAAGACAGTTAGGACAGAGACAAGGAATGGTGCATAATTAAGGAACCAAGTTATAAAATGAGGATACCGGATTTGGTGGCAACTAGATTTGGGATTATATTCAAGGGTTCCCATATTATCTACATTATCTCGGGCAACTTATTTCACCTCTGTACTTAAGTGTTCTTGGCTATTGAGTGGGGATAATGGAGGTGGTAACCATAGAGCTTCTAAGAATTATGACCAACTCAGGATTGGAAAACTATAGAGACAAGTTTACTGTCTTGCATAGACTAAGCAAAACAGCATATTTTTTTTTTCACATACAAAAGACCTTATTTTTAAAATTCAAAAGGAAAGAGACAGAGGTCAGTGGCTGAGAGGACACTAGTTCTGTATGAATGAGCATCTGGATCTTTACTGTTTGGGAGATCATCTTCTATTATAAATGAAGCTAATAGAAGTTTTAACAACAAGCCTTGGGTCCAATATTGAAACCAGTTAACATCTACTGCAAGGTGTTGAGAACTTCTTCATATGTATATACTGTATAAAAACAGCTTTTAATTTAAGACAGTCCTCTGTCTGAATTCAATGAATCTTGACTGAGGAAACTTGCTTATTTTAGGGAGACAGGTTTGCCTGTCTTACCACTCTGCCGTTGAGTTTCTTACAGGGATGACACAGGCTTGAGAAACCACTGTGACTACAGTAAAAATACGGCTCTTGTGATGTTAGCTTAAATATCTAGGATAGGGAAGATGCAGGTGTAAGAAAACAAAGCTTTTATGCATCAAGCTGTAAGAAAATCAGCATGTCACAGAATAGTTTTATTTTCATATTGTAAAACTTATTTCAGTCAACAGCATTACTAAATAATAAAATTCCTTAGAATAAACTTGACAAGCAATTTTCAGAACTACTATGGCAGCTACTAAGTCGTACAGATGAGTCTAAATTCAACTTACTAAACAGATAAACCAAATTTAGATAAAAAGTAAATGTCATAAACATATTCTCAATAAAGAGACATTACAAAAAATTTTTGAACTTAAAAATTAATGCTACAGCTGAAATAATTGAGCCAGGATATATACATAACTTAAGGAAATTTTATTTGATTCTTCAGCTGTTTATTAATTGACATTAGTTCCATATAGTCCTTAAGTTTTAATTTTTCTGATTTGTCTGTTACAGAGAAAAATTAAAACTCTGAAAATGTCAGAGCTCAGTTATATGTTATTTTATAGCTCTACTATAAAAGACCATGTTGGTAATACATAATAAAATTATGTTTTCAAGATACACACACATGGTAAACCAATGAGAACCATTAAAACTAAAAGTGATAATAGCACTACTACAAAAATATGGAAAATTATGAGGCAATGTGATATTAATATAAAATATGAAAGCTAAGTAAGGAATTACTTGAGGTCTACTTGAAAATAATTTTATTGTTGATATTTAAAATGCACTGAGGAAAAATATAAGGAATTGGAGATATTCATATTCACCTATAATAAAATTCAATTTTATATGAATTAAGCATTTTTATGAATAACACTAGAAACTAGAAATGAAAAGAATAATTATATTGTATGAATTTGCAATATATTATTATAGCAGATAAACACACACACACACACATACACAGGGTAACCTCGAGAATATATTTTAAACTCATACGAGAGGGAATGAGTTGAAGGCAGTAATAAATGAACAGGTGTTGTTTATCAGGAATAATGGAAAATGCCAACAAAGAAATAGGCGATGGATATAATAAAATCTGAAAATAGTCAATAAATACAAGCAAAGACAATTAATTTCAATAGTAAGCAGGGAAATGAAGATTGCTTAATATTGCAACTATATCATGTTTTGCTTTTAGGTTAAGAAAATTAGGTTCATTAATTTTACCCAAGAATTAGCAAGGTTAGAAAGAAGTGGATGTTCACATACTAATTTCAGAGGTACATTCTGAATACATTAATGAGGTTAACTGATATGTTTCAAGTTTAAATATATGTACATTTAACATGTTAACCCTTCTGACCCATATATTCTACATCTAGAAATATATCTTTATGAAATAATTAAATGTGTTTATGTGAGGATGTGTATACATGTATCCTACTGGATTGTCTCTAATAGAGGAAAACTAGAAATGTATGACAGTGTGAGCTAAGGTACATGAAGTATTGTTGAGCTACATACTAAAATACCAAGCAACCAATACATAATAAAATTGAGTTTTAAATTTATTTGCGTGGAAACAGGATGTAATACATTTTCTCATTTGTGATTATGGACATTATATGAAAAATGTGTCATAGAAACAAATCTTCCCTCCAAATAATTGTACTACTGGGCATTCCCAGTAGCAGCATATCAAGTGTTCTATAGCTCAGGTATTGTCTTTTATACTTTTACCATGCTAGTGGGAATATAATTTTATCTTCTTGTATTCTCATATACAATTTGTTGGCTATTTATAAAATTATTTGATACATTTTATATTCAAATATTTTGTCGACTTTTATTTGGGTTATATTTAATTACTGAGATGTAAAAATTACTTACATATTCTAGATACCAATTATTCAATATTAGATGTATGTATTGTATATATTTTCTGCATTTCTTTAGTTTGCTTTTTAATATTCTTATTGGCCTCTAAAGAACAGGTTTTAGGATCTCAGTAAGTCTGATTGGATTTTTCTCCTTTAGTGACTTATCCTTTGTGTTCTACCTGAGATCTATGTCTATGTCACTGTCATGAGGGTTTTCCTCTATGTGTTATTCAGATATTTTACTTTGACAATTTACCTTTAGAGTTATCATTCATTTTTATTTCATTTTGTGTATATTATGGGGCAGACCTGGAGATACTTACAACTGTCCAGCCCAAGTGTGACTTTTTTTTTTTTAAACACACTTGCCTTACCTTCTTAGTGGCTCCAAGGCATTGATGAAGTCATGGAAAACACCTACATGTGTATTTCCAGAGTTTATTCCATTCCATGGGCTTGTCTATTCTTCACTAAACCCATTATTTATAGTAACTTTTAAGTGTTGAAATAAGATGTAAAATACTAAAATTTTCATTGTCTTTTCAAAGAATCGTGTAGCTTTTCTAGATATATGAATCTACATATATCAGTATCAGTTTGCTAATTGCTTAAAAATGTCTAACAAGATAATAATATAATTGTGCTAACTGTAGATGCATTTGTAAAGAGTTAGTGATAACATTGTGTTTCTCTTTCTTTTGGTATCAATTTTAGTCAAGGAACTTTTCTATTTTGTCTACATATAAAATGTATTTGTCAGAGGTTGTTATAAAGATACATTATCCCTCTAATGTCAGGAAGACCTAGAAGTCATGTCTTTAATTTTGGTGGGTTTTATTACATTTTTTGATAATCTAGAAGGTTATAAATTTCATTGAACTTTCTAAGATACAAAGTATTGTTTGTATTGATATTTTTTGTTTTATGTCATTTTACCTTATTAATCTTTGTTCTTACTCTTTGTGTTTCAGAGTTTTAATTTACTTTGGGTTAATTTGTTCCCTTTAATTATTTTAGCTTCCACAGCTTAAACCCAGCTCAAAGATTGGTGACTTTTTTTAATTTTTAAAATTTTGATTCTAGCAACACAAGCAACACAAACGGTTCTCATGTTTCTCTTTATCAGCCAAAATAAAACAAAACAAAAGGTTGCAGGATAGTTGATTTTTTAATTTTTTTGAGGCTTTTGTTGTTGGCTTTCCAATGGTCAAGTTGGTATGTCTTCATATACCTTTATCCCTGTAGGGGGCCTATATTACCCATCCCCTTTCTTTCTCTTTCCCTCTTTTGAGTCAGGGTCCCACTTATGTATCCTTAGCTGGCATTGAACTCAGGTGTCCTTGAACTAACAGAGATCTGTCTGCCCTTCCTCCTTTGAGTGTTAGGATTAAAAGCATGTGCCACTATAATAATAAATCATTTTTCACTGAATAATTTTTAATTAAACTTTATAAAGTATAGCTAAAGCACTATATAGGGAATATTTTCATTTTGTAAAGGTAATTTTTGGATGAATGTTACCAAGCCATTTTTGCTTGCAAGACGTAGCATGCCCATTGTTTTAAGTTAACTACTAATTGTCACTATTATTTTTAGAGTGGAGTAGGTATGGTTCCTATGCTGTAAAAGGAGAACACTAAAGAGCAGAATGCCCAAGGTATCAATTTTACTGCAGACTGTAGAGGAAACAAACAAGGGATTGTCAACAGGGAGTTAACTTGGTTGAACTCAAACTTCAGTTTCTGTTTCTCCTACTGTAAGCACATGTGAAATACTTATCAGGGTGATTCCTGTGCAGATATCTCTCACTTCTCACCCTTCTAGCATCAACCTAAAACCTGGGTCCTCCCCATGCCCTTTGAAGAGCTACTGTCATTCTATGACCTGTGAATGATTTTGGTTTAGTTGGTGTATTTTCAAGTATCCAGGTCCTTTCTAGATATACTATATCTTCTGTTGTGGTTATAGAGTATGTTATGTAAATTTTTCAATTATTTGAAATGGATGAGGCCATTTTATTATATTTCCACATTACTTATTTCAGTGATTATTTTGTCTCAACTAGAGATGGATGTGGCTTTGCATTTAAGGGTATATTGCTCTCTCTAAAAGTCATTATACCCCGGGCAGAAGTGGTTTAATCCCAGCACTCAGGAGGCAAAGCCAGGTGGATCTCTGTGAGTTTGAGGCCAGCCTGGTTTACAGAGCAAGTTCCAGAACAGCCAGGGCTACACAGAGAAACCCTGTCTTGAAAAAAACAGTAAAAAAATAAAGAAAGAAGGTAAACTACCTCAATACGAACAGAAAATTTTTGGTTTCCTTAAATTCTACGGTTCTTTTTTCTCTCATATGTTGAAGCTCTGAGCTTATGCACAGGTTTAATTTGTGATATAATAATCTTTTGTTGTTGGAGAGAGCCCATATTTACCTGAAGTAATGATCCTTGTCTTAATTTTTTTCTTTTGGGTTATTGATTTTGGGTTTATTTCATTTAGATCAGTTCATTTCAGTTTTCTGATATGGAATATATGAATAAATTTCAACAGCTTTATAAAAAACAATACTGAAGACAGATTTCATATATCAACCAAGTAAAACTAAAAAAACTATCTAAAGTGGAATTAAGATTGTTTAAGGTGTGCTAGCAAAATCCTCTAGTGTAAAAGGTGGAGAAACAGAAACTCTGGTGATTATGTATAAAGCTTAACCTATGTTTAAATAATTATGTCTGCTATTCATAGTCCACTAGAAATACAATTGAAGTCTAACTTTTTCTACAGGTCAAAGATTAAGTGAAAATAGTTGTGAAAATTAGACTCTGAGAAATATGTACTAGCAATTATTTGCTTTATCAGTGATTCAGTTTGTTGAACCAATACTTTCCCCCTTAAGTATTATCCTTTTTCTGGGATCACAGGTTAGGTTTATGTGATTTTTTTTTTTTTTAGCTTCTAAGGTATCAACTAAAACAGACAAAAATGTGGTATGACATTTGGAATGACTAATAGGGCAGCTCTTGCTTGCTTAAGCTTAAGGGTTTTCATGGTGTTTTTCCATACTTCCTTCATGTTGGTGTTTTAACACGTAAGCAGCCTCTGTTGTAGCACATGGTGAGGCCTTGCTCTTGAATCCTGTCTTACATAGTCCATTTAAATCTAATATAACCATCGATATGCTGTATTTAGGGAAGACATTTTGAACCTAAGTAGCTGTCTCTTGAGTTTTTTGCTCCTTTTTCTTATCTTTTTTTTAAAAAAAAAATTTCAATTTTCTTAGTACTGTATATTAATTTCTTCATTACTTTTCACCCACAGATTTGTATCATTATTTGTTGCTAAAATGAATACAGTAAATATTTTTATTTTATCACAGTCTATTTAGACATTTGTATGGTTTGGGTCTTAGATGTGAAAAAGCTTGGGTCCCCAGCCTTGCCTGCTCTGGGGACATAGGGAAACATTTAGGAGGCGGTCCTAGGGAAAGGGAGTAAGGTGATAGGATGTGTGTCCATGAACGGGCTCTCACCCTCCCTCTCTCTCTTCTTTACTTCTCAGTTCTAACAAATGAACACCTCTCTTCTATTACACACTTCTGACAGGGTTGACTGTGCTATCACCAGCAACCAGACTGAGAGAACATAGACGGAAAGTCTTCAAACTGGGAGTCAAAAATCTTCCCTCCTTTACAGTTGAATGTGTCTGAGGTTTGTCACAGTAATGGAACCTTGTCAACATTATATTTCCAGTTAACCTCCCCTCTTCTTCAGGAAACAAGGGAGAGTCCCACTGGAGAAATCCGCGCTATAGAGAATTTACAACAGTCCTGAATGGGTTGAACAAAGGCTGAAAAGTTCAGAGGAGTTGAAGAGGTAATTAGGGGAATGAATTTGCAAGGTGTTTGTAAACTGTGATAAGTTATTTTGACTTTATCCTGAAGGCAATGGAAAGTCATTAAAGTGTTTCATTCAAAGGAGTGATGATATCAGATTTAAATTTTAGATTAATCTGAAGGCAGCAGGAAAAATAAATTGCAGAAAGGAAAGACTTGAAGCTATAAATTTAGAAGACTATTGTATTAAATGGAACCAAGAATAACAATGTCACAGAGTTGTAGTTCTGGGCATTCAAGAGATATTCTGATGCAGACCAGAAACGCTGCACTTAGGAACTGGCTGTAGAAAGTGCAGGAGAGAAAGAGGGAAAGGTAACTCCTAGTCTTCGATAAGTGAGTGAGACCTACTGTCCTTTATCGAGATAAGGCCTTAAAACAGCAATAGTGAGAGGATTTCTTGGCTCCTTCAAATGTGTCCATTACTGGAAAATGAAGTGGAAGTCCTTGAACAAATCGATGATTTTCTACTTCTTATGCCAACATAAATGAGAGAAAGCTCAAGAGGCCTCAACTGTACAGAAAGAGCTTCAGGCCACTAAGGGATGCAGAGAGTGGGAGAAATGGTCTTCTTCAGGAAAGGGCGACAAATTGGTTGTCCAGTACTAACTGGTAATCCATGAAAACATGAGTAAAGTAACATTATAAAGACTACACAGGGAGTATTTGTATATTTAAGAATATATATCTATGTAGGGGCTGGGGAGATGGCTCAGTAGTTAAGAGCACTGGCTGTTCTTCCAGAGGACCTAGGTTCAATTCCCAGCACCCACATGGCAGCTCACAACTGTCTATAAGTCCAATTCCACAGGATCCAACACCCTTGAACATACATTCAGGCAAAACATCAATGCATATAAAAATATAATAAATAAGTAAATAAATTTAATTTAAAAAAGAATATAGATGTATGTGTATGTACACACACACACACACACACACACACACACACACACGTAACAACAACAAATGACAAAAAGGCCATGAATCCATGAATTTTAAAGGAAACAAGGAGGGGTATATGTGAAGATTTGGATGGAGGAAGGGGAAGGGAAAAATAATGTAATTATACTATATTCTCAAAAAATAAAGCTTAAAAATTAATAAAATTAAAAAATAATTAGTATTTTCAAATATATATATATATATTTACATATAGTATTTATTTTGTAAGATGGGTAAATCTGTATCACAATTATATGGCTCTGGCTCTCTATGTTTAGGATAAAAGTTTTATTGTATCATTAGTTTAGTACTTTCCAGTTTATTTTAAACTGATGGTAAGGAATACATCATTCTTTAAGTTCTGTTTGAGCATGTTGTCATATGTGGTAGAGTTTGCTCAATGTATAAATAACCAGTTAGATAAGAAGATAATTGGCATCTTACTTATTATGATTTAAATTAATAATGATTTAGGAAAAGGGTCTTTATTTTATCTACTAATTTAACCAAGAGTGTCTACCATGGAAAACACTATGTAATTTGATCTTGACTGTAGAACCTGAATTATATCTAGTCATCTGTTTTTTAGATAAGGTCTTACTATATATCACAGGCTGGCTTCAGATTTAATGATCTTCAGCTTCCCATGTGTTGGGATTACAGGTGTATGCCACCATGTCTGGCACTAATACATTTTTTTCTTCTAAAAATGGACTTTTTGGCCAGACGGTGGTAGCGCTCGCCTTTAATCCCAGCACTCGGGAGGCAGAGGCAGGCAGATCTCTGTGAGTTCGAGGCCAGCCTGGGCTACCAAGTGAGTCCCAGGAAAGGCACAAAGCTACACAGAGAAACCCTGTCTCGAAAAACCAAAAAAAAAAAAAAAAAAATGGACTTTTTGCCTCTAGTAAAAGGGTCTTTCAAAAAGGATATGTAGTTAGATGCCAAAAACATATATTGGAGAAAATACAGCCTTTTCAGCAAATGATGAACTCAGTATAGTGTTTTCTCTTAGAACTAGTGGATAATGCAACTATATCACTCCTGTGTGTGTACTCAAATAACTCTAAGTCAACACAACAGAGATACAGGTAAGGCTATTGATGCACTATTCAGATACCCACATTATGGGGTAAGCCTGGGTATCCATCAGTAGATGAGTGGGTAATATGTATTGGTATTTTATTTAGCCATAAAAGAATGAAATTGTGTTGTTGGCTAGAATATTTATCCAAGTGGGGATATCATACTGAGCAAAAAGTCACACACATAGAAAAACAAATAACACATGTTTGATTTGTGGGTGTTAGAATTCTTCTATAAACATATGATATGAAAATAAAAGGGAGGCTTGGGGAAGGAAGGAGTCTAACAGAAGGAGTAGACTAAGGAGATGAATGGAACTGAGGTGAATATAGTTAAAATACATGATTTATTTGAAGGAAATTATCTTTATGAACCCCAATACTACATATGATAAATATCAGAATAAAAAGATATGCAACCAGGATGCAGAAAGTAGGCAAGGTCGCTTCAGATCTGGAACAGTTTGTCTGCTCTACTGCTAGCCAAAGCAGAAAATCTGGGCCCACTTTTCAGACAACTTCTTTGATACAGCCTGGGACCTACAGAAGAAGGTGTTATTTTATTGTTCGCCTCTCCAATGTTTCTCTGTTTTAGTCTAGAAGGGCAAACTGCTGACTCCCATTTAGCTCTCGCTGTCAGCAGAAGTCTTACAATCAAAGCTTGCTCATAATGTCCAACTGTGACTAAGGTTTGACAAGATGAACTTCTGTTGAGAATAAAGCAGGAAACTGAAATCTATAGGGAGCTTACTAGGCTCTTTCCATTAATTCTGATCAAAGGGACTCTGCAAACAATGATTAGTACCTCATTAAGCTTAGTGTGTGAAGCTGGGTATTTTCATAGTCACATTTTCTCTAGGCTGGCTACTTGCTTCCCACTTATGCTTAAACTGGAGAAACACAAATGTAAGCATCACAGAGGATGCAAAAAGTCAACCTACAAGAATCGAACAAGCAAGTATTAGGGCTCACTTACATGGCTCAAGTTCTGGTTCATATACTTGCTAGTGATAGGCCATGCATAGTGATATCTATGATTCTCACCATCTCCTCTGTTGATCTGTCACTATGAAAGAGAGCACTGATTACTAAAGATGTATATACCAGGTGCCTAGCACATTAATAACTATCATTATAATCATTAATAGGAGACAATGATTTGGTTTACAGAGGCTCTGTTTGTCAGGATGGAGACCAAAGCAAGTCATGGATCTCCTTGGAGGATAAGAGAACGCTGGAAGAAGTCTCCTAATGATGATCCGGCAGTCAGGAGAAGTGGGCAGATTATACAATGCAGAGAAGTGGAGAGTTTTAAACAGATGTAATCTTTAAAAACACAAGACAAGAAAGGAGTGGCACCTGTGTATTGTGTAAAAGGAAGGTTGAAAGGGACCAGCTATTAGGCAGATGATGAAAGAGTGGTAAAGAAGTGATAAATATCTTAAGCTCAAAATTCTATGGTTAATTTAGTTTTCTGGCAATTGAACAAGCCACAAACAATAAATGGACACTATGTTAATTTCTATAAAAAATCGTATGTTAGCAATTGATTGTGTTTTCTCCTGGGGTGATATTGTGTCCCCCAAATATATTGTGCACCCTAATAAACTTATCTGGCGTCAGAGAACAGAACAGCCACTAGACAAACATAGAGGCCAGAAAATGGTGGCACACACACCTTTAATCCTAGCATTCTGGAGGCAGAGATCCATCCGGATCTCTGTGAGTTCAAAGCCACACTGAAAACAGCCAGCCATAGTGACACACGTGTTTAATCCCAGGAAGAAGTGATGGCGGGAAGCAGAAAGGTATATAAGGCGTGAAAACCAGGAACTAGAGGCTGTTAAGCTTTTAGGCTTTTGAGCAGCAGTTCAGCTGAGATCACTTTGGATGAGGACACAGAGGCTTCCAGTTTGAGGAATGAGAAAAGCTATTTCCGAAATGGAGAAGGGACTGGGTAGCAAAGAGAATGAAATAGTGAAGAGAGGGTAGCAAAGGATTTGATGAATAAAGGTGCACCGAATGAATCTGGGGTCATAAAACAAACTTAAACATTCCAGATGTCTAAAATTATCAGTCATAAATCTCAGATAATAGAAAGTTTGGAAACTTGTATGAAGGATTTGAAACAAACAAACAGACAAACAAACCCCAAACCCAGAAAACTAAGTTTAGTGTGCAAATCTTAAAACTTGGTAGGGTTACCTACATTCTTTAAAGGAACCAAGTGAACTTGAGATTGAAGCGCAAAGTTTCAAACCTGACAGGAAACACAATTTATCCTTCTACATAATCTCCAGAGAACATACAAAGCATTATATTTTCACCTCTTTTATTTGGTTTTAGTTGGGAGAGATACAGTTTTGATACTGAAACTTGGAGAAAAGATGATTGCCATTATGAAGCCAGATTGGTGGATCATCCAATGTTCTCTGTGTTATCAACTAATGGTTAATGTCAACCATAAAGGGTGATGATCAAAGGTACTCAGGGGCTCATGCAGGAGGGGAAACCTTATTCAGCACTGATTCTTCAAATAACTGAAGGTAGTTCAGGATATATAGTTACTCAAATTATGACTACTAGGTATTCAGAAGTTATTTGACTCTAAGATAATGCGAGTTAATCTGTTTGCAGATGAGCTGCTGCTGATTTACTATGATAAAGTATATTTGAATTGATAGTAAACAAATACAAAATTAGTGTTGGACATGTCATCAGATAGTATCTATGTTTTGTCCCTTAGTTCCCTTTGATCATTTATCTAGGAGAGGTTAGCAGATTAAGACAGTTCTTACTGACCTGCAAACATCTGAGCAGTTAGTGTTTTCTGGAACAGATAGTTTTAAAGTTGACTCCTTGTTTGTGTCTCCAGTCAAAGGGTATCTCATATATAGCTGAGGTTGAGTCGTCAGTCATTCCACACTCTCTGGGGATATTACATGCTAAGCTTCAAGTTCTCTCCTAGGCTGCCCTCAGCACTGGGAAAGACAGGAGGAAACCACGGTGCTAACTTTCTCCTGCCTGCGGCATTTAGGACATGGGGAAAATGCACTCTCGCTGAAAAAGGGCCCTGAAAGTACAAAACCAATCCCAATACTCTGCCACAGGAATACATCTACTTAATACTTGCTTTGCAGATTTTCCAGCAAAGAGGTAAAGGGTGTGATACATCTGTAGCTGCAGGGGAAAGCTATCAAAGACTCCACATAGTCCCATTTCAACTTGTCTCATGATTTTATAGGTGAAATCGTCCTTTGTGCTGATGTCTCATTTGTCTAAGGTGGCAGCTTCAGTATTGGAGAAAAATGTTCCTATCCACTATTTCTTGAAAGCCGAGGTTTTTCTTTTGTTGTTGCTGTTTATATTTTGTTCATTTATTTTTTGGGGCCTGGATACTTTGAGCTCTTAAAGTCTCTATATATTTCTTGTTCTTTTTCATAAATTACTACATAAACATTTTCATAACAATAGCCTATAGTCCATCTCTCTATCTGTATGTTTTCTTTTATTGGTTTTAAAATAGGGTCCTATGTAGCCAAGAATGGCCTTGAACCTCTAGTTGCCCTGCCTATGCCTCTGTAGTGCTAAGAGTACAGGAGTTTGTCACTGTATATAATTATTATATTACTGTAATAATTCTTCTTAAAAATAGGAACACACACAATTTTCTCAATTCCCTCTGGGCTATATTCTGCTTTTTCTATGACCATAAAAAAGATAAATCTGTTTCAAAACATGAGTTCATCTTGTATTCAGGTGACTAACAGTTAGCAAAGATTGTCCTAAACCATTAATTAATAGTTTTTGTTTAATCTTTCCTCTGCAGTGGGAGAGTTCCCTGTTCTGGTATTTATTTTGATCTCTTTGAAATGCAAATTATTTCTCCTCTCCAATAGTTTCAAATCTCCTTTTGGCCTACATAGAGAGATACTTGGACATAGAGTTATGCCTATTCTACTTAAGGCCTTTAAAGATGAAAGTGGGGCTGTCTAATTTAAGGTTTACCTCCCATTGAAATTAATATTACTAATCAAAAGGCGATCAGCCTGAAATGATTAGTATCCTCATAAGTGTGATTCAAAATGCCCACAAACTAAATGGCAGTAATTAATCACGGCATAGCACAGTCATCTGCCTCCATCTTAACACTGTCTTGTTTTCAGTTTTCTTATTCCTTACAATGGAGTCATAGTAACAACCCTACAGCAATAATGTGAAAATATGATGTGATAGTGAAGCTAAAGTAAAGGGAAAAGTTGTAAATGTGTCAGACACAAAATGTCTTAATGCATTTAAATTCTTTATTGATTTAAATGGTTACCTACTTAAGACAGATTAAAGTAAGCAGAACCTATGGCATTTTTTTTTCTCCTAAGAAATGAGTTACATCTTTCTGAGGTCAACAAAAGCTCTGAGATAAGCTCCACTGCTTATCTGGAGAGAAGGGAAGAATGTTTGCCTGCTTCTGCTGGTTGATTAGTCTTAAGAAACACCCCGGCTGATCTGTACGACGCGTGTGGTCACAGAGGGTGGCTGCTCCTTTACAGGGTTATTAAAATTTACTTGAGGAAGTGAGATCAAATGGAAGAGAATCCTATTAGGAGTTTTTCTTTTAGATTCCTGAGTTTTAGCTACTGTTCCATGAAGAACTGGACTCTTTGAAGTGTGGATACTCACGAACAAAGGAACAGCTCTCTGGAGATCACCTGATTTAATTAGTCAGTGCTGAAAGCACCTGAATATTTTAGCTTCAGTCTTGTTAAAAGCTGTTAAGATAAGAAAGTTGCTTTAAATTCCTTCTGGACCACTCTGGAAATGAAACAAACATAAATTTATCCCAGCTTCTGTGTCCGATGAACCCTGGAATCTTAGTGTCTTAACCTGTAGAAGTTTCTTAGTTCTGCTCCATGAAGTCATTGAGGGATTTGGCCTCTCTTCTGGCTCCTCCCTCTTCTAAGTTCTTCTTATTTGAAAAGGGATGACAACCTAAGGCTCCTATCAATGAGATTTGATAACCACACCCCATTTGCCACAGCTCAGTCAAGTAGGCACAGAGTTGCAATGGAGGCTTGGAAATTTCCAGTACGTATGTGATGATTAGGAAAAATGGGTAGACGAAAGTCGCAACTGATTTCGCTGCTAACTTATTTTGCGTGCACTATTTTGTGCTTGTGTGTTTATATTATTCTAGAATGGCCTTAAACATGTGGAAACAGCCATTTTGTCTAAAAATGTCACTCCTTTAACTTTGTATCTAGTTTTTCCTTATTTTCCACACGTTGGAGATACAAGCACATTTTAGGACAGTAAAGTTCAACCTTGGTCTTTTATTGATGTAGCCATCTTTGTTAGAGTGAGTACTAAATGTAAAATTTTTATTGGTGTACCTATTCTGTTTCTATCTTTTTATTGTTATTTTTCCAAATAGGTGAGAAAGCAGATTTTACCCTCAGTAACTTTAGCACTATGAGAAAATCTTGGTTTGAATAATGAAGCTCCTTGTTAGTCATGATGGCTTATGTGCTCTAAATGTGAACTAAACTGGAGCACAAGAAATGATGCCACATGGGATACTATGAATTTGAGATTGTCAGACTGGAGTTGACAACAAAGTGAGAAAGACATAGAGCATGTGTAGATATGTATGACTTTTCAGTATCCCACACAGAAGTGAGAACTATGAGTCATCTATGTTCATTCTCATGATCTGCATAGTTAAAAGATAATGGCATAAATCTAAAGTCTACTATGACTCCTACAAGGAGCAGAAAAAAGGTAATATGTCTCACTTTATCTATGAGGCAGGAAGAAAGACAATAAGATCAGAAAATGATATTAAAACAAAAGAATAAAAAGCCATTAGCTTTCATTAACACAGATGTGAACAACTGAAGAGGAAAATGTAGCACACACATTAGAAATCTAGTAAAGAAAAAAGCAATATATGATAGTTAGTGAAGATTATTATATTAAGGCAATATTGTTTTAAATATTTTAAATTCAATCAATATCATCTAGTCCATTATCTTATATTAAGGTGCAAATTTCAATTGTATTAAAAATATTTTAATTAAAAAAAAGAAATGATGCCACAACTCCCAATGCTTAAAAATACACACAAAGAATCCCCAAGAGATAGCCTGAAATGCTTGTCATTTCTTCTGAAGACACACTAATGTCGTACAAAAGAGACAGACATATTCTTTTAATAGTCATGAATGATAGGAATCATTGGATAGGGAAAGAAGGAAGTAAGTTTTCTGTCAGCATAATGGCATAGAACATTACAAATGGCCTATTCTTATCTCATATTCATAGGAATTCTATGATTTTTATAGTGGATGAGAAAAAGAAGGAAAAAGTCAACCTTTTAGACAACACTATAGCCATAAAACTGTGGAGGACCATGCAGTTCTTTACATCCTCAACCTGTCCTTCCCCCACTCAACTTCAAGAGATACTTTGGAACTTTTATTTGTTTTTGTAACTGGGAGTTGTCAGTTTGCTGCGTGAATTCTAATAGCAGAACCTGAAGCTGTGGGTACTGCTTAGCAGAAGGTCCTTGCCAGCAATCTGGGCCCTGGAAGGCTGTCAAGGAAGGGAGTATATTTACCGGAACTCAGTAATGTCTAGTGCAAGACAGAGCTGGGAACACACAGTGCAGTGTAGATGTAATTCACATTCTCAAATAGCTTATGGTCTGTAGGAAAACTCTAATGACAAGTTAATAATATTAAATGTTTTTACTAAATTTAAATCAATTATAACTGTAAGCAAAGATACACTTTGTTACAGTGTCAGATGTATTGAATTATTGTGAAACTAATGTATGCCCTGTAAAAATAACTATGTTTATGATTATTCTCTTTGTCCTTTATACTAGAACTAAAATAATGACTACAGGAGAAGTTTATGGAAAAAGTTCAAATTCTTCTAAATGAAAATAAAGGAATGCATTTATATAGCTATGCTTAATATAATTAAGGAAAACTACTCATAAATCAAAGACTGGTAAGAGTACACCAAATGTGAGGTACCAGACTGTAGAGTAGTGTATATTCAGGCTATCAATTCTTTCCCCAGAATCAGGCATGAGGAATCAGGAACGTAGGTCCAGCTCTTCAGAAACTGAGATAAGATGTTGAGTTTAAGGCTAACCTGGGCTGCATAGTAAGACACGGTCTTAAAACAATAAAAAAAGATTAAGTAAATGTTTTCAGTGATCATAGATTTCACCGCGTGCTTTTGAAAAACAAATACGAACAAAACTATGATCACAGAAGACTTCTGGAGAGATAAGCAGCATAAAGGTGTTATACAGTATATAGATATTATGTGCCATGTCTTTACCCAATTAATTGGCAACATTATCAGGTTAGGGTGGAAGATAAGTTTGTGTTTTGGTTGCTACTTCTACTTTCTCTGTTAATGTTCTCTAAGTTCAACTCTATTTTAAGGTTTTCTTTTGTGTGTGTTTTTATATACATGGTTTATTAGTTCTACTGTGTCCTCTTAGAATAGTAGTTCTAAACAGTGGTACCCCATAACTTTAAGTCAGTGGGAAGGAAATGGCCCCAGTCAGAATACTACAAAGAATTGTTCATAGTCTTCAGTTAGCTGCTCTGTGCAGAAACTCTCCACCCCCATCAATATTTTGAGTCTCACAGGAAGAAAGAAAGATGGGACTGTTCTTGTCCTTAACAAGAACCTTATATAAGATTAGTAGCAATTGTCTCCCGAGGTAACAATAATCAGTCCACAATGTTTCCCAATGACAGATGCTTTCTACAGATGTCATGAGTTTTTGTCTAATCTACCACCTCCATTGTTTACTATGTATTTTTACAAAAATCACTTAATAAATAGTATAAAAATAAAAATTATAATTCAAACTAAGAGACATTTGGAATTCACAATATGTATATGTGAGAAACAGACACATATTTTTAGATACATATAGTGTATCTAAAATTTATCTTTCAAGACTTTAAACTAGAGATTTGCTCTCTGGAAAAAATTTCAAGGCTAGAGAAGTGTTAAAATTGTGTTATTTTCCTTATTACAATCAGAAGATTAACAGTAAACTTAAAAGGGTTGACTATGTCCTCAATGATTGTTACCAAGTTAAGTACTCTGTACCTAAAACTCAGAGTACCACACTGCCCTCATTTCTCCCAGTGGGAATACCTTGGTGGTATAGAAGACATAAATGGCTTGTATACCTAGTGCTCTTTATTTATTTTGGTAAATAAATCAAGATAGAATGGGTAATTTGGAGGGGTCAAATATTTAACAAATGCTAGAATGGAGACTTTCCCTCATTCTTTCTGCTTGCTCAGCTTTCTACCATTCCCATCTCATCTCTCAAACACACTCTCTTTTTGATATGGTTTTGACATTTATTCATTTATTGCTAGGAAAAAATTGCTGTAGATAGGGCAATTACAAGTACTCTGTCTTGGATAAGTCATCCCTAAAGAGTTAACAGAGGATCCATATTTGGATTGATGACTTGAATTATTTACTTAGGTTGAAAATATACTGAAGAATGGATAAATAAAATGTACATACAATGGAATACTACTCAGCAAAGAAAAACAATGACATCATGAGGTTTGCAGGCAAATGGAGGATCTAGAAAAAATCATCCTGAGTGTGGTAACCCAGACTCAGAAAGACAAACATGGTATATACTCACTCATAGGAGGATACTAGATGTAAAACAAAGATGACTAGACTGCTACTCACAACTCCAGGGAGGCTACCTAGAAAATAGGACCCTAAGAAAGACACCAGGATCGCCCAATGACAGAGAAATGGATGAGATCTACATGAGCAACCTGGACGTGAGTGGGGGTAATAAAGGGCAAGGGTCGAGGGAAAGAGAGCTTAGGGGAGCGGAAAATCCCAGCTGGATCAAGAACAGGGAGGGAGAACAAGGAATAAGAAACCATGATAAATGAAGACCACATGGGAATAGGAAGAAGCAAAGTGCTAGAGAGGTCCCCAGAAATCCACAAAGACACCTCCACAATAGACTACTGGCAATGGTTGAGAGAAAGCCCGAACTGACCTACTCTGGTGATAGGATGGGCAAATACCCTAACTGTCTTGCTAGAAACCTCATCCAATGACTGAGGGAACCGGATGCAGAGATCCATGGCCAGGCCCCAGGTGGAGCTCATGGCGTCCAATTGGTGAGAAAGAGGAGGGATTGTATGAGCGAGAATTGTTGAGACCAAGATTGGAAAAAACACAGGGACAAGCAGCCAAACTAATGGAAACACATGAACTATGAACCAATAGCTGAGGAGCCCCCAAATGGATCAGGCCCTCTGGATAAGTGAGACAGTAGATCAGCTTGAACTGTTTGGGAGGCACCCAGGCAGTGGGACCAGGACCTGTCCTTAGTGCATGAGCTGGCTGTTTGGAACCTGGGGCCTATGCAGGGACACTTAGCTTAGCCTGGGAGGAGGGGACTGGACCTGCCTGGACTGAATCTACCAGGTTGAGCTGAATTCCCCAGGGGAGTCTTTGCCCCGGAGGAGATGGGAATGGGGGTTGGGCTGGGGGGAAGGTGGTGGTGGTGGGGGACACGACAGGGGAATCCGTGCCTGATACGTAAAATTAAATTAAATTATAAAATAAAAGAAAAGAAAAAGAAAACATACATATAACTGAGGAGTTTAATTTATATGTATAATTTATATACAAATATATGTATGTATATATATGTCATATATACATATACATAAGTGTATATATATATATATATATATATATATTACACAAATAGTGAAAAGAAGGAAGAAAAATATGTGTGTTTTAAAGTTTATTTATATTTGGGTAAACATTTCTGGGATCACGGGTATTCAGATTATCTTGAATATTATATTTACCTTCATTCAACACACATGCTAATTATCCCCATCTGGATAAATTGTCGTTAAAGAAAAACCAATAAATAGCTCAGCAAACAGATTTTTATGATTCAAAATGAAGGTGAAAACCAGATACAGTCTGAAAGACCTTAGAGACAGCATCAAACAGCTTAAACACAAAAATGAATCCTGGCAATTTACCACCACTTCATAGGAAACAATGTCTTCTGAGATTGTAACTCAATCACATTAAACGCGTAATTCATAGGTCATGTTTATGTGAAATCTTCACTTGAATATTTAAAACCAGGTGAGGACTTGATTTAGTTACCAGATAAGAAAATTGTTATTTTAAACAGGGCCTGTTAATGTCTAACTATCTGGCCAGAAAAAAACAAAACAAAACAAAACAAAACTAGTATTAACCAACAATTTCTGGTACAAATCACAGTATTCATAAAATTTCAGAATGATGACAATGAAAACATGGCATGGCTACCTAGTATGCCTTTTCTTGGTTCTGTCTTTTTACACAACTACCAACCATTCTCACTGCCACTTTACCAATGGGAAAGCCGGGTAGCTGAGTTACATTTATTTTACAAGATCATACCACAATAAGTCATAGAAATGAGACTAAAACCTGGGGTCCTTATTATTCCCATCTCCTAACAGAACATGTAGTTGAATATCAGGTGATCAGAGTAACCAGTTGAAGGCCATTCAAGTCAAGGGCAGAGCTACAGTTCCAAACAGCTTAGGTTTTTCATTGACTTAGATGAACTTCTACCTTTGAAAAACATACAGATGTGCCATAGCAAAGAAGAAGCAGTGTTCTTATTATATTCTGTAGATTAGATAGACAGTTATAGCAGTGGTGCTGAACCTTCCTAATGCTGCAACCCCTTAATACAGTTCCTCGTGTTGTCTTGATCCCCAACCATAAAATTATTTTCAATGCTACTTCATAACTGTAATTTTGCTACTGTTATGAATCATAATGTAAATACCTGTGTTTTCTGATGGTCTTTTATGACCCCTATGAAGAGGTCATTCAACTCCCAAAGTACTCATGACCCACAGGTTGAGAACTTCTGGTATATAGCATAATTGATCAGTTTTAACTTCATTAAGCTCATAGTATTACATTGGTATCATGTTCATAGTATGGAAAAATTCAGAATGTGAGGGAGTTATATCTCCTCTAGTAAGCTATGTCTTCTGCAAATACAGTGACTGAAGGTTATAGCATACAGACTGTGACACTATTCATAAAAATGATGAGCCAAAGGAGAGAATGTGGCCAAAATCTTGAGGCAGATAGATTTTTCCTTTAGAAAGGTTGTTCCTAGGCTGTTTTTTTTTTTTTTAACATCAGAGTTGTGTAAATATTCTTCTGGATATTGCTTTTAAAACCACTTGATATTTTCAACATAAATGTGAACAAAAATATATTTGATGCTAATTGAACTAGTTTTTGGTAAAGAATTTGACATGAAGCTTGAAGTGTAAGACGAAAATTCAGCAGATTCTGCTGTTTGTAGTGGTGAGTGAATCATCTTTACAGCTGGAAGACTGTTGGAAGTGAGGGGTTCTCGTTTGAATGAAGGGTAAACAACACTGATTTCTGTGTGCCATTTTTGCTGTGGGAAGAGTAATGTTCAACAGATTCTCTTAATGCCTCAGGATTTATTGCCCTTGATTTTCAATCCTTTTTCTGAATTCCAATGTAAGAACTTTTTGTACAGTACACTACTTTTTGTATCCATGATGCTATGGTTGGCTGAACTCATGGTCAAAGACTTAGAGTCAGCAGCTGACTGTCTTGACATAATGGTATCCCATAGATACAAAATGCAACCATGAAAATGGGACAGCATAGAAAGGGACCAGGACAGTTTGGGTCTGCCATATGTAGGCCTAACTTCTGTTTCTTTAGCTCATAATATCTTGTTAGTCAAATGTGAGTGGGATTTATAACTTTGTTCTTTATGAGATACAGAGATATGTCTATATCTCTGAATATTTGTTCTGAGAGAAAAATATGTTCTAATATATGATGCAGCTAAAACAGAGAAGGCACTAGCAAAACTGTTCTCTCCTCTTTTCACAGAAACTTGCAAAGTCGCACTGAAGTTTTGTAACTACACCCTGTAACTATTTTTGTAACACTCTGTAATTATGCAAAATGCCGGTCCTTTCTTCTTCCTCACCTTCTCCCTTTGTCTTCCCTCTGTCACTCTCTTCCTCAGTTTCCATCTTTTTCCTTTATCCTCCATTGCTCTTACCCTCCTGACTTCTACTCCTATCTCTGCCTCTTAATTCAAAGAAGGTGGCCAAAATATTACTGTAAACTGCATATGAAAAAATAATTAGAAAAAATCGGAAATGTGAAACAATTAGGTACTAAATTAGGCGAAAGGCAGGTTTGTTTGTATTTGTCTCACCACGTATCACAAATCTATTACTCAAGGAATATGGAAGTCCCAATTAGGCTATTTTTTCTTGGGGGATAAAGCTCTCTACCAAAAAAAGTTACAGATAGTATAGTTTTCAAAACTATTTCTTGAAAGAAAATAAAAATACTGCAAAATTACCATTATTGTAAGATGGGAAATTTAATGTTTGTGTTCATATTTGTTTATGTAATTTTAAGTCCTGTTTGTGACTTCCGTATTAGGTCATAAAATTGAATCAGGTCATAAATGGTATGAAAGATATAGATAAAGAAGGAGGAAGAAAACAAACAAATGAACAAGCAACAAGCAGAAAACCAAAACCAACCTAGCAAGACAACTTCCTTTCTCTTGGTTTAGGCAGTGGTGAGGGCATCTAAGGATTTATTGTATAAATTCAATTTTGCAGTACTTCTCAGCATCAGCAGCTGGCTTCCGGTAATCTAAAGCTGATTACTATGTAAATGAGTGAAAAATAGATGTTAATTAGATAAAATTATCTAAGAGTAGAAACCTGGGATAAAAGAAAGTTATAGTTTCTGCAACTTTGTTTAACAAAGAACAATGTCCTGTCCTTATTCTAGCCCTCCTGTGCCTGTCTTGAAAGTCCACTAACAACCTATTTGGCAGAACCAGTCACTACTCTACAGTGAAGGACCTGGATAGCACAAATTTCTACTAAAGCTAAAGCTTGTGGTTTAGTACAACATCACTAGCAGCAATCTCAAATCTACAGTGAGGCCAATTTAAAGAATAACTTTTCTTTTTTTTAAACTTCTCTTATTTTTCACAAGTGGAGCTTTATAGATATTTTATACAGACCAACCTGGGGGCTCATGGGAGAGATAAAATCTTTTTTTTCCTACCCAGGATGCTCTTCCTTGATTCCTCTAGATTGGTATCTCATTTTGATCAGTGCCCACAGAGCGCACTATGATGACTAATTTTATGTCAGCTGAACTTTCCTGTAGGATGTCAAGGTAGTTTGTAAAACTGTTTCTGGCTCTTTCTGTGAGGGTGGCATTTAAATTCATAGACTGAGTTAGGAAGATCCACTCTCCATTATGGGTGGGAATCAATCAATTGGTTGAGAACAGCAAGACCAAAAGACTGGGAGAGATTATTACATTTTCTCTGTTCAGTGGTGATTGTAGCACGAATTGTTAGAAGGTCTCATTAATAAAAACAAACCAGGAGCCATGTATTGGGGTGAATGCTGAAAGGCCAGTTAATCAGAACAACAAGCTTTTAGTCGTTTTAAGCTTTTAGGCTTTTAGCAGAAGTTCAGCTGAGATCCATTCAGATGAGGACTCAGAGGCTTCCAGTCTGAGGAAACTGGAATGGCTGAGAAGTTGGTGAGGTGAGGTTAACTGTGGCTTGTTCTGCTTCTCTTCCAATATTTCTATCTTCTATCATTTCTACTTCTCTGAGGAAGCCTGGGTAATATAATACCTTCCAGAAATGCTAGTGCTGGCCTGAAATAATGGGTACACTAGGGGATCCAGGGGTCATCTTGAAGAAGCAGATGAAAGTCTTGTGTTTTATGAGATCCAAGGAAAATGCCATAAAGAGGCCCCTTCGCTTGTTTCCAACTCAGGAGATGAATGGACCACTCTTCTAACGGGGCAGACGGTAGAAACTCTGGCTGATGAAAAAGGCTGCAAGAGGTGGATCTCTAAAACATTTGAGGACTGAAATGCATCATATGAAGATCTAGCTGTCAGTATAGAGATCTATCAGGTCAGTACAGAGATTCACTGGGTCAAGTAGGAACACACAGCTAAGCTTAGTCTTTTGGTTTACAGATGTGTTTCTGAGCATTGTTCCTATAGTACTGGTTGGTCTTCTGATTTTTATTAGTGTTTTATTAAGAACCAGATAGAGTGTCAGTCTTTGATATGGGTGACTGATAGCGTGTGTGTGTGTGTGTGTGTGTGTCTGTGTGTGTGTGTGTGTGTATGCATGTGTGTGACATTCCTGCAATATCAGATTATAGGCACATAGAACAGGTAAAATATATTGAAATAACTCTTCCCTTGTCACTTAAATTCTAGAGAATAGTATAAATGGACCCCTGAGCAAGTAAAAATGGCATTACATGAAAAGTCAGTGATGAATTCTGGTTTGGAACATGGTCAGCCATTCTCTCATATCTCTGTACTAGATGGCATTGGTTAAAAAAAAAGTGAAGTATTTCAACATCTTTAGGAATATATATTTAGGAACTATGACAGTGTTGTTGAAAGAATAAAGGTCACATGCTGTTACAGGGGTTTTTCAGTGGGGAGTTTGTTTCCATTTGCAGTCCCCAGTGATTACTGGGAACTCTCCACTTCTCTTGGGATTGAGGAAAATAGTTTCAGCTCAAGACCTTTCATTTGACATCATAGAACAGGTGATTTCAGCTCTGGTTTCTGAAGTTAGGACATTTTTCCTTGGACTATCTTGCCTGGGTCTCAACTCTAGTTCTTTGAGTATATTAGATTACTTATTTTTGGTGTATTAGGTGATTTATTTCTGTTGTAGGAAGGATCCCTGTAGAACCAGCACTGTGTAAATTAACCTCTATTTGCATCTAAACTCCCCTTAGAAGTTTGGGTCCTACAACTGCTGTATCTTTGCAGTTCCGAGAAATAAATATATGAGGAGGAAAAAAAAAAGAATCACAGCAAGAACTTTGTAGAAAACTGTGTGATAGCTCTTGAGTACTGAGTGTTGGGGTGGTTGAGAATAATAATATAAATGTGGGAAAAGGACCTGTAAGTCCTTTTGCTTGGGAGGTCCTTTGAAAAACTTTTAACAGTCTATACCATGCTGTATGTATCACCACTTGGACCAATGAGCTTTTACTCAGTGATTATAATATTCAGAACTCTCAGGATGAAGTGTTCCCCACTCATTTTCAATATTGTGCTCAAAGAACTACCTGGAATAACAAGGCAAGTGAAGTGAAATTAAAGTGATACAAACAGGTAAAGAAGTCAAGCTATCCCTATTTGCAGATGATCTGATATTATACATGATAGATCCCAAAATTCTACCAGAAACCTTCTAGAAATACAATTTCAGAAAAGTGGCAAGGTACAGAATCAATTTACAAGAATCAATAGCTTTTCTGCACACTGATACAAAAGCACAGAACAAGAGATCATGGACACATTCCCATTATCAAAGAAAATAAAATTTCTAGGCATAAACCTAATCAGGGATGGAAAAGAATGCTGCAATGAAAACTCTAAATATCTGAAAAAAGAGATTGAAAAAGATACTAGGAAATGTAAAGACATCATATGTTCTCATGGATTGGTAGAATTAATATTATGAAAATAACCATTTTACCAAAGTCAATTTACAAATTCAATGCATCAAAATCCCCATTTTGTTCATCATAGAAATGAAAAAAAAAACTATCCTAAAAGGATAAAGGAGCCTGGATAACCAAAATAATACAGAGCAAAAGAAAATTAATGGAAAGATCATCATTCTAGACTTGAAGATATATCACAGAGCCATAGTAATAAGAACAGCATGGTATTAGCATAAAAGCACACATGTTGACCAATGGAACAGAGTAGAATACACATAACTGAGACCATCTGATATTTGATATTTGAGATAAAACATACCTCAGAGAAAAGATGTGCAGAGAAAACTGGATGCCCACACGTAGGAGAATAAAATCATACCCACATCAATCACCTTGCACAAAAAGAAATCTGACTCTAAATGGATCAAAAATCTAAATGTGAAATCTGAAACACTGAAACTGCTAGAAGAAAACATAAGCAGTACTCAGCATTATAGGTATAGGAAAGAAATTCCTGAACAGGACTCCATTTTCCCTGGAACTAAGGCCAACCATTGACAAGAGGGACCTCACAAAACTAAAAAGTTTCTATACAACTTTAGAATCTGATAATTGAATGAAGAGAAACCCCATAGAATGAGAATTTTAGCCAGCTGTATACCTGATAGAGGATTAATATTCAGAATATATAACAAAATCAAGAAATGAATCAAAAACACAAATGACCCATTCAAAAATGGGCGACGGATCAGAACAGACAGTTTTCAAAAAGAATAAATAAAGTGGCTAAGAAATCCCAATAGTATTCTAAATATTTACCTTTATACCCATAGATAAATGTAGGTCTCACTTTATCAAATATACCTCTTTTTGTGACAGATGAAGACCATCACAGAAAACATGTCAAAATTCAAAGTACAGGTGGTTGCAGGCTTCTTAGACCCAGTTGATACTCTGCAATACAAATCCTGTACCCATGACTCAGGGAACATCATAGAAGAGGAGCTGGAAAGAGTGGAAGATCCAGAGGACCAAGAAGTCTACTGTGAGGATTATATCTCCTACAATGGCAATGAAGCTTCACCCATGATATGACAACAACATGGCTGCCTAAACAAGACCTGAAGAAATACAACACGATAGCGTGGAAGGGGGAGATCTCACAGAGACCCATCCTCAGACAAAGAGCTACAGACAACTAAGGAATGCTGAAAGAGGGAGAATAGTCTTTCCCATGCATGAGCATCCTAACTGGTTATTCAGTACCAAACGGTCATCCCTGAAATCATATACATACAAGTAACACTAAGCAGACTGAATAGGTTGTGGTTGTGTGAGTGTGTGTGTGTGTGTGTGTGTGTGTGTGTGTGTGTGTGTAATCATGTATATATGAAAAAAGAGGATATGAATTTGAGAGGATTGAAGGACAGGAGCAGGGAAGGGTTGGAGGGGCAAATACAGAGAGGAAATAATATAGGTATAGTTTAATTAAAAAATAAAAGAACATAATTCTAAGGACAAAATCGTATTTTTTTCTGATTGTCAAGTGAAAGCTTTGACTATTAACATTTGGAAAAACAGGGAGTAGGCAGTGATTAAATGTCTTCCACAGTATTTTCATTTAAAAATACAACACTGTATTCATCACTAAAGTGGGAACTTTCTTACTTGTTACCTTACATAAAGAATCAATAAGAATAACTTCAACTTAATTAGGGAAATTCAAAGCCAATTTGTTACAGAAAATTCCAAAATTATGTTTGAAATTAGCAAACACTTGCTACAAGCTCAAACATGGGAGATTTAAGTAGACTAAGCTAACTTATCAAACTTTCTCTTTGTGAACACACTTCAGGTTGTTCATTCTGTTGCCAGAGAAGTGGTCAGCAATCCAGACTTCTGACGTGCACTGCAGGACCATTAGAGAGAGGAACTAGTGCTGTCCTTCTCTTGTATGTGTTTAGCTCTGAGGTCTTTGCAGAAATGATGGTTTAGGAACTTAGTAGCAAGGGGTAAGAAAAAACTGTAATAGCTATTTTTTTTTAGGTTACTGCAAAATGGTTGAAGGTAAGAAGTCTGATTAGCACTTTGTTTAATGTGCCAGTTTTAGTAATGCACTATTTAAAATATCTACATTTTATAAGTTCATGCTAGGGAGAATGTATTTAATTATTTGGGGAGTCAAGTCCTAATTCATAAATGCCTGGCACTGCAAAGGTCTGAGAATGTCCTATTTCATATGCTTTGCTAGAATTTTCATGATTTAATATGATACTACTTCTACCACAACCAAGTTTTGCCTGCATTTATATGAACATATTTATAAAACTTCTGTAAAATTAACCATTTACCCTTCCAAAACTAATACAAGTGAAATCCAGTACACATAGTAACTGGACTTTTCTCCTTTGAATTAAGTAGATCCACATATACTATGGCAATGTTTTATATGTTGAATAAAACTCTCTCTAAAAGCTTTATAATATACCAAAATTGTAAAATATATAGAAATCAAGCTAGGAACTTTCTTTCTAATGCCTAGATAGTATCACAGGTGATACTAGCATGCTAGGAGAAAAAGACATCAATGGCTTTATTCAGCTCTTCACCCTATGAACTAAAATACCAACTGTCCAGGCAAGATATGCTCACCTACGGAATAGTGACATAAGAGGAAAAGGATAACTGATCATTTTCTTATTGGATATGAGGCCAGCTTCACAGTAACAAACCCATGCCTGGTCTGTAAATTTAATCAAAACCCCATGCTCAGGGAGGTTGTATGTCCTAGGGGCTGGGTAAATAACTACTATTGTTTAGCTAAGCTGACATTTAATAAACTGCCTTCTAAATATGTATGCTTATATCCAAAGACAACTACTACTCTAATCCTTACTAAGAGAAACCCTTCTTTGCACTGAGCAGAGATGACTGCAAATGCAGAGATTCATGGCTGTCCAAGGTTCTTTGTGTAAATGATATCTGAGGTGCCAATAATGAACAAGACATTACTTCTCTAAGGCTTAGGAAACATTATTGAAGAAGGAGTGGAAAAAATTTAAGAGCTAGAAGATATGGAGAAGAGCTGTGGAATGTTGTATTCTAGGCATGGCACAGACATTGCAAAGCCACAAACTCAAGGCAGCTGCACTTTACTGTGCAGGATTGTTTATCATCAGTCAGTCATGGATGGAGGAAGGCCTTACAGGACCTTATTGCTTTCTCTTGAACCATTAGTTACTGAAAAATTATCTTCAGCTATACATATATGGATTTGTCAATCAGTCTCCACCACTTCATTTCAAACTCATGGTCACACAGTTGTTCCCTGTTTTAACTCTTGGGAAACACACACACACACACACACACACACACACACACACACACAAATCCATAAACATATGAATATGAAAAAATAATTTATAGGGAGGAAGGATTGTCAGTAGTGAAAGGTGTAATTGCCATGGATGAGAGGGGAAAGATGGGGATGAGAGTAAGTATATGCATGTGTGAAATTGTCAAGTAAATTTAGTTAACATTTTGGGGATAAAAATTTAACAACAAATCCACTGTATTGTTGAAAACTTATAGCTGGTTTTAAAATGCTGCTGTGCCTCATTTTATAACTGTTTCTGAAGAGTTGTGAGTGAGTTAGAAATTTCCAAAATATGGGATACATCAAAATAATCGCTGGAGTATGGTTCCCTAGTGACACTGACATTTTAAGCTGCACAGTTCTCAAATATCTTCATGAGAGCTAAACAAGAAGAGGAAACACCACGGTGTCTCCTTTTAATACAGCAAAAGGAGAAGACATAATGAAGGAGTCAGGAAGGAGATAGTTGCCCTCTCTCCTGACTCTAAGCATTCTAGTGTGGGGAGAGACATTGAGGGTGGGAGACACAATATAGCACACCTTCCACTGGGAACCATGAACCAATTCTGCCACAGTGAAAACCAATCAGTGTGCACTGATATTCAAGAATGACAGGAATATGGGTGAATAGAGATCTTATTCAAGTAAATAACAGAAAAGTTCTTAAATCTCAAGGATACAAATATCCAAGAACTTGCTCACCAATCAAATATAACTCATCCAAGTTTGCATCAAGATGTCTTATATCCAACCCATCACAGGTAAAAGAAAGAAGATTGTCAGGATTCAAGAGAAAAGACAGAAATAAAAGTGTCCCAGTTAGGCTGACAGTGTACTCCTCAACAGTGCCCTTACAGGCCAGGTTTGTCAGTACTGGGAAATACTGTCAACTGAAAGATGACATTCTTTTGAAATGAAGGTGAGGTAAAAACGTCCCCAGACATAATCGCAAGGTTGAGCCTACAAGAGACACCAAAGGAAGTTTTCTAACTAGGAGACATTCATGAAAAGTTACAAAACCCACAGTTAAGCTACACAAACAAATTTAGAATATATAATTTTATAAGAATGTGCATAAACTATTCATATCAAAAATAAACACACTGATACTTTGAGAGGCAATTTAGAGAATGTCAAATGGGATATCAAAATTTCAAAATGAAGGGAGGAAGGTAATTGAAGTGTTAAGGCTTTTTACTGGTTTTGAAAAATTGTTTCTCTTGTTGCTATCATTTTAAAATAGCTTGTTAAAAACAAAAGATGTTTTCACACGCCTCACAGCAATCACGAAGCAAACATTTATAATAAATAAAATAAAATACCAGCAAAGAATCAAAACACCGTATCAGTGTAATAATTTTGTCACATAAGAATAGTGTAAGGAAGGGAGAAGGATCAAATAAATAGAAACTCAAAGAAACAGTGCCTTTGCCTCTTTGGAGGAGGAGGGGATGGGGGTGTGTGTCGGGGGAAGGCTGGAGGGGAGCTATGGTTGGTATATAAAATGAATAAAAAGAATTCTTAAATAAGAAAAAAAAAAAAGAAACAGCTAGCTAAGTCGCACTGAAGACAAAAGCTAACATACTTACAGAGTATTCCATTCAATGCCTACACAGTACACTTTTAAAATGTTAGGCCACAAACAAGCCTCAATGTATTTAAAAAGGATGGAGTCATATTAAATGTCTTCTCTAAATATAGTGCAATAAAACAAAAACAATAACAAGAAAAACCATGAAAGTTATACAAATGGATGGAATTAAAAGCTTCTTTTTGAACAACAAGTATATTAAGAAACAAATGGTCAGGCAGTGGTGGCACACACCTTTAATCCCAGTACTCAGGAGGCAGAGACAGACAGCTCTGTGAGTTCGAGGCTAGCCTGGTCTACAAAGCTAGTTCTAGGACAGGCACCAAAGCTATAGAGAAACCCTGTCTTGGAAAACAAACAAACAAACAAACAAACAAACAAACAAAAGAAACAGATGAACATGGAGTTAAACAGATCAACATCTTCAGAGTTCTGTATGGAGGGAAATTTACAGTAATAAATAAATATTGGTAGGAAACATCTCAAGGTGCTGAAGAGATGGATCAGCAATTCAGAACACTTAACCATTTTTATGGGGTTGCCAGGTTCATTCCCCAACACCTGTATGGTGGCTAAATCTAGTTCCAGGGGATCTAACCCCCTGTTCTGGCCTCCACAGGCACTGAACACACGTGATATATTTATATACATGCAAGTAAAATACTCATAAGCATAAGTAATAAAGATCAAATAACCAACCTGAGTCAGATAAAAATGAGCAAAAAATTAATGAAGGAAAAAGTATGAGAAGAGAAATAATCGAAATTAAAACACAATCCAAAGAAGAAAAAGCAAAGAGCTGGTTCTTTCTTTGGAGACAAATAAACAAAATAAATAAACCTCTATCCAAACCAAGGAAAAAATGAGGATTGAAGTCAATAAAATCAGTGACTAGAAGGGAGAGAAAACAAGTGATTCTACCAAATCTAGAGATTATTATGTACAACTATATGCTAGCAAATTTTGTAATATAGAAAAGCATTCCTAGACATATACACCTCATCAAGACTGATTCATGAAGAAATAGAAAACTTGAACTGACAATAAATACTAGGATTCAATCAGAAATAAAACATGTCCCATCAAAGGCAATCTCAGCACTAGCTGTCTATACTGTCAAATTCTATTAAACATTTTAAGGAAAAGTAATAATTCTCCTTAAATTATGCAACAAAGCAGAAAAGAAACTTTCTTCTAAGCACATTCTGTGAGGGAAGCATCGTCCTGATACCCAAGCCAGATGAAGACATAACAAAGAATAAAAACTACTGACAAGTGTGTTTGAACGTAAATGATAGTCCTCAACAAACACTAGCATACTAATTACAACAGCAAATTACAGTAGTCTTTATCATAGCAAAGTAGGATTCATCTCAGGGAAGCAAAGATGGTTTGATATATGGAAACAATATTAAGAGAATGAAAGATAAAGCCATAGCATTAACTCAAAAAAAGGGAGGTTAGTTAATAAAATTCAACATCCCTTCTGGATTAAAATTATGAATAAATTTGGTGTAGAGATATATACCTTAAAATAATAATTCAACAACTAACATCGTTATGTTGAGGATGTGTCTATACTGCTATGCTACTGCAACACAATTTACCATAGGCAAGAGATGGAAACAACCCATGTCCATCAAGTGATGAAGAAAGAAAATTGTTGATACATGAGGGATGATATCTTGTCAACTGCTATAACATGCAAACAACTGAATTATTATTAGGTTGAAATAAGCTATGTGCAGAATGACAGTACTCCATAACTTCAGTCACATGGAAGCTAAAGAGTTAATTGCCCAGAGGTTGAGAACGGAATGGCAGTTATCAGAATTTGGGGAGAGTAGGCAAGAATGGAGAGAAGTTGATCATTAGGAATGGAACTAAGTTGTATTCAGATAGAAGCAATAAATCCGAATGTGATATTGCAAATATAGTAGGGTGAATAGGCATTAAATAATTTACTGTATATCTTAAATTCTAGAAGGAATTTTGTAATTTTTCACCATAATGATAAATTTAGGGGAGGTGCATATTTTTAAACTGATTTAAATACTACATGATATCTATGTATTTAAACATTATATTATACTTTGTTCATATGCACTTAATATGGCTATGTCTATATATATATATATATGTTCATTATGTCTTTTCTATATATTAGTTTCTTATACAAATTACAAAAATTTTAAAAAATAGGTAGAAACTTTTTCAAATCTATCTAGGAGAAAGCTGATAAAAGGACACTTTTTGGCATGCATCAAGATGAGAATATCAGCCGGGCGGTGGTGGCGCACGCCTTTAATCCCAGCACTTGGGAGCAGAGGCAGGCGGATCTCTGTGAGTTCGAGGCCAGCCTGGGCTACTAAGTGAGTTCCAGGAAAGGCGCAAAACCATGAGAATATCTTGTTTAAAACACATATAATCTGTATTTTTGTGTTATACTTTTCACATTTGAGTGGAGTAATGGTTTGAAAGCCAGTATTTTTTTTTGCCTATTTGTAGAGAACTGGAAGTCTTTATAGACTGATGTATAGCACGAATCTTAGATGTTATTATTAATAAAAGAAACTCAGAGCCAGGTATGGGGTGAACGCTGAAAGGTCAGAGAAGCAGAACAAGCCACAGCTACCTCACCCTGCCAATTCCTCAGCTGATCCTATTTCCTCAGACTGGAAGCCTCTGTGTCCTCATCTGAATGGGTCTCAGCTGAACTGCTGCTCAAAAGCCTAAAAGCTTAACCAGCTCTAGTTCCTGGTTTTCACGCCTTATATACCTTTCGGCTTTCTGCCATCACTTCCTGGGATTAAAGGCTCTTATTACCATGCCTAACTGTTTCCAGTGTGGCTTTGAACTCACGAGATCCAGATGGATCTCTGCCCTGGAATGCTAGGATTAAAGGTGTGTGTGTGCCATCATTTTCTGGCCTCTGTATCTAGTGGCTGTTCTGTTCTCTGACCCCAGATAAGTTTATTAGGGTACACAATATTTTGGGGAACACAATATCACCACACTGATGTTGAACTGCATGAGATGTACATGCTGGTTCTATTACTTACCATCTGTGTAAATAAAACAATAAGTCTTCTCAATTTTCCCATTGTATAGTGGGATAGCAACACCTCATAGAATCATCATAGTGTTTAACAAGTTAGTACACATAAAATGCTTAGAGCAGTGTTTGCCTCCTAAGTATCCCATATAGCTATAATGTACTTAGGAAGGTAATTAAGTTAAGCCCTAAGAACAGAACTTAAGAATATTGACTCATTGTTAGCTACTGGGAGAAGAGAGTTGGAACTTAGTGCTGGTGAGTCAACCATGCTCTAGTGGAAGGCCACTCACCAATAATAATTGGACAACACAAATAGGTCTTGATGGACTAAATTTTGGCCTAAAATTGGTCTTGATATTTTAAAAAAATGATACAAAGTTGGGTGTATGGGAAAGAGGGGATCTGGGAAGCACTGGGGGAGATGATGAATATGATCAAAATATATTATATGAAATTCTTAAAGAATAAAAGCTTTTTTAAAAATAGAAAAAAGGAAATACTTCCTCAAGCATTTCTCATGGTAGGAAGACCCAGAATGCTGTGTTTGAAAGAAATGTGCAGGTAAATCCTATGTGTTGTAAAGCTTGAGAGCAGGAACTTGTATGAAATATATATATATATATATTAGCTGATGTTGTGTAGAGTGTCTACATTAGAATTGTCTATAACTTGTTCTAAAAATTTGCATTTAACTAAAATATGAAAAGATACTTAACATGCCATTGCCTAACATGTGGATAACATCAATTTGGGAAACCATAAGAATAATAATAATGTATTTTTGAGGGAAGATAATTGGATAGATGTGGAAGGATATGGAAAAAAAGCCTTCATTACATCTTATTGTGTTTCATTTGAATTTTAAGTCATGTGTAATTTAAGAATTTTAAACATTGAAATTAAAATATAAATATTGCACATAACTATTAGATAACAATATAGGAAAAAGGGTCATAACCTTTGGGTTTTACAGGATGCTTCATCAAAACCCAATAGAAAACCTGCAAAATCAGAATCCATTTGCTATATTCCCAGTCTTCACAGAGTTATCTTGCCAGTCTCCTAGACACATGTATAGATTTCTTTAGTTATGAGAAAGACAGCTTTTTTTGTGGTCTGAGCTGTTCTCTTCACTGGGGAAGAGAACACTGGAGATGTTTTTATATATGAATTGTATAATAGATGGAAGACATCATCATGGACTGTATCTCCTTTACAGTCATTGCATATGAGAATCATTGACACTGTGAAATGGGACAGGTTAGGGTCTAACCTGACCCTGACCCTGTCACTGAGTAATTCTGGGTAAGTCTATTAACATTTCTATTCTTTGCCTTTCTTATCTTTCAAATGGGAACATTAATAACTGTCTTGGTCAAGTTGGACAGGATCTGAAACCATTTCCAAAGCACAAAGTTAATGTAAAAGGTAATTAAATCTGGCTTTGACAGCTTGATAGTACATTTATGACATTTTAATGACATTTTAGATTTCAAGAGGACAGAAGTCTCTTAGAAACTCATATCCCAATTGCTGTTCAAGTAATTTTAAAGCTGGACTAAATGGAGGCCTAAAAATCTTTCCCCTAGATAAGGAAAGTGAGAATCGCAAATGCTTGTCTTTGAGTTTATCCAAGTTGTACAAAGTTTGTCTTTAGTATCTCTAATACCAAGGAGGAATTGAGTTTTTTCAACAGAACTGTATATAGTTGACTTAAGTTAGTTTACCATGCCCTTGCCAAAGAAAACCACTTACATTTTCTGAATTGTTAGCTGCTCATGGGTTGTAGAATTGCCATATATCAACCCACATAGGTGTGGCTGTAAAATGTGACGACTCAAGGAAGGAACTATTCCTTCCTCAGACTCAGCTTGGAGGTGAAGTGGGGCTCTGGGACTGAGTGACACAGACAGAGCTGCTTGCCTTCCCACACTGGATGAAAATTCTTCCCTGTCTGAAAGTTGCCTCTTGGGAAGGATTATGACATGTTTTCAGAGCATAGTGCTTCTTCTGTTTGCAACAGAACCATATGATAACCAAATCAAACTACTAGTTCATTTGGACCTAGTCAGGTAAAAACTTATTTTTTCCTATTATACTTTTAAGGTCATGTAACATAAGAAAAGTATTTAATAGGAAATATTAGCTATAGTTTAAATTCCAGGAAGAAATCTGGGTCCTCTCAGGCATCCTATCACTAATTCCTCACAACTTCACAGAGGAGGTATGGCTATGTCCTTGTTTTATAGATGAGGTAACTGATTCTCAGAGCCCTTAGGAGTGTTCTTCACTAGAACAGTCTGGCTCCATCTTTTATACTCTGATCCAGTTTACCTCTGGACTCATTCTTCTGAAAGGGGACTATTTAAAGATTTCACCCTTAGCTTAGAGTGCCTAAGCTTTAAAAGAGTAGTTAGTTAATGCATTGGAAGGTGCATTTCTGAATGTTATCTCCTTTATGTTTAAGGGAAAGCTGTGCTGGTAGACAGTCTAGCTTGAAAGTGTTTTTTGTGTGACAGGAATACTCAATGAGCTGGACCACTCCCACGACATTTTGGAGAACCGTCTGTATATATTTTTGATCTGAGTTTGGTTCCAAGCACATAAATATCTGTGAGAAATCCTGTGAGATGATTCCACTAAGGCAATAACAAGAACTTCTGTTTCAATCGACTTTTTGTGTAAATGGGAAAAGGATGAACTGGGAGCCAACACCTGAAAATGCATAAGATGTTATCCCTCAATAATTATGCAATATTCATGGAAATGTGCTCAGATTGCATGCTAAATTCTGGACTTTACATTGCAGTCTCCTCAACTAAAAAGTGGAAGAGCAAAAAGGAGAGACACCGACGGCCACAGAGCACAGAAACAATGACAAGAGGAGGTCCCTCCTCACATTTGAGCACCTGAGAATTAAACTTTCCAGACAGCCAGGGTTCCTTCATTGCTGGAAAGAAGATTCACCACTTGGATAACTGATTTATTATTTTAGAAAATAGGAAATTCTAACAGTGTTCATTTTTTTGTTTATGTGACTTACATCTCCTCAAAAGAATATTAATTTTTACTTTTGCACTTCTCCCAGCTACCACAGCTTCTGGGTTACTAGTATAAATAAGTATAAACTACATAGAGTCTTCTATACAAATGCCAGTATTCTAGTGAGTGCTGTTGACTGTGTAGCCTCATAAGATGAGCTTTATTGGGGGATAAAAGCCATGTGACTGCAATAAACAGCAGCCACATCTCTGTGCACATGCAACATATTTTATTTACATATTAGTGAAATATTTAAAGCAATGTGTAAGCTGTTCCCCAGTCACATCAGAGCCTAGGTCACAGAGCTGCAGAAGAGTCTGACAATCTCATGCTGACACAGTGCTTTCCAGGGAAAAAAATACGCCAGAGTGACAAGTGCTTTTATTTTGAATGGGGGAGAAATACATCTAAAATTAAACAGATAATGAGACTCGGCATTCAGAGAGTCCTCAGGCTGTTTAGCCCAGATTCAGGATCTGTAAACAAGCCCCAGTAGACCTCAGTGAAAACATCACTTTTGGTTCATCTGTGTGTGTGCTTGAATGTTTTTAGCTCCTTATATCTGGCTAGTGACAGTGAAGAGGACATTTAATAAAAGAGCTCCTGAGACAAGGCTGCAGTGTGTGGGTGGCTGGTACTTTGGCCCCTTTGCTCCTGGGATGAAATGTAAGAACACTTCATGTCCAGATTCACCCTTGGCATTGATTCGATACTGAATTCTAAAGACTTCCCAGAATGAGCCATCTTTATGAGAACTGCAATTCCGTGCAGCAGCAGATGCCTGAAGGGGACTTACAGTTTATTGGGTGCATTTTCAAACACATGCTCTCAGTGTTTCCTTCTTGCCATTGTCCAAGTGTTAAATCCTAACTCTCAACATATGGTCTGAGGACAGAGAGTCTTTTGGAGGAGGTTAGGTGATAAGGATGGATCCCTGGGGATGGAATTAGTATCCATAAAAAAGAGACCCCAGAGAGCTGGCCTTCCTTGTTAGCCAGTGAAGACACAGGGAGATTCTACCATGGAGTCTACTGGTGACTTGACCCTGGGCTTGCTATTCTCTGAAATTGTGAGAAATATGTTTCTGTTGTTTATAAAGTACCCAATGGTATTCTGTTCTAGCAGCTTGAATGAATTAGAAGGCCTCCTAGATGGGTTTCCACTTTCCTTCAGGCATAGGCCTGTTGCACGTCTTTATCGAACTCTTGCCAGGGCATAGGGAACATTATTGAAGAGGTGGCAAGAATAATGTAAGAGTTGGAAGATGGAGAAAAGTGCCATGAAATGTTGTCTTTTGACACGACATGACTATTGCACTCACGTACTCATAGTAGTTATCATTGCCTGCACAAGATTACGGCATCCTAAATTCCAGCACGGACAGACAGGGAAGAAGCTTATGAGGTCCTAGCCCTAACTGAAGAATTATTGGCGGTTTATAGCTACTAAGAGTGAGAACTATTGTTTTGGGAAGATGTGTGCAGCTACTGGTAAGTTGCCCATTCTGCAGTAGATGGCTCCATCCTCCTGCATATGGGGGCAGCAATGGACTTAGTGGGTTATTAAAAGAAAAAGTGGGAGGTGTGAATTTGGGAGAGGAATGTATTGGGGTGATCCAGGGAGATCTAGTGGTGGGGATGAGGGGCGTACATGATTGTATTTCATTGTACTTTTATATGGAATACTCAAAGGATAAGTTTTAAGGTAAATAAATAACGGTGCTTTAAAAAAGAGATAAATGATCTAGATCATTGGAGCAACACCTCCAATTGAGAACTTATTATGTTTCATGTACTGTACTAAGCATATTACCCCCATCATATAACAATCCTGAGCATTTTTTTGCAAACAAAATTGTTCAGTTTCACAGCTAGCAAACAGTTGAAATGAAATTTTAATGTTGAATGTTTATGTATAACTGCTAAGAAATGGGAAGTCGGCTTCACAGATGTGTCAACAATAATCACCTGAAGTGCTAGATGGAGGTAGCTTTTAAGGCTGAGAATGGGGAGCACCAGGATCAATCAGCACAGGGCTAGTGGCCTCTCATGTACAAGAATTTGCCATCCTTTAATTTTATTTTTCAATGTCAGGATCTATCCCTGGTGTATGAGCTGGCTTTTTGGAACCCTTTATCTATGGTGGGACCTTTGTTCAGCCTTGATGAAGAAGGGGAGGATCTTGATTCTGTCTCAACTGAATGTACGAGGCTTTGCTGACTCCCCATGGGAGGCCTTACTCTTTCAGAAGAGGAGGTGAAAAAGTGGGCCAGGGAGGAAGCCTTGGGGGAGTGGGAGGAGGGATGAAAGGGGGATCTGTGGTTGGTATGTAAAATGAATTAAAAAATTTCTTAAATAAAAATATAAAATTAGAAAAAAATAATCAATTTTACTGCTACTAATCTCCATTTTCTAATTTAATTTCCTACAAGTTTAATGTATATGGGAAGGAATGCAATAAAGTGGAATAAGTAGTATATTCCTGATAACTATTTCACCCAGTGATCTTGCAGTAGTCACTTCTTTTGTTGTTTGTTTGTGGACGGATTTTTCCCATATTACCCAGTCTGGCTCCAAACTCCTGACCTCCAGGGATACTCCAGCCTCCCCTTTCTGTACAGCTGGGACTCCAGGACATGCCATCTCACCCAGCTCTCTGGTCTCTAGTTGAATGGCTGATCTCTGAGTCAGAATCTCGGCATGGATGGAGAATGGCTTCATGCAGTGCCACCTCAGCCCATTGGGAACTGGGCACTGCAGTGGGAAGGAGCATCAGTTTTTACATAGGTGTGGTCCCCACAGTCTTATGACCCTAAACTTGGTCCTGTATCTATGCACATATGGACAGCACCAAGGAGACTGAGTTTGTTAAAAAAAAAAAAAATAGAGCACATGAAGTTGGGAGGAGAAAGTGGTGGTGAAGGAGAGGACTGGAGAACAGAAAATGGGAATGGATTTGACCAAAACACATTATAGGAATGTGTAAAATTCTTAAGCAGTAAAAGATTAAAGACTGTATATACGATGCGTATTTTAAAATAATGTTACCAATTAATCATTTAAAATTATCTTATGCATTTTATTTTATATTGTTTAACATTATTATAATCTCACTATTAATCTACCAGAGTTGAAAACAGAGACATAATAAGATGATATTTACATAAAGCTCTAGCATTTTACCCTTCAGTTCACCTCTACAATGTCACCAAAATTTGGAAGGGCATCTCACACTCATCCTGTAATACGAAACTCAATGGGGAAAATGAATACTTTTCTTATGTAAGAAATGGAAAACTGCTCTTGTATACTAAAAGACAAAGGCTTACAAAGGGAAATGTAGTAATAAAATAGATTTATCAAACTATATCTTTAATGTAAATTAAAGTCACTGTCGTCTTATACTTTGAAAACGAAGCATCAGACTTTTGGAAGAGTAGTCATCATTTCTTACTAGTGAGGGAGGCAGGATCCTAGTCCTATTCTGTATGGACATGGGGGACAGGACCTGAAGTATACATAAACTGTTTCTGATTTCAGTTATTTAAAAATTTTAGCTTTAATTTCTGTTCAGAGCAAGAATATTGATGAATATTGAGATGCAAAGATACAAAGTGTATGTTCCTATTTATTTATTTATTTTATAATTTAATTTAATTTTACATATCAGCCATGGATTCCCCTGTCCTCCCTCCTCCTCCCCTCAGCCCATGCCCCATTCCCATCTCCTCCAGGGCAAGGACTCTCCTGGGGATTCAGCTCAGCCTGGTAGATTCAGTAGAGGCAGGTCCAGTCCCCTCCTCCCTTCACCCAGGCTGAGCAAAGTGTCCCTGCATAGGCCCCAGGTTCCAAACAGCCAGCTCATGCACTAAGGACAGGTCCAGGTCCCACTGCCTGGGGGCCTCTCAAACATGTTCCTATTTAGACAAGGTGAACAAAACCTCATCTCGTAATGAATCCACTCTGACATTCAGATGGAGAAAGATACCTGCACAATCATAAGACCCTCAGACTCAAAGGATGCTAAGTGCCTTTTATGCCAGACATTCAATTCATTCCCTGTCAATAAACTAGCAAGAAAAAGATCTAATTAACAATATATTTTCTGGGTAAATCTAAATTCCTCCAGAGGGGTACTGACTCTGAGACATATCAAGGCACTTGAAGCAACCTTTGTGAAATGGTGTATGTCTATATATTTACATATTGCAATATGTATGTAACATATTACACACATATATGTTTAAAATTTTATTATTTCAAATTCAAGTGGCAAAATGTATTGTCATTACTTTTAAAGGGAATATGTTTGAAGTGTTGACCACAGCTAATAAGATGATAAGTATTTAGCCATCTTTATACAACAACAGATGTTTGCCTTGGCATTTCTCCAGCCCTTCGGTCATGAAACTTAATATTTCTTTTTATCAGTTGGTGTACTACTCATTTCTGGTCCTCAGTGAAGGGCTTGAGTTTCATCTGTGAGGGACTGTTTTCTCTGGAATCCCTTAGTCCTTGCACAGGTTCTGTATGAGATTCAGGTAGTGTTAGAGAGAGGAAGCAATCGGAGAAGTGCTTAAGTGGTACTTTTTCTCAATAAAGACTCTGTGTTCGTGTTTAGCTTCTACTGTGACATAATGAATTATGAACTAAAGGTAATTGGAAAATGTGTGCCCTCTGTGATGAGCAGAAGTTTAATGTATGAAAGTAAACCACAGGTCAGTTAGAAGACTTGATCAATAATGATATTGCTTTTTAATGAAAGGAAATAACAGTGATAGATTTTCTCTGGGTTCATTGATGTGTGTGTATTAGTGGACAACAAGTGGGGCTATTCATTGATCACAGTCAAATTAAAATTTTATTAACAAATCAGACACCCATGTGAATTTTTCCAGAACTTCCACTATCTTTAAAAGCCCTTGCCTTCTATTTCTCACCCCACTTGCCTTTCATAATCAACATACAAATATCCACTATGTGTAAAGCATATATTTCTCATATATTACCTCATCCACTCCTCTCAGCAACACTGTAGGATATTACCTTCATTTACATATTAAGACGAAACTAAAGCAAAGAGAAAACAAGACAACTTGCCCATTATGATATAGTTAATGTCAAGCAAATTTAGACTCTCAGAGACTAGTTTTTCTCTGACCCCAAAGTTCATGTTATTTCTACAAGCCCACACTATTTTCCAAAGGGAATGTGGGGGTTGTTTCGTTGCATGACCTTGTTTGAATGGAGATAGGAAAGGGTAAATGAGGAGGATGACAAGGCAAGGTCCTGTAAGTAGTGTGAAGGAACAGTTTGAACCCATCCAAAAGGGCCCTGGGGCTGCTGCTCTGCCTTGTTCTAAGAGGAAGGCCTCTGTCCATCAAGATTAGTGGAAGGCCAGAAAGTCAAATGTGGCACCTTCAAGTCAACTGGCGGGATTTAGCACATGTGGCCTAAAAGGCTTCTGAGACCCAGTTAAGTTTCCTATTTTCCAGTAGCTTCTACTCAAAGACAACAGCATTTTGAAGTTTTCTGCTCTCTGTTCAGAAAGTGTCCCCACTTGGTTCAAAGGCTGATTTTAGACATTCAAGCAACATGCACCGTGCTAGAGAGATTGAGGTTTAATCAATAAAATTGACTGGGAAAGAGCTCAAAAAGCATGTCTCCTCATTCCACGCTTCATGCACTGGGCAGGCACTGAGTCTCATATTATGTTTGATCTTGAGGATCTCTGAAAATTGTAACTCTTCCTTCCTTCATGAAATTTTAAATACCAGCTTGCACAATGTTTGGTGGGCTAGAAGGTTGCTGAGGCAACTCTGAAGTCTGCGGATTTTATATGAGAAGCATTTTAGTGACCGTTACACTAGAGATCAGAGTTTTGTCTGTTCTGGCTCTCTATATTGGACCCTGTTTATTAATAGATTGGTGTTTATCCTCTTTCTCCTCATGAATACACTGCACACTATTGTATCAGTCAGTGGAAATCACCTCTTCCATAGACAGGAAATGAAATGTACTTCAGAGGCTAATGTGTGAGAGATTTCCAGGAATGTGAGAAACAGTTCAAGGTTCTGAAAATACACAGGAACACATGAACACACAAAACCAACCACTGTGCTTCCTGCATGCTAGGATTTGTTCTAAGAACTTCACTTGCATGAATGCATTTCTTCCTCCTATTTTGCAAATGAGATGGTAGGATCCATAAATATTGAGTAACTTGCTTCATTTAGCTTACATAACTAAGAAGCAGTAAAGTGGTGGTGTTAATGCTGAAGAATATGAATGAATCACCCTAAAATTTATATGGAAGCAAAAAGATCACAAGGTAACAAAAACTGTCCTGAACAACAAAAGCAGTGTAGATATCAACATACCTGATTTCTACTACAGAGATAGGCTAACAAACACCACGGTGACTGGAACAAGCCAGACACCCAGATCAAAGGAATAGGGGACCAGGTATTCTATAAACCCATGCAGCTCTAGCAACGTGGCTTTTGGCATAGATGCCAAAACGACATATCAGAGAAAAGATAGCCTCTTCAACAAATGCTGCTGGATATCCACATGTAGCAGAACAACACTAGATCGCTCTTATGCTGTACAAAAATCAACTTCAAATGACTCAGTGACCTTGGTGTGAGACACAAAACTCTGAAATTGAGTGGAAAAATAACTCAAACATTTCATGATATAGGCATAGGCAAGGACTTGCTCAATAGGGAATCAGTAGTTTAGGAAATATGGCAATAATCAACAAATGAGCCCTCATGAAATTAAAAAATCTTCTGTACAATAAGGAAATATTTAACAAAGTTGAGAGATTGACAAAAAAGAGTCAACAGAATGCAGAAAAACTGTGAGATAAACATCTGGCAGGGGATTAATATCTAGAATAAGCAAGGGAATTTAAAAAAAACTTAAGAAATCAAATAGCACATTCAGTAAAAGGGCTAATGAAATGTGAGTGACTCAAAATTAATGTCTACCTTCATTAGTCACCAGAGAAATACAAATCAATGCTACCATAGATATTTTATCTAACCCCAATTGGGATGGAAGTCTAACGAAACAAAAAAAAAATGCTGATAGAGATATGAAGAAAAAGAAACCACTTTATACTGCTCATATGAATGAAACTATTCCAGTCACTCTAGCAATCAAATGGACATTTCTCACAAAATCAAACTGCCTCCATAGTATGACCCAGCTATATGACTCTTGGGAATTTACCTGAAGGAGTTTGAGCCATCATATTACAGGTACATTTGAACATCAAAGTTTATCACAGCACTATTGACAATAGTTCAATTATTGAACTAAACTAAGTACACAACGCAGAAGAATGTATAAAAAATGTGGTACATATATATGCTGAAATGTGAAGTTATAGATTGAAACTGTATAAACTTTTAAAGGCAGATTTATTTATATATATATTATATATAATATGTACATAATATATGTCATAATATAAATCCATGCAGAAGGATGAAATTATTTCATTTGTAGGAAGATGGATGCAACTGGAGATAATTATGTTAAGTTAATTACGCTAATTTCAGAAAAATCATATGCTTTCTTTCATGTGTGAATTCTAGAATATACATATATATTTCATATATATACATACATGAAATCATGTATTCAATGAAATTAGAAACAAAATGATCTGGGGGAAAAGGGAAGAAAAGGTCGAGAAAGGAAAGTGCTAGGAGTATTGATAAGAATATTCTCAAAATAGAGTATACCACAAACAACATAAAAGCGTATGAAAATAGTCTCATTAAATTGGTCTTATTTTGTACAATGTACATAATGAATAAATGCAATTAAAATCGAAAGTAAAATTTAATGTCAGTGGGGGTAGATAATAAGACTGATGTTATAAACTATAAGCACACAGAACGGAGGATGTATTAATTATCTGAAGTAGGTGGGACCTAATAGAGAAATGGCACCAGGAGGAAGTGAGGTAGCAAGTAGGACAGGCCACAGGGCACAGGCTGTGGATTCAGATGGCAGAGGCACAAGTCATCCATCTGTAAAAGCCAGGACTGCCTCCTCTCCTCCTCTCTGCCAATCCCCTATCAAGAAGGTGCAAGAGACCGGCAATCATACACAGACTGATGTCTTCTAGGTGCTCTGCAGCTTGCCCACTAGCGGTGTGACGTAACATCAGCTCTTGCATCTTACTAAGAGGTGCTTTGCTTTTTATCCCAGCAGAAATGGTTAAGTGAAGAAATAGGAAGGTGAAATTGTTTTTTCTTTTTTCTTTTTTTTCATTCATACATCTAAGTGACTAGACCTCACTATTCATTTTATAACTTACAACTAAGTTGGTTTTATTTACTTAGGGTGAGCCAAAATATGCCAAGATGATCGCTGTTAGTATTTTTTAATTTCCAAGTTTTCTTTACTCTTCCACCAGAGGGTTTTTTTTTTTTTTTTTTGGTTAGGAGTTACATCAGAGTCTTGTCCTCCTAAGATGGGTGTAATCTTGGACAGGGTTATGTGAAGGAAGTTTCAAAAGGGGAATGTGGTAGAGGCTACAAGAAAAAAAACAAAAGCAGTAACTTTGAAGAAAGGAAGCTATACTATGGAAAACAGGGGTTGGGAAGAACCAGAATGTCTTGGGAACTTTCTATCTCTTTCATAATACTGAATAATGCTAGTTTTATGCTAGTTTTAGCTGCTTTGAAATTATTCTTGATTGCTTGGCCTATAGTAATGCAAATGCACACTGTTCTGAAGTTGACCTATGGGAGTCACAGGTTAATGATGAGCCTTGCAACTACTAACTTAATTGTATTGTGTAGTTGTGGAACACAGCCTGTGGTCTCTTGAGTACCTCTCATACGTGGGACCGAGCAAGTTTAAACAAGTAAGCTTTGAGCTGCAGTGCAACTGTATGAAATCTGCCAGAGATTCTACTGCTGAACATCATCTTGTTAAGTATTGACTTCAAGCCTTCCTTCAGACTCAAAGTTAGAAGCAAAATGTACCTGGCATTTAATTATTATGCCATCTGGCAGTTGGAACTAGCCATCAGCAAACACGGACTTTATGCCTGGAAGGAATGAATGTTCTTTTCCTGAAGTAAGGAGGTGGAATTCTACTGCAGGATACAGAAAAATGTGAATTTCTTTCTGTGCGTCTAACTTAGAAGTCATAGCTTGCTATTGCCCATTAGCATTTACATTTTAGAAGCAGAATAGAGTAAGGGGGTTGGCACTAATTGAGATTTACTATGTACCAGCCAGTATATCTTCTATAGTTATTTAAATTTTTATTACCATTTTACAAATGAAGAAGTAGTTAAATTACTGGCCCAAGGTCACTGAGTTGTAACTGTCATAGTAAGTTTGGTGGAGGACAAAGGAATGGTGGTGTTTAGTTATCAGAGAAATGCTGAAACAGTAGCAGGGGAAGAACTGCTTTAAACACTTCTGGTTGCAAAGAATAATTGTGTTATTTTAGTTTAATGGTTGAAGACGATAAAAATACATGGAGGTTCTAGACTGTACAGGGAGCCAATCAAATGTGAGTGTGACTCTGAAGATGGCAGCATCAAAAATAAAAGAAGGGAGGCTAGAGAAATGTCAGTGTTTAAGAATACTTGCTGGGCCATGATGAGGACCAGAATTTGAATCTATTACCCACGTAACAAGCCAGGACTCCTGTAACTGCCCATAACTCCAGCTCTGAAAGATCCGATGCCCTCTTCTGACCTTGGTAAATAAACACACACAAACATGCACACACATGCATACACATGCAGAGGGGAGGAAGAGACATAGAGACACAGAGACACACAGAGAGGGGAGAGATAAGAGAGGAACCTTTAAAAAAAGCAATAGAAAATAATTCAAACTGTTATTCTAAACTCTTGCTTTCTCTAAGTCCAGATTTTCCAGTAGTCACAGGATTAAATAAGAAAATCTGGTTAAGTCAAGTGAGCAACAATACCAAGACCAAGTTTTCTCTGTATTGAGGTGAGTTATTGAGATTGTCTACAGCTTTTCGGAAGAGCTTTGAGAACATAGTTCTCCTCTCTGGCCTGATTCGCTTGTGGCTTTGATCCTTTCTCCTCAGAGCAAACGTTTTGCTAGGTGACCTGCTAAGATCACCCCATAAGCCCTCTAGATCTGTTCAGATGCTAAATGAAAACAAAGTTCTGGGTCTCACTTGCACTGTTTACTGGCAACTGTAATTAGCACTGTTCTCTTGGGCCGGCCAGAGGCCAGGGGTTAGCCTGCTTAGTTTAGGATGCTCGAGTTGGATGCTCATGGAAAGCATCTACTAGCACAGCTCTCTGAGGCCTGCCGGAGGCCAGGTGTCAGTGTGGCCTTATTTTTAGAATGGTGGACTTGGCTGCCCGTTGAAAGGATACAGACAGCGGGGAAGCACACACGGCATCAAGGGCAACCAAACAACTAAAATATCGATTATGCAAACACAGGGACCAAATAATGTCACGTTCAGCAACACTGCCACTAGCTCCATATGAGACTAGGGACAGTAAAGCATTTTAGGGGACAAGTGATGAATGCATAGTATTTCATCTATGCCAAAGGAAGTCGGGGTATGCATTTGTCTTATTTCCTAAAGACTGAGTAGTCATATTAAAATATACACTTTAACACTGGCACACTATCCAGCTGAACTTTCTTCTGTTCAGAAACTTTATCTTCCGTACTTTCTTCCACCTGCTCCTCAATTTCCATGAGGTTCCAGTGGTCACCAAAATCCCACACTCATTTTCACTTCTGTCTCTGCTAAACCCACACACTGACTCGGGAAAGTCTCGCCCTGGGTATTCAGATTGATTTCTTTTACTTTCCTGCTTCTGTCAAGCTACTGGAAAATGTGTTAATGATAACACAGTAGGCTGTGATCCCAGTTACCCACTGGCAGCTTGATGAATCGGGTCTGAAAATACTCTCTAGTCCTTTCACTCACCTATGACTAAGGGCGTTTCCACTCTGTTGAGCCTCTGAAATCCTTATATTTTCTAGTGTTTGAGTCCTTATCCTAGGAGGAGCAAATAGATTGATTAAAAACATTTGTATTTCAGAAAGACAGTGGCTATATACATTATGATATGTGGGCTCACAATACCATTTGTTCATTCACAAACATACATATTTACATATTATATATATATATATTTATATGTTATGTACATAGTCTATGAAAGTTGAAAAATTTAAACATTAGGTGGCAGATTTCTGGCTTTGCACTTTTCCTATATCTTTTTTGTTATAATAAAGTGAACATTTGGTGAAAGAACATTAACTAAATAAATGGAGCCTTGTGTGGAGCCTTACTTTCTAAAGTGGATCTTGGCAAAATAAGAAGAGGCATGAACACAAAGGGTTGGGATTTCTGCAAGCAGACACTTGAAGTCCACTTGCAGATGAGTCTCCACATCAGTGCAGTGGTCCCATGAGAGAACAATAGTAACTGCAATGTACTGTGACTAGGCAGGAAGCCAACTTATAACCAATCATTTTCTGGAAAAACAGCACAAACGATGATGATCAAAGTGAAAGGCTGATACACAACCTTCTGGAGTTGGTATAGTTAGAGTTAGCTGGATTCCTATCGGACTCCGGGCCCTTCCCATGTCATATGTTTACTGAGTATTTTCACTTTTTCCCAGTGCCATTTCACAGGTACCTTAGGTTAAGAAACTAGTTCTCATTTTTTTCTAGGAAGAGGGCTTTTGAGGTCCAATTATGGACAATTATGGTATTATCATTGCTTTTTTTAAACAACAATGAACTTAACCCTAACCCCGTTACCTTTTCAAATCCAATTTATCATTAAAAGTCCATGTAGAGTTTCTCCAGCACAATAGTGCCAACAATGAATACTTAGCAGATGTTCCTCCCTGTCCCCATTTTCCTAACGAGTAACTCTCTAACTGTAGGCTAATAACTTATTCCTTGTTAGAGCTAAATATTTATATGTGCTGGATGTTACTATGTAGTGGGTAGCCATTCCAGCTTTGACCTGGAAGCTCCAACCCCCATTGAGGCTTCGGTAATGGTCATGCTTACAAGGTGGGGCTGAGAGAGGATGCTAAAGACTCAGGATCCAGATGCAAGGGCTCTCTTAGTTCCTGGACCCTGGACGCTAAAGGTAGACCGAGCAGAGTTCTCCAGAGAACACTGCCAGACTGTGCCACACCTTTCCCAGACTCTGTAAACTATCCATTCACTTGTAAGTTATCCCACAAAATAAACCTCCCTTTTAACTATGTGGGGTGGCCTTAATAATTTCACCAATATTACTCCTTTATTCAATGATCAATTCCGTGGTAAAGTGATCTTGTTTTGTCTCTTACCCCTCAATACCTTATGTATTGGCCAAAACCACAGAGAGAGCTGAAAAAATGTTTTCCACCAAGATTGATATTTACACACACACACACACACACACACACACACACACACACACACCCCCCACACACTCCACACATGGGGAGAGAGAGATGAAGACAGAGAGACACAGAGAAAGCAAGCCCTAGCTGCTGTGTCTAGCTTTAGCTGACAGAAGTTTCAAAGAACCTTCTGTATATCAAATTGAAATTTAATCTTTCAAAGGGGATTCACATTCACAGATGTCCACATTCAGTGAGAGTTCTGGAAAAACTATAAGTTACTTCTGATGTATAGTGGTTCTTGGAAGTTTTATACTAAATTTAACCAGAGACCAGGACAGCATACTGCCTTATCTATAACTTGGTAAAATCCACAGGTTACCAGAGGCTAATGTCTACATTTACACTCCTTGACAGATGTATAGATTTTAGTTATGTATATACTGGAAAATTGAGGATCAAGCTGTTCTTTGTAAAATTCAGCAAAACTCCAGTTGAAATGTAATATCATTCATTTTGAGATTAAAAATCTTGGATAAAAATCCAGGTCATTAAGCAATTTGAGATGGTGTGTGTGTGTGTGTGTGTGTGTGTGTGTGTGTGTGTGTGTGTGTTTATGCCATAGAGAGAAAGAGAGAGAGAGGGAGAGGGAGAGAGAGAGAGAGAGAGAGAAGACAGAAAAATAGAGACAGAGAGAGACAGAGACAGAGACAGAGAAAGAAGTTAGAAAATCTGGGTCTAGATGAGAGAAAGAGATAGGGGGAAGGTTAGTAAATCTTAATCTAGATGATATATATAGAGAGAGATTAGAAAATTTGAGTCTAGATGTGTAACCTTAGAACCATGCTGGGCCTCAGAATTCTCTGATACTAAGTAGTTTGACTAAGTTCTAAGTACTTTTTCTTCTCAGGCTATAATTTTAAATTTAATGACTACTGCAAGAAAGCTTTATTTTGTATATGTTATACACTAGGCCATCTGCTTTAATAATTTTTACATTGTATCAACTGAAATTAAGCCAATTACGCCATCTTGGGTTTAGTCACGATGGAGAGAGATGTCTTTGTGAAAAACTTTTTGCTTTGATGGAATACTACCTATAAGTCAGTGGTTTGTTCTTTCTTCTGGGTCTAATGGCTTTCAAAAAGCCTGATGCTATCTTAATGCACTCATTTTGTAGCACCAGCTAGCCAGCTGCTTTCAAAGTGCATCCCGTGGAACCGCTGACATCTGTCTCAAAGTGTATCTTCCAAGGTATATGTCCTAAGAGGAAATGGGCCCTGTTTTTCGGAGACAAACATTACTAGGATACCACTATTTTGAAAATTAGGGTGTACTAGTTTTTGCAATAAGCTTGCTTGATATCACTGGCAGCCTGTCTCCAAGGTGATGCTCATCAATTTCTTTAAGCTTGCCCATACACACAGGGCATCCTGCACTTGAAAAGCAGCTAATGCTTGCTTTCTCCTTTGACCACAGGTTGGCCTGTGGCTACTTCAGCCCATAGAATACTGAAGAAGTGGTGTCCCAACTTCTGGCTGTACTATCTGAGACCTTCCAGCTTCGCTTGAGTCTGTGGGCATGCTCACTTTGGGCGAGTGAAGCAGCTGTGTGTCATTTAGTCCAACTGCTCTGAGGCTATGTGTTACATGGGAAGCCCAAGACAGCCATGTTGAAGAGCTTCATAGAGACACAGTTTGCTGTGGATGTCTTCCTGTATGCTGTGCATATATGTTGCTCTGATTGGTTGATAAATAAAATGCTGATCGGCCAGTAGCCAGGCAGGAAGTACAGGCAGGATAAACAGTCAAGGAGAATTCTGGGAAGAGGAAGGCTGAGTGGGGGGAGACGCCAGCCTGCCATCCAAGGAGAAGCATGTAATGGCACACAGGTAAAGCCACGGAACATGTGGCAACATATAGATTAATGAAAATGAGCTGAGTTTAAGTGTAAGAGCTAATCAGTGGTAGGCCTGAGCTAATGGCTGAGCAGTTTTAATTAATAAAAGCCTCTGTGTGTTTACTTGGGTTTGAGTGGCTATGGACTGGGCGGGACACAGGAAAATTTCAGCTACAAGAGTTAACTGGTCCTCAGCTGACCTAGCTACCCGTTCCCAGACACCACCAATGAATCCTTAATGTTCTAGTCTGAGCCACACTCTGCCTGGAAGTCTATGAGCATTCTGGATGAGAAGAGCTATCTATGCTCAGCCTATAATTGACAGCATGAGAGATAAGAATAAAACTGTTACTTTAGTTCTCTTAATTTGGGGGTGATTTTTTTATGCCACATTGTATAATTTTAAAAATACACTAAGCTCAGAATATCTTAGAAGATAGAACTTTTCCTTATATAGCTGACATACTCAGGGTTATATTTGAAAATACAGATTAACACCCTCCCCACAGTTCACTCTATGTTATGTGCTAGCTAAAAGTTTGGTAGGGCAGACAATTCCAATATCCTCTGAATGCAGAACCATGAGGCAAAAAGTCCATCAGGTCCAAATTCAAATGTATTAGAAGAAGAAATTCACTTCTGGTCCTGGACCTAAAAGTTCAGATTGTCCTTAACTGAGAATTTTTTTTTTTTTAGTATAACATGGTTCCAAATAAGCCAAGACAGAGAAGCCCAGGGCTTGGTAATGCCCTGATCAGAAAGCATGAATTGCAGACCCCAAAATGGAGGGAGGCCTTGGCGACAGACTCAAATGGAAAATAGAAAGTGATCGGTCTCATGTGCAGTTGCAGCTTGCCAGACATCAGACAAGCTGCCTGCCCACAGGTATCTGCAAGCTTCTGCAACTTTTGCAGAATTCCCAGCAGTGAGGATTTTGTGTACATGAAGGTGACACATGCAGACATCTCAGGAATGACCATAAGTCTGATAGGCTGCAGATGGAAGATCCTCACTGGGCTTTTCACTCTGGCAGTAAATTTATGGTTGTTCACATGTTTCTTCTGATGTCTACTTGGCAGCAACTGCCATCCAGATAGATATGGCCATTCAGATAGCACTGTTGTAACTCTTTAAAAAGTTAGAGGAGTCAGTGACTATGATAATAGCTATTTGTAAGTCCAATAAAAGCTTGTCCAAAGGAATATTACAGATTCTGAGAAAGAGGTGAATGTTGAGGTCTACTACTTGAGAACTCCCAGCTGTTACTTGATGGAGCTACAATTGAATTGCTCCATGAATTGTTCAGGAGTAGAATGGATTTTAAATAACAAACTCCTCTTTGCACTCAGTGTTAGATCTTTTGGACATGATGTCAAATAATTGCTACAATGCTTGAAATGAGCTTCTGTGGTGATTAGACTGTTTTCTAAATTCTCTTTCTCAGATGTGCAACAGTGGTATGGTATTGACTTTAGAAACTTCACAGGATGAGTTCAAGGAAGAAACTAGATGTGAGTGAATGAAGACCCACACAACACACATTCACAGAAGAACCATAGTAGAAGGCATTATAGTAGAGTAGACGCTGGGAGGGAGCAGCAGCCCTTAGAGTACAGACTGGCAACAGGCTGGCATCAGCCTGCCTGCTGGCGTTTGTAAATTGTAACGTCTTCCCACTGAAACCGTGTTGCAAAGGATGCTGGCTTTTCCTGGAAGACTGACTCAGTAGTTCACAGAGGCACACACAGTGGCATCAGTAGGTCTAGTAGTAGGAGCATCAGGAGGAAGGAAAAGACAGATTAGGGTGACCTTCTTTCTGGTTATTTCACTATAAGGTTTGAATCAGAACCAATAGGACTTGATTCAATTTTTATTTTTATTTTTTGGAGAATTTTATATATGAGCACTGTATCTACATAATTTCTTCCTCCAAATACTTCCATATCCCCCTCTCAAATTCATGATAAAGATACTGTGACAACTCCTGTAGCTAGAGTTTTCCTGCCTGGCCCACAGTCAGGACAAATCTCTCTCACCTGCCAGTCCCTCAGCCGCTCAGACCCGACCAAGTAAACACAGAGACTTATATTGGTTACAAACTGTATGGCCGTGGCAGGCTTCTTGCTAACTGTTCTTACAGCTTGAATTAATCCATTTCTATAAATCTATACCTTGCCACGTGGCTCGTGGCTTACCGGCATCTTTACATGCTATTTGTCATCATGGCGGCTGGCAGTGTTTCTATGACTCAGCCTTCCACTTCCCAGCCTTATTCTCCTCCTTGTCCCGCCTATACTTCCTGCCAGACCATCCCACAACAAACTCCTCTAGACACAGGACTTTTACAAGGTGCTGTGATTATCAACTGACTATCTCCATTGACTAAAATACTTCTGTGGTTCTAATAGCATATTCATTCAGACAAGAATTTCTGATCTCTCTCTGGAATGCTGAGCACTGTGCTAAGTGCTACAGAGCAAGTCTGGATTCGTTAGACTTGTAAAAATGTCAAGCATGGGGATGGGCACTCTGAGAGGGTTATTAGGGATTTTAGTTGTCAAGAATTCACTCAGCAAACAACTGCCATCTGTCCCCTTCCCAGTGCCCTCTAGAAACTTTACACTGACTCTGCACTAGGACTGTTGTACTGTGGCAAAATTAATATAAGACATTTCCCCACTAGCCCCCATTTCCTGCTATGGCAATATGGTGATATTTGTGCTGAAATGTGATTTTATTTGTATGTTAATAAATAAAGTTGCCTGGGAGTCAGAGCTAATAGCAAGCCATAGCAGAAGCCTGGTGGTGGTGGCGCACACCTTTAATCCCGATCACATGACAAGCAGATCTCTGTGTATTCAAGGATACAGCCAGCATGGAGACACACGCCTTTAATCTCAATACCAACCATAGAGACCTAGAGGTCTGTATGGACAGGCTGTGACGAGGAGGTCATGTGGTTGGGTTTCCAACCAATGAGAAGGCAGAACAGAAAGTCAATAAAAAGACAGACACACAGGAAGTAGATCACTTTCTGAGGGGAAGGACAACAGTGGCAGCGAAAGGTAAGAAAGGATTTTTAGTATCAGCTGTTAGCTACCACTCTGACCTCTTTAACTCTGCATTTGGCTCTGTGTTTCTTATTTAATAAGACTGTTACATCTACATGGCAGCATAATTCTTAGTTAAACAATGACTAAACATGATACTCCTCTCAAGACAATTCTGAATTACTTTAAAGAAGTGACTTAGATTAACTGATTATTACATAGAAATTGCACTTTTCTTATTTCTAGCATGATCAGTTTGGAATCCATAATCACCATCAACATACTTTTACATATTTTAAAAAAAAGTTTTAATATCTATTGCAGAGGTTTGCAAACCTCAAAAAGAAAAAAAAAATAAAAGCCCTCATAGAATCCTTTCTTCAAACGAAATCTTACTCAGGAATATATAAAATAGATCAAAGTGAGAGATACTGATTGAAGCTGGCTGCTCAATTCCCTGAGCCTTCCTCCCCCACCATACCACAGAAGACCCCCAAGGTACCTCCACACTTCCAGGGACCACAGGGCAGTTCTCAACTGCAACTGGTCTAACAGAATCAGAGACATGCAGAATTTCTAAGTAAGGTCTGTCATAGAGACCATCAACAGTTTGAGAAGAGAAGAGGTTACCCTGAGACACCCACTGACTCACCCTCTCACTTTCCAGGAAAAAAGACTGAGGCCTGGAAAGGTTACCAAGGACCCTGTGCAGTGGCAAACATATGAGGTAAAAATCACAATTTCTTTAACTAAATCTAAGGCCTCTTCTACATCACTGCGAGCCTCTTGGATGTAGGCAAAATAGAAAAAGATCCTTTGAAAATGAATTTTTAAAAATTTACTTTTATTTTATGTATGTGAGTGTTTTGCTTTTTGCTTGCATGTATAGACATGCCCTGCTGCATGCCTTGTGCCCACAGGGGTCATGAGTAGACACAGGATTCCCTGGAACTGACATTATAGATGATGGTGAGCTGCCATGCGCTGCTGGGAATCGAACCTGGGTCCCCTGCAAGAACAAAAGCACTATCTCTTGCTGTGCCATCTTTCTAGGGCCCCAAAAGAATAATTTCAAGCAGAGAAAATATCCAGCAGTGAAGAGAAGGCAGAAGTGGAAGAAAGAGGCATGACAACATGACAGTATGACATCCTTCCCAAGTTCAAAAGAGGCGGAAATGAAATCATTGTTAAGAGGCTTACAATTGAGCTTAAAGACGGAATGCTCAAGGTGACTTTGCAACTTCTGCAATGTTTTAAGAAGACCTACCCGCTACCAAAATCTTGATTATCAATACATAACATGTTGTTCAGACATAGGAAAAGAAGTTGTTGCAAGTTGATCATAGGGTTAAAACTTAAAGTTTAGCCGACAGTTTGACAGTTAGATTCAGAAAGGGCACCCATACAACTTAGAATAAGGAACTCAGTGTTTTGCAAGTAACGTAGCTGAGTGAGGGCACAGGCAGCCCAGTGAACTGTGTATTTACAAAGTGAGCCCTGCCAATGTGCATCCAGGAGCCTAGAGAGATGACTCAGGGAGCTTTTCAACCCCGCTACATATGGCCAGCCTCAACTCAGCGATGAGGAGCAGATAGAAATTGTCTTTCCTCCCTTTGATACTCTTCCTTCCTCTTGGGTCTTCAATTTGTTTTTTGTTTGTTTGTTTGTTTTGTTTTGTTTTTTTGTATCTGCGTAACAAGAGTCAGACATTAAACAGAATGCTGTTTTTTTCTTAATGAACAGCAGAAATTGGATTCAGATTTTAGCTCCTATGTAAGATAGTGGCAAATTCTTTCCTGTGACATTCATCCATTATCAGGTAGCTTTGAATTAGAAAGTATAACTGAGAAACATGGTGTTCAAATTCTATCAATTTACTTGTCTTTCTGCTGTTATGATTATGTTGAAGGAACTTTTAGAATTTTAGAAAAAAAATGAGGAAATGAGTCAGACTCCTCTTTGTTTTGGAAAAGATTTCACTTGTCCATGTTCTCATGTGGCCACATTGTTATGTTTCTAAAGTAGCTAAAATCCTGATGTCATGTAAGACTGAGTCCTAATTTGGTCCTATTACACATTACAAGTATTCGCACATGTGACAACCCAGCTTCTTGACCCATGGGGGACTCTGAGGACAAAGGCAATGTTCACAGAGACATAAGTATGTAAGAAGTAGTCGTATTTTTCCTTTGAAAATGAAATTTCTTCTTGAACACTTGTCTAAACCAGTTTAGAGCAGATGCAAATGTGGCTTGTTTTGAGAGGATTTTTTTTAAATTAATCATTTGAACGAGAGGTGACTTGGAGCCAGTGAAGGGATTGTTTAAACCAATGACAACATGTTTTCTGTTTTAGAACAATGAAGTAACTGAACTAACCTTCAGAATGAGAAATACAACTCACATGGTACTCCCCTTGAGACTGGGGAATCGTTAACTCCTTGCTACCTAGCCTTTTGACTCTCAGCCTTGTGTTGCAGGTATTTTCCTAATCCTTTCTAGTAGGAATTAATCACTTAGCATTGTGGGAAGTTTCCACATGCAAAGGAGCATACGTGATTTGTATATGCTTTCCTTATATACTTCAATTAAACATTAGAGAATAAATTTTATTGTATTATTTAAGTTTAACACTTTTTTTTTTTTATTTTGAGAGGGTCATACTACTTAGATCTGGCCAGTCTAGAACTTACTGTTTAGACCAGGCTGATGTCGAACTCACAGATATCTGCCTGCCTCGCCCCTTGTGTGTTAATACTAAAGGCATGCCTGGCATAAATTTAATACCTTTAAAAAATAGACTATATCTATATCTATCTATCTATCTATCTATCTATCTATCTATCTATCTATCTATCTATCTATCTATGTTACAAAGGGTGGGAGTTTTATCTGGTTGTCTCTCACAGCATGTCATAGTATTGTAGAAAAGTATGTGTTCAATAAAACTTCCTGGAAATGATCTCAGCTTTAAAATGATCGGTCTTTTTGACTACCCTAAACCAGTGTGAAGCATTCAGGGAACTAACCCTTAACTGTGTTGGGAGAATCCATACAATAGGAATTTCAAAATCTGTCAGTTTTGTTTTGTTTTTAAGCTCAGCTCCTTTGAATGACGGCATTTCAGTTGTTGCTTACATTGTTTCACTATCTAATGTCTGACTCAGAAGGATTCAGAACGCTTGGCCTTTTGTATCCCCTGGCTTTGTTTGCATTTGCTTAGAGTGCATGCACTTGTTCACAGTGTGAAAAGCATCCATTCTGCCATGCTTAAGTCCGAAAAGGCCAGGTGCCCCTGCTGTGCTCTTACAGGAGCCACTGGGTCACAACAGTTAGCCCAGAATGTAACCATGTGTGTTTGTGGCTCTCTGAAAATGTGCATCCTCCTTGGAGTCTGTAAAACCATGAGACTGACCAGCTCTGTTTGCAAACTGCTTCACCCCTAGAATTTAGGATACTGTGGACACAAACAAATGCATTTGAATAATTGAATGAAGTCCAAGAGAAAGGCAGAATTTGAAGCTGGGTTTGGAAGACAAGGAAGAGAGATGATTCATCAGAATTCAAAGCAGATACCAAGTAGGGTGAGATATGACATGGGGATAACAGCAGAGGTGGAAACTGGGGTCTGCGGACGGGTCCTCAGGATCACACAGCCACCTCTCTGGGCTTGGGTAACATGTCTCTATGCAGCAGGAACATAGTACTGCAGACATGGGTTTGTGCTTTTTATCTGACATTAGTTTAAACCCATCAAGAAGCTCAATGATAATGAACAGTCACAGCTACAGGATGGTGCTTTTAAGACATGGGAGGGTGGGCTGCTGTCACCATGCAAGAGGAAATTTCCATGATGCACTTGATTAGGCAGTGCATCTGAAGGCGGCATGTTATTGTTTTTGTTCCTGGAAAAAGGGAACCGATAACCAGTTTCCCAAACAGCACCCATGGCTCTCACTGGGTCCATGCCCTATTCCCCGGAGGGGGTGATGAACTGAGGTCACAGAAGCTCAGGGGTCCTGTGGGGCATTGCCAATGCTGCCATGGCTGTTTCAGAAGTGCAAAGCAAACGTGGCTGCTCCAGCCTCAGCTGATTTGCTCACCACATTTTTGATCCTAGTCACCTGATGGAAATGACATATCTGTGTCTCTCAATTCCTGTGAGATAATCAGGGAATAAAAGAGACAGGATTTAAACATTTCTTCTGGTCTCCTGTTTCCTCTTCTCTTTATAATTTTGCCTCTCTCCCCTCCTTTCCCACTGTTTATTTCAAATCTGCACCTATCCTGGATATGTGGTGTCCGGTGTCCACAATTACACATGTTTTTTTATTTTTGGTCTGTAGACACTCCATCTCTTTCTTTTTGTAATGGCATTTCTTTCTTCCGTTTTTTTAAACAAGGTGGCTATTCCCCAGTGTTCTGCTGCTTTACTGCAGGCTTGTTTATTTTGGGAAGTGTATGTTTGGAGGGTTTCAGTCTGAGATTCAGTTCAGTTGTAGTTGCTAGGGGAAGTAAAAATGACAGCAAATTGCACATATTTTTAAAGCACGATCTTTTGTTTTCCTTATAGCTTTGTAACAATGCCCTTTACAAACAGCTTCTTCCAGGGTAGCCAAGTTGAGGCCAAGGAGAAAGAAAGACAAAACAAAGTAAAACAAAAATGCATTGTGAGAAAGCATCTCAAAATGCAGAGATGGCCTTCTCATTTTGAGATAGTGAACCTGACCCAGTATTCATTCTTTGTCTGGCTTGTATTAAACCCATTAATGGATTTGGTGGATGGCACTTCCTGCCTATCTTCCCAGAGATATAAACCCCAGAGGCATCAGAAGCATATGAGTAGGGCTGCATGTAGTGATAAGCAATTATCACTGGGGTAAAAAGAAGGGCGATAAAGTCTGGGTCTATCTCGGGGCAGAGATGTTAAGATTTATTTTCAGTGTTATCAGACTGCCTTGCTACCCAGGCAGAGCTCCTTCATGGAGAAAAGAATGAAAAGCACAGGGGAGATTATATTTCTCACAAACATTTATCAATCAAAACAAGAAACTCTGAATGCAAAATTGAAACACAATCACAAAGTCAATTTTAAATTGTGGAAAGGCCACAGAAAATACGGACCTTTTGAGGATTAAAAAGAAAAAAAAATCTTTACCTAAGATTGCTAGAGATCAAAACAGAGAAGGGCTGTGAGAGGAAAAAAATAGTGTTTTGAGACTGCTTTTACAAATGGTTTGGAATTGAAATAATGTATATAGCTTAAATTCAGCCATTGAGGATAAGATGAAATTTCATAGAACTGGAAAATGACTGGCATTAGATCAGTTATAAAGACACAGAAACACACTTAACTACTGAAATGCAGATGATATTTTTAAAAATAGGAAATCTGAGTTGCCCATGGGATGCGATTTTAGTTCTGAGCTTAAGGATGAGGCATACTAGTTCCAAACAAAGCATTGTTTAGTCACAGTGTCTTTTGCCTCAACAAGACTAACAATGATCTTTCAAGAAAGCTAGCAACTCCTAAAAAACAGTTCCTACTAATCACTCTAAGGGATCGTCACTGAAACCAGAACCCACCTAGCAGATCAAGGTACACTTATGATCTATCAGAGAACAGTCTCCTTGATCGCCTGTCTGAGCAATGCCTTCCCTGAAAACAGAACCGCACGTGCAGCAAACACTGTTGGACCGACTGAGGAAGCAGCCATCATCCCACACACACTGAGATGGTCTCATCTACTTTGCTTCTTCTCTCATTCATCCCACAACACTTACTTAGAGAACAAGCAGACCATATCCACCCTCTTATGACTTACAGCACAGCAATCTTGTATTTCACTTACTAGTTTATGTCTAAACTTTTAAAAACTCAAGAAATTCCTTTAAAAACAAAGCAACAGCCCAGACTGCACCCCCTCCCCTGGGCTTTACACTAGGTCCCACGGCCCTGCCAGCTTTACCAGAGGCCGGAGTGGTCCTAGCAACCCCAGGTAAGACACTGCGCACTGACAGGTAACATTCCTTAGGTTGGGGATTTTGCTCAGTGGTAGAGCACTTGCCTAGCAAGTGCAAGGCCCTGGGTTCGATCCTCAGCTCCAAAAAAAAAAAAAAAAAGAAAAAAGAAAACTGGCCCAACATCCCCAGACTGCACCCCCTCCCTTGGGCTTCATATCCTGGTCTACAGCTTCAGAAGAAGACTTCGGCTTTACCGGAGCCAAGGCCAGATCTAGGGACCCCAGGCCCCGAAACTCCAGAGGAGACACCATTCTGGACCTGAAGAAGTGCTAGTCACCAGAACCCTTAGCCATTTATGCCAGAAGATCAGAGAGGAAAGAGAAACTAAGGAACAAAACACCCATCTAACAAAGACAAAAAGCAGGAATCAACACCTAGACCTATAATCATCCCAAATCCAGACGCCTAAATGCCAGTGTAGGAACACAGTCAAGAACAGAAGGGGCAATATGGCACCACCAGAGCCCAGCTATCCTACAACAGCAAGACCTGAACAATCTGACATAGCTGAAGTACAAGAAAACGACATTAAAAATGACTTTCCGATGATGATTGAGGCCCTTAAAGAGGAAATGAAAAAAAAATCCCTTAAAGAAATTGAGGAAAAAAACAAATAAAAAATTGGATGAAATCAATAAATTCCTAAAAGAATGCCAAGAAAAAACAAACAAACAGGTGAAGGAAACTGTTCAAGACCTGAAAAAGGAAATATAAGCAAGGAAAACACAAATGAAGGGGGTCCTGGAAATGAAGAATCTGGTAAAAACAAAACAATAAAAAGAATCATTGGATAACAAACTTGTATTGACAGGAAAGAGTTTACCTCATAGGCAGGTCATTTAGCCTAATTTCTTAATGTAAGAAAGTAATGATGTGTGTCCTTTATAAGTTGTCCATGTTACACTGGGTGGCCCTGTACCCATGTATGTGTGTGGGCAGCAATTAATGGGTTATAAATGGAATGAAAAGAAGATATGAATTAGTGAGGGAGATTTGGAGTGGACTCTGGAAGAATTTGTCCAGGATACAGGGGTTGGATAAGATCAAAATACATTGTAAACATGTGTGGAGTGACACAAGAATAGATAAATAAAATTAAATCTCAAGTAAAGAAAACACTGTCTAGAATCACTTGCTGATGGACTTGCTGCCAATGTTACAAAGAACCCTAACACGCAAGAAAAGGTGATAAGCAAAATATGGTGACAGGAACCTAAGAGCATCCTTTATGCCAAAATTGATGGAATAGCTTGGGATATCTGAAATAGCAAAAAGACAGAAGTGTATGTGACATAGCACTCCCCTAAATGCCCAACACCAAGAGTTTTCTGGTTACTAGTACCATGAGAATATTCTTTTAATCATTTTCTATCCACAGAGATCAATGAACCTTATTTTCATTTCTGAAGCACTAATATAGATCCACTGAGAATAAAAATGATACTCTCTTTTTTTTTAGCAACAAATATGTTTAATTTTGCTCATATAAAGGATCAAATGGGACTTAAAGGTGCATTTGACAGAAAGACCGTGTGGGTTAAAAAGCAATGACTAGCTGTTAGATATTCTGAAAAGCCTTTCTTTTACTCCCTGTGTGTATTAACCCTCTTTAAGAAATAGATTTTTTAATGTATGTGTTTTGTCTGCCTGTATATATGCATACCACACGCATGTGTGGTGCTCAAAGAGGTCTGATGACAGCGGCAGATACCTAGGAATTGGAATAGACAGTTGTGAGCCTGAGTGTGCACGCTTAGAATGCAACCCCAGTTCTCTGCAAGGACAACAAGTACTCTTAATCACTGAGCCATCTCTCTATCCCCCAAGCCCTCCTTTTGTTAAAGATGCCATTCTAAATAGAACAAAATGTTAGAGAAAGCATGATGACATTATTGGTACCATATTTTACAGATAATTCCAGCTAACTGACTTCCAGCTATCAAGAACGCATCAACAATCACACCCATGAGTTGTCTCATAGTGTAGAATTACTTAGGTATCACCACTGTGTGTGTGCACACATATGCACACATGCATGCACACAGATGCACAGTGTGCATACATATGACTACCTTTGTAGAGGCTAGAACAAGACCATGGCTATCTTTCTCTACCACTTCCTGACTTACTGCCTTGAGACAGGATCTCTCCCTAGATTGGAGGCTTTCCTTTATGATTAGGCTAGCTGGTCTACAAGTTCCTGAGATCAGCTTTTCTCTACTCACAATGCTGGGTTTACAGGTGAGTATAGCTATGCCCAGTTTTTTACATGGGTGCTGGGAACTTGAATCTGGATCCTCATGGTTACTAAGCAAGTGCCTTACTCACAGATCTGTGTCCCCAGGCCCCCGCCCCCACTTTTTTTTGTAGCCCTCTGATAAGTAGGATGAGGAACCACACTAACTTATAAACCAGCAGTGGAAACACAGGAGTGTCTTAGTTAAAGTTGCAAAGAAACAAGTACCACAGATGAAGATTTTCTGGTACTAGATGGTGCTTAATTTCTCTTTTATCAAGGTACAAACTTAAGGGCCCTAGTCTCAGAAGGTGGGCTCTCCTGCTTCTAAGGACCCAGAAAGGCATCTTCCAAGAGCTTAGACAGGGCTGCTTCTCAGTGCCTGTTCAATGAATGACCACTCTGTGTTGAAGCCAGTAGCTTTTGTGACACATTCTAATAGGGCTCTTATCTGTTTCTCAGAAGAAGCACCATGTCCCTTCTGAAAGGCCTGCAAAGGTGGACTGGCTTTCTGTGAGAAGTGACAAAGTGGGAAGAAAATCAAAGATGATTTTACTGAATTGCAAACTGACAGACAATGTTAGAATCAATTCCAATGCCTTTGGGATATTTCTTAGTCTTCTGGTATATAGTTCTCTGTGTAATTAAAACTTGTGGTATTACAGTGAATATATGAAAGCATAAAACGACTCTTCAAATACTCTACTTAACATTGTACTGAGGCTTTTAGGAAAACAATTGTGAAAGAAAAATAAATGAAAGGCTTTAGGTAGTAAAGGAAGCAACAAAGCTTAACTCTGTTAAGGACAATCTTACATATAGAAAGTCTAGAAGAATCTAAAATCTATTATAATTAATAAATGAATGAATGTACATGGAAAACATTACATGTACTTCTGAACAATCAGAATCTGTAACCACAGAAGTAATTCTGTTAGCAACAGCAGCACTACTTTTGTTGTATGGATTTAATGAGGCTTTACAAATTCCCACCACTTTCTTGCTTTTCAGAAATGAGAAAGTTCACTTAGAATTCACAAGGAGCTAAGGGGACCCAAGGAGCCAACACAATCCTGAAAAAGATGAATACTATTGAGTCTTAGTTTGAAAACGTACTACAAAGTGATAGTAATCAGAACTGTGTGATACACTACTAGTGTAACCATAGAATATTCTTTGTGTAGATATAGATAGCATACCCCCCTTATCTGTTAATAGACATTTGAATAGTTCGTACTTTTTGGTTGATATGAAAATGGTGCTATGAATATTCATGTGCAGGGTTTTGCATAGACATAGTATACGACTTCTGCGTGATATGACAATCTGTATAATCATTGTTACTGTGGGTCTGCTCAATTCAGTTCCAAAAATGTTTCATTTTCACCAGTAATACATAAAGAGGCCCTATGTTTCTGTGCTTTTGTGAACTGTTGCTAGTTTAATATGTCTCATAGAGTGCTGTTTAAAATAAAAGTACACTGACTGGGTTACCTTCAAATATTAATATTATATTGCTCATCACTTACTGAAATGGGATGTATTATAAAAGCAGGTGCTACTTGTACATAAAGGAAGATTTCAGTGAACAACAGGGACAAACCAGGAGCAAGGAGTTCAAGAAAATAAAAATAAAATCAAATAAGGATTTAACTCATGTCCCAGAAGGTCAGCAGTGGGGAACACATGAAACTCACCTGCAAAAAGTAATCACTCTGTGAGGCCACCATTAATTCATTTTCCATATGGTCCTAGTCACCTCTAACTAGGCTTCCGTTCTTAAAGGTTTTACCAACTCTCTCCTTTTCACCCTTCCCTGCCTTGACAACTTTTGAAGGACAACCTTAAACCATATCCCACCACAGAACAAAGGAAATGTATTTGCTTAGAAAATTCTTTGGTTGGTCCTGGGTAATGTAGATAGTGAGACGTTAAAGGCATGAGTATTTGGAGAGAAGGAATTACATGCTGTACACATTATTCTGAGTTGGAAATCAGCAAGAACTTGGGAGTAGAGGGGTTGAGGGCATAATGCCAGACTTGGGAGTATGAAAAGATAACTGGCATGCTTAGAGAATAGAAATAAATTTGTATATCTATATCAAGCTCTTTTATTTACCCCAAATTTTGACTTAAATTTGCTACATGCACAAGTACCCAGTGCTTTCACATGGGCATAGGGGGTCAGGCAAATGAGTTGAGTTATATAGCTCAGCTTTCTATTCTTTTGTGTTAGAAGTGATGGAATTTAGCACCATGCATGTCAGAAGCTTCATGACCATTGATACTGATAGGCTTTATACATTGTGATTTCAAAGGAGAGTATAACTATCCTAACTGTAGTCACAGATTGTGAGGGAGTCACAAACTAAGCATTTGTGATGGCATTCCTGCCAGGAGAAGTGTCCTGATGTCACTGCCTTCCATGGTGGGCAATGAAGGAGAACCACATAGGGCATGAGTTCAGATCTAATAGACAGAAGCTAATGTGCTTCAGCAGCTACAAGGCATATCCACTGGATGTTGGTCTCAGCTGGAATCCCAGCCTCTTAATACAGTCACAACACAGTTTGAGATGTTCTCATGAACATCGGAAGGGTTACAAAATGTTCCTTATCTTCAAGGTCCTCTAAAACTTGTTGAGTATTTTATTTATCAACTTCATGTAAACACAAATCTTTCATCTCCCTTATTCCCTAGTAGGTTGATTTAGACCCCCCCCCCCAGAAAAGGAAATTTAACTCTTATTGCTGCAGTGTAAAATAAAGCATATTTCATTATCTGGCTTCTTTTTTTTTGTATCTTTGGGTAGTAGATGATGGTAGTATACAGGGAAATGAAGTTTTGAGATGCATCTCTAAGAGCCTAACTTTATATCCTCACTACGTCTAAGAATTTCTAAATTGTTTGCTTACTTGCCTTTGGACACATGATCAAAAAGGTTACCTAGATTCTTTGTAGTTTACCACCCGAAGATTAAAAAGAATTCACTTATCAGAGTCTTCTAAACCATCCTTATGAAGGTCCATTTAGTAATGGGAGGGACTTGCTGAGTACGTGCCCTTGCAGGACTTCCCCGGACTCCACATTCCTGAAAGAATCCCAATGGCACCAGCCTCTTAGCTGCCACCCAACTCCTCTTCTTGACATCCCCAAAATGCTTGTCAAGGCCCTCTTAAAAGGTGAACTCAGATTTATCTCAGCCCGAATTTGTGGATTTCTCAAGCGATTATTTTTTTCATAGCTGCCACTTACTGCCTCTCCAGACAGCACTCAGTTATATCCTAAGAATACGTTCTTACTTCCTTTTATGATGTCTGCATTAAAAAATAATCAATTTGAAATTGATTAAGAGAAGAAACTTCTTGGGCTGGAGGGATAGCTCAGCTGTTAAAGGCTAGGCTCATAACTAAAAATATGAGAAGAAACTTCTCTAAGTTCCTATCGTTCTCCTGTGGTCTTCAGTTTTGGAAGGCATCATCCCCTGCAGGGATATTGGAAACCAACTCCAGGGTCCACTCTGGCTCTGATTGCATAACTCAGTCAAGAAGGTTGTCCTAGCATGTGCTTTTCTAGCAAGGACTATAGGACATTTGGTGCTGATGGCCGAGGATTAGCATGTTGCTTAGCCAGTTTTGAGCTGTATTGTTGCAGTTACTTTAGCATCCATTATCTGAGGTGTCCTTTCTAAGCACTGCTTCTTCAGTCTCCATCCTTTTAGAGGTAATACTGTATTTTACATATAGAATGCCCTAGTTTTGTATTTCACTGGCAATTCTCCTCTTTTTACATCTTCATTTTCCTCTTGTCCTTAAGCCTGAGTTATTACATAAGAACCCCCTGTGTTTCATATGACAGAGATGTGCATTGGGAGCGGAGTGGAAAGAAGGACCCAGGTGAACCAGTCTGTTTACCTGTTTGAGGCTCTACGGTGGTGAGTGTGGTCACTCCTGGTTCAAGGCTGATGTCAGGAATCAGTCAGAGCATCCACACAGCCTGCCAGAATTTGATTATTGATTGTCAAAAATTATCAAATGCAGGTGTCTAAATGTAGCAGACAAGAGGAGGCTGACAAGAGCTCTATCATTCATTTCTTAACGTCTACCATGTCTTTCCATTTTAAAGCCCGTGTGTTTCTTTGTGGAAAGGTCTTTGTGTGCTAATATGAAGCAGAGGCTTTCCACAAAGAAAGGGTTTCTGGTTCTTCATTGTCCATTGTTCATGCAGATTTCAGGTTGATGATGGAAATCCTCAAATTCCAGAATGTGTAATACCTTTATCCTCTTAGCATATGGAGTTGGGAGGTGACAGGGTTTTAACCGATAATTAGATTGTTATGGGACAGAACATTTCTAGCTAAAGAAAGAGGCCTTCATAGTGGCCTTTCGTTTCTTTTCAATTCTTTCCACAGTTCTCAGGCATACTCAGCACTACTAAGCTGAAGAGGTACCTGCCTTGGGATTCTTCTCTCCATTTCTGCAGTGAAATTCTTCAGGTCTGACATCTTACAGACCTAACATTATAGCAAGTTAATGTACAAGCCTTATTAAATCATCCTTAGACACACGAACACAGTTGGTGTGCTTCAGCAAGGGGAAAATTATTCTGCAGAATTATCCTGCTGAGCTGGAAGAAAATAGAGAATACTCACTGAAGGGGGGAAGTGACAAAACTGTAATCACTCATGGATTTTAGTTATAATTGCATAATAGTCTCTTGACAGAAGTATTCCTCATTGTTTGGATAATTTCTGCCACTGGTCCATTAGGCCTCTGCACACTTCCACAAGCAGCTAGACTAGAATGCAGAAGAATGTAAGACTGGCATCTGACTATACTCAAGGGTCTTGAATTAGATCAATCAGTGGCACTCTCCCAGTTTACTATTAGCAAATTATTGGAGTCTGAGACACGGCAGGCAGTTTCCAATTTATATGCCAGACAATGGTTTTACCTTGAGATAAAATGACAAATAAGACAGAGTAACATTTAGGTTATTATTATGCTTTAGTTTCTAATTTCCTGACCATCATGACGTGTGTCAGTAAATGTTAATCTACTCTTTATATATATGTATATAATTTATATGTATATATTATAAGTTATATATCTATATATACATATATAATTTTCATGTCTCCATGATAAAATTTTAAATTGCTTTTACTAAGTCACATGGCAGTTATATGCTGAGAGGGCCTAATCTTAGAGGTTTCTTGTGAGATGGTGGTATCACGAGTCTAAGTATGTGTTAACACTTAAAACTACTACACTAAAGAGACAAATACTGCTTGCAAATTATCAAATAATTTAGGAAATTCTGAAAATAATTCAGAATGGGCCTATAAACCACATTATTCTAATTAAAACTGTTCCATAGAACATAAAGATGCTTTGATTCAAACACACATGAGTCCCCTGTGCTGTTTTTACACATACAGGATGAAGAATCCTTAATAAAACTGAGATTTTTGGTGGAAAGTAACTTTGGGATGGAAGGTATAATAAGAAATTCCTCTCTTCCAAACTTAATGATCTTATTCTTCTCCCATCAATGATTAGATAAGCCATATATTACATTAAGAGTTTTTGATAGATTTGAGAAAAGACTTTGTCTCTGCCTATGAAATCCAAATGTATCTTTAATAATCCAATTGAGAATTATTGAATTTCTATACTATTAAACCACATAGGATAAATGGTGGGGAAATAAAAGTTTAAAATTTTTAACTAATAAATTGTACTGTTAGGGGCATAAAGAGTAAATGATCAATGAAATACTTTTTAAGCTCAATGGTTAGATAAGAGGAATGGATCATTCATTTTTCTTCTGCTTTTCAACTCTGTATATTTCAGGTGACTGGCTAAATTCTATCATTAGATATTGCTTATGAGGTTAGCAATTTTCAAAGTTCTCATTATATTAGGGAAAAAGATCCTAGAAAGAATCAGAGTCAACTTAAAGAAAAGGGCAGGATGCCAAAGGTGATCATTGTATTTTTGGTAAATAGAATGTGTCAGAATATACATCTTGGGAAAAGAGCTGTGATCACAGGAATGGAGCACTTTTTCTCTTTTCTGCATTCAAGATGCTCTATAGCTCACATGATGATCCTTTGCTTATCTTGTAGACTAAGATTTGATGAGAAATGCAATATAAAGACATTTTAAAGAAATCTTAGTCATTCATTTTTCATTTTAACTGTTTATCACACTTGGTATATATAACTATGAATTGCACTAAACATTTCTAATTCAATAGTGAGTTAAAGCAATTTGGACTCTGACTGTACACTAGGAGGTCCAGTGAGCACACATTTGAAACCGTGCCGAGTATTATGAAGGGGAAGTAAAGGAACACCTACACAAAAGAAATAATTGTCAGGAACATAGTTAGAGAATCTGTGTATACTGATGTTCAAAGCTGGTTTCTTCCGGGAAGTGGCATTTGATTTTAATTTTGTGACCACTGGCCTTCCTTTCCTAATTTCAATTAGCTTCTTGCTCTGCACTCTAGTTAATATCTACAATGATTTTTGTTTACTTGCTTTAGATTCCAAATGGGACCTACAGTTACATTGATCCTGGCAGTAGACTCAATGGAAGGTGGCTAAGTGGCTTACTCAGCAGAGGCCTGCTTGAAAATTCAGGATTTCTGAGGCAGATCTCACCCTTCCCAACAGTCGCACCCGGAGGTCTGAGGTACAACATGCTCTCCCAAACGTCTCACCTCCTGGGCCGTTTTGATGTTCTGCAATCTATGAACAGTGATGTGTATCTAACAAGCACGTCCTTTCCACCAGAGTCAGAGCTGTTATGATGAAACAGCAATTTCAAACTTATGGTACCTAGAGATTATATTCCCCTTACCATTTAGTAATGGATTCACAAATGTATGCCTAAAGCTCCCCATGGTTAGTGAGCATGAGAGAGGAAATCATGAAAACAAACGTAGGAAAGATGGCTCTCTAACTTGGTCTCTGCTGTTACCGTGAAATTCAAAGCTCATCAATGTAACAATTTGAAAACAGGTAAAATGAATATTTAGGCTGGGATTGTAGTTCAGTGGTGTAGCACTTGCTAGCACACATGAAGTCCTGGTTTCAATGACCGACTGACAGGAAAAAAGGAATACTGTGGCTAATAATACAATCAGGTATATTTAACCCATGGGTAAAGCCATACCGACTAAATAAGCCAGATTTACCAGATTTGACAGAGTTTATCTGTGGGTGATACAGTTATGGCTGATTCCTATTTATTCTTTTTGTATGCCTATACTTAAGTTGTAAGTTTTTTTAAATCAGTTTTAAGACTAAAAATAATTAAAATATTTTCTAAAAATAGAAGATGCTTATATTAATTTTAGTTGTTAATTCTTCGTTCTTTTACCAATTTCATCAGCTTGTGAATGTCATTTGGTGAATTCTTCTACCTCCCTGAACCTCAGGCTTGGCTTGTCAAATGAGGAGATGGTTAAGATAAACTTAACCAGTCTTCAGAATCATTTGGGAATTTGTTAAAAATAAGATCCCTAGGAATACCTAAGACAAGCCCAAATCAGAACCTCAAGAGAGAGGTCTGACAAATTGTCCTAATGATTCATAGGCTTGGCCGAGGTGGAGAAACCCTAGACAAAGTTGGCCTACTTTTCATTTCTCCTGCTGTGACAAATACCCCGACAAAATGCAGCAAAGGAGAAAGGGGTTTATTTAGCTTACACTGCCAGGTTCCAATCCATTACTGTAGGGGAGTCAAGACGGGTTTAAAGTATCACATCCTCCGTTAGAAGCGGAGAGAATACACACTTAACTCCTTGATGGCTCACTGTTTCCCTTAGCTTTCTTTACTCTTAGGCAGTCAACCTCGCTGTTGGAGTGAAGTAGCAAATTCTAGGACTCCACGCCCCAGTTAAGAAAATCCCCCAGACATGCTTCCAGGGCAAAACAATCTGGAAAATTCCTCAACTAAAGTTTTCTTCCAGGCAACTCTAGATTGCATCAAGTTGACAGCTGAAACTAAGTAGCCAAAAGAGGGTGATTACAGTCACCTCCATACCTAACACATTCTTTAGATTACACTAGATCAGTGGTTCTCAACCTTCCTAGTGTCGTGACCCTTTAATACAGTTCCTCATGTTGTGGTGACCCCCAAACCATAACAGTAATTTTGCTACTATTATGAATTGTAATGTAAATATCTGATATGCAGGACATTTAGAGACTCCAAACAGGGGTCTCTACCCATGGGTTAAGAACCACCTCACTAGATCCTCCTATCAATCTTTCTGGAAGGGCAGGACAGTACTTGAAGGAACTGAAAATGAGTTCTCTCTCTCTCTTTCTCTCTCTCTCTCTCTCTCTCTCTCTCTCTCTCTCTCTCTCTCTCTCTCTGTATGTACATATATGGGGAAACTTTTATCTTCTCAAACATTTATCATTCCCATGAGGTTAAAACATTTAGAACCCCTTTTCTAGATTCTGAGGCATTTAGACTACTATCATCTCTGTAGCAGTCACATTGTGCAGTCCTATACTAGGGCAACTTACTCTTTTCTTACTGCACCGAAGTACCACTGCTCTGCCTGTCCTCATCCTTCCCATCCTGCTCTCTTTGGCTTCTGGGACACATGCAGTTGATGGTGCAAATGGCATTGAAGCACCACTTTCATTATCTTCTACAAATTATTTAAAAATTATAATTTCATTCCCTTTCAGTTGAAAATATTTAATGTTGCAGATTTTTCTTTAACTATTTGTTATTTAAGATATCTGTGGTTTAATTTAAGACTATATTGTGATTCCCCCCCCCCCAGCTATTTCTTTTGCTAATTTCTGCTTTAATTCTATTGTGGTTTGAGAACATCAGATGTTTTCTGTTCCTTTAAAGTTGAGGTGGTTTTCATGCGACTGTGTGATCTAACTTATGACTGTTCTGTGTTAGCCTGAGAAGGAGGCACATTTGATTCTAGAGGAATGGAGGTGTCTCAAATGTCAATCAGATCAAATCAGTAGTGCTCTTGATGGCAACAACCTGCCAACTGATTTTTCTTCCTGTTTGCGCTTTTAATTTTTAAAGAAGGCTATTAACGTTTCTAAATATAATGATGGGTTTGCCAATGTCTCTATGCTGGTCTGTCAGCTCTGACCTCATTGGATTCCTTGTGGGTTTGTGTTATACATTTTGGATTGTGTTCTTAGATAAATGACCAATTTATCATTATATAATGCTGTTATGTATCCTTAGATAAGTCTATGTGTTTTGAAATTATCTTTATTTGAGTTAGTATGACTATTTGTTATGATTATGGAATTTTTTTCAATTCCTTTGCTTTTAACCCAAATTTTGATCTCTAAATTTGTTTTCTTATAGATATCATAGAATCATAGAGTTGGGTCTTGTTTTCTTTTTAAATGCACGTTGATGATCTTTGATCTTCATTATATAGTTTCTGTGTTCAGCCATAAACATTTAAAGCAATTATTTATATCAGCAATTTCATATCTACAATATACACCATGTTTATAAATGACTTTACTTTTTATTTAAAAAAAAAAACAAAACATGTCTCACGATGGAGCCCAGGCTAACCTCTGACATCAGCCTTCTGAGTGCTGGAATGTTTTACAGTGCTTTGTCTGTTTCCCATACTGCAGTTATTCTCCGTTCTTTTTATGCCTTCTTTGCATTTAACTGAGGATTTTCTACAATGCCACTTGCACTTCTCATAATAGCAACCATTTTTCATAAAATTCTCATTTAAAACATATTATTGATAAAAATTTTTGAATTAATTCAAGCACATCTTTAAATAACACTGTATTATTTAATATGTTGTGCAAGTGTTTTTAAAAGGATATTTCAGTGCCTTCTGCTATACATACGGAACTCCCATAATTCATCTCACAAAACTATAGCCTACAAACACAAAATACATAGTTACTGCTGTTAAGCAGCTGAATTTGCACCAATTAAGAATATAAAAAATAAAGTATTTTATCTATGGCTATTCCTTCTATGATATCCTTCTCTTATTTACACACATACCACTTTCTGACCTACATTATCTTTGTTCTCTCAGGGGAATCCATTTTAGGGTTTCTTGAACACCAGATTTTTCTGATAATGAAATCCCTGAGGTTGGTCTGACCCTTTAATTCCTTCACATCTGCCCTCAGGTTGACCAGGCCTTATAATTCCTTCACATCTGCCCTCAGGTTGACCAGGCCTGTTAATTCCTTCACATCTGTCCTCAGGTTGACCAGGCCTTATAATTCCTTCACATCTGCCCTCAGGTTGGCTTGAACCTTTAATTCCTTCACATCTGCCTTCAGGTTGACCCGACCCTTTCATTCCTTCACAGGTGAAGGATAATTTAATAGGATAACTTTTTTTTTTCTCTTTCAGCATCTTAGTTATATCATCCTGTGAATTTGTTTGTATAATATATTTTTAAAAGTTTGGTGTAATTCTTATATTCTTGTTTTTTTTGTTTGTATGTTTTTTGAGACAGGGCTTCTCTGTGTAGTCCTGGCTATCCTGGAACTTGCTGTGTAGACCATCCTGGCCTCAAACTCACAGAGATCAGCCTGCCTCTTCCTCCTGAGTTCTGGGATTAAAGGTGTACATCACCACATCTGGCTATATTCTTGTCTTTTTGAGACAGAGTCTCACAGCCAACTCTAGTCTTGAACTCACTATACAGCTGAGAATGACCACAAACTCCTGATCCTCCTGCTTTTCCCTCCTGGTTGCTGAGATAACAGGCCTGTGCCACCATACCTATTTTATGTAGTGTTGGCAGTTGAACCTAGGCTTTTGTGTGTGCTCCATAAACACTCTACAAACCAAGCTACATCCGAAGTCCTGGGGCTCTTCCATCCTACCTCTAAATTGTCTTCTAACCACCACCTTGGGGTTTTTTTCAAATGATTTTCCTTTCATGTTTTATTTTCTGTAGTATGAGTATAATGTGCTTATGTGAAATTTTTTGACTTTTTTTTAAATTGGAGTTTTCTGGACCTGTACTATGGTAACTTTTATTATTTGTTGAAAGTAATGAAATAATGCTCATCATTGCTTTGAATATTTCTTGTTTTCCAATTAAGCTTCTTATTCCTTTTTAATTATTCCACTGTTCTTGGGTAAACCATTGCATTTTTCATTGTCATCCCTCACTCTTTGCATTGTGGTTTACAAGTTTTTATTGATCTACCTCAAAGCTTATTGATCATTTCCTGGATTCTTAAAGGTTTCTTGATAAGTTCATTAAATCAGTGTTATTTTGTGTTATTAAATATTATTTTTGAGTCTTAGAGTTTCCATTCCACTGACTGCATTTGTTCATGCATGTTTTCTACACAAGGCATTTAACACATAGGTGCTAGTTAAGTCCCATGTCTGGGAATTCCAAAGTCTGTGTCTGAGTGGTTCAGATGGTTTCCAGTCTCTTCAGATTATGACTCTTCTTGCTTCTGACCATACTTGGAGATATTCTGTTGAAAACTGGCCATGATGGATTAGGAGTGAGGAGCTGAGGTACATAACCCAATGCTGCGTGTTTATTGTTCACCTGATGAGGAGTTGGAGCACACTTGGTGTTCGTTGTATTTTGTTTTGTTGTGTTTTTGTCACCAGAGACTTTCAAGTCCTTCAATCTGCATCTTGTTGAATACTCTGTTCTTTGTTCACTGGAGGCCACGGCTATTAATTGATGACAAGGTATGGAAAGGAAAACTTGCATAACTTCAGGAACATATATCTACTTTTTAATGGACATGTGTTTCTTTGATGTGACCTCTAATAAGTATTTCATGGTTTCCTCACATTCAGGAAAAAAAATGGATCCACCAGTGTGCTGGAGTGAGAGAATTTAGTGTCCTTTCTCCTGGAATAATGAGGCTCTTGTTCTATCCTTTCTTGAGAGCACACATTTGTTAGGAAAATGCCCTGGAAAGATTTCAAAATTTTTTTTCTCCCCTGCCAAATGCAAGAATTGGTATTTTCTGTCTGTTTAATGTGACAATCTGGTGAATTTTTAGAGAATCCAGAGTCCGATCTCCCTAAAGCCGTGGCACCTAGGAATTTTTCTTCAGACAGTTTACATGCAGCTACTGGCAGCTCATCAAGCCCACCACTGAACTTTCCTTACCAGTTTCTGGTTTCAGAAGCATCTCTCCAGGTCAGCCATTATCAGTTGCAACCCTATGCATTCAGCTCTCTTTCCAGGATTTGGAGGTTCAAGTTTGCTTTGTGTCTTCCATTCTTTCACTGGTCCAGGAGAAGCCATCGATCCCCAGTTGTTCAGCCTTTTCCGGCTATGAGAAGTGACCTCTTCCAACAATCTTAAATGCTGGGACTGAAATTGAGAGCATATCTTTCTTCTCAGGGCTCCGTGCTCCTCTGCTTCTTGTAATAACACTGAGCGAATCTGCCTGACTTTTGAGAATTTAGGGGTTTTCATTGTTATTGCCTGTAATTGTGACAACTGTGGGCTACAATCCCAATAGGCATGAAGAGCTATATCTAGTTCATAAAAAGTGCTCCAAGGGCTAACAGCTGACCCTGCACGGCAGGATGAGGCCAGGGAGCCTGAAGGCCCAGCTTATCCATTACAGCCCTCCCATAAATGCATTTGCAGCTCTTCCTAGCTCAGCGCGCTGAGGGCATGGGATTGGTCCCCAGAATTCCTCTACGTTGTTGAAATTTGACAAAAAAAAAAAAAAAAAAATGGCCCAGAAGAATCCCTTTTCAGATCTGGCATTCATCTCCATCCTCACTTTTGAGGAAGGTTAGGACATCCTTTATTTCATCTCCTGCTGGCTTCTGCCTGCCTAGCTACCTGCTTTGACAGCTTACATTTAAAAGCAACAAGTGGGTCTCCATGTTCCATAATTAATGTACACTCACACTGTTCTGGGAAGCGGCAAATGTGGCTGCGAACCTGAGTGCGGAGGAGTAGGCTTGTGTGAAGCAGCTGACTTCTGAAACATGCAGTCAAATGCCGCCTCTAAGAGGAGCATTTCAGCAGTGGCTCCCTAGCTCCGAAAATGGATCAGTTCCGGGGCGGGTTGTTGGCTACCGAATCTGGTAGTGGTTCTGGCACTGCGCGGGCAGCAGGCAGCTCTCGTTTGTTTTACCGACTAGCACCAGAGCAAGATCATTGTTTATTATGGCTCAAAGGCAGTAATCATTTCACATAATGTGAGGATTTTTTTCACTCAATTATTTTCATGCTTTGGGCTGATGAGAATAATAATCATCTGTTGATTACTGGTATCTTGACTGATGATGCTTAGAAATGCAGGTCACTGCTCCTTCCTAACCATTCCTTCCTGAAATATGGAAGGTAGTGATTTGGAATCTCATCCAGCCAACACTTGCCCATCCCCAAGTTTCTGATGCCCAGAAGACAGTCCAAGATGATTTTTTCAGGGGTCCTCAATTCCCACAGTCTGCCCTATGGGATAATTTATGCTGATTCGTTCTAAAGAGACAGACATACATAATTCATGTCTTGTGCATTGTGGGCTCGGCCATTGAAAGCACTATCTTCTGGCACTGCTTGCAGGAACTAGCTACAATAAACATTTCATACCTCAGTGGACACTCTTTTCTCAGCTAATAGAAGCCTGACTTAAACGCAGACTTCATCATGAGAGGAGTGTATTTAATAGTGAATTCAGCTAAGCATTTTTTTCTTTCCAAAGCATAAAATGAGCTTATTATCAGTATCAATAGTTGGTTTTTCTCAAAAGGAGTCAAGGTGTGAACAGGCATGAAAGGGAAATTAAACTGAAACTCTTGGTGGTTTCATGGTTGGAGGCCAGTTTAAAACTCACACTCTAATAAATGCTTTTGAACTAGCCAGGAGAATAGCTAAGGTCAAAAAGCCCACAGATTTGAAGGGAGGTGTCAGGGCTGGCAGAAGGCAGAGGGCCAGGCAAACTAGAGATTTCTGAGCGTTTGGGGACCGAGGGTGGCTAAATTTAGACAGTGTGATGAAGTACACACAGCAGAAGTAAAGCCAAAGTGGTCTTTTAAAAGTCCAACTCCTGTCCATAACACACACCCTCCAATGGATTTCCGTCTTACCAGGGCTGGAGGTCAAGGAATCTGCATGATGTCGGGTCTCTGCTGATGCCCTGTCCTATTCCAGCTTCCTGTTGCTCTTCCTTATCATGTTCCTGCTACTGAGGCCTTTCTCTGCTTCTCTATAACCATATGCCTTTACCTGGGATAAACCTGCTCACAGGATTCGCTCTAAATGCTACTTCCTCTAAGAATGTTTGTACTTACTGTCCCCAAACCTGCTGTCATCACCTTGTTGAATGTTCACACACGCATCATCATTGTCTTCTGTTACATTTTATATTGTTTGTGTCATTTTTAATGTTTGTATCCCTCGATTTGACTGTGATTTCTTTAAGGGCATCTGGATTGCTGATGTAGCTACCTGGGGCCTAATAAATCCTCAAAAGACTTATTAATTGAATGGATAAATTAGAACACTGGTTCTCAAATATTTAAGCCATAAGAACTACTGGGTGGCTTGTTACAACATAAATTGTCACGTTCTTAAAATTTCTGATTTGTTGGCCTGGGTCCAGACATTTACCTTTCTTATGAATTTTCAGACAGTGTAAGGGTACACTGGAGTACTGCACAATATGGATAGCCCCTTCCAGCAGCACAGTATTCTGACCACGGGCCATTATGAATTTACTTTTGCAACTAATGACCTGGAAGTTCTTAAGCAGGCCCTTGAATGTTCATTCTAGTCACCCATCTATCCTATGCCTGCTTTCACGGGTAGATGGCCTGTCTCTCTCTACTTCCAGCCTTTTGCTGTGGTTCTATAGGTGGATACTATAGCCTTATGTTTCAGTCACTGTAACTGCACCCTTCCTTATCTTTGGCTTGGTTCCCACTCTCACTAGTGTTACATGACCCAGAAACCACCATAACTATGCTTTGCTTTTATCTAAATTCTTAATCTGTATCTTCTCCTGTGTGTCTCCTCCCAACCCCCAGTCAAAATTCATGATGCAATTTCTCATTGCTTATTGACTAATTGTCCATCTTCTTTGACAGGTCATCAACTGCATAGGGGCAAGCACCATCCCAGAGTTAACTATATTATCAGATATTCCTTCCTTATAGATAAAATTATTGAGCATGAAGTTCCCTTTTCTGTAAATAATGATGACCATAAAAAGCTCTTAACAGGGGTTACTAGATACTAGAAATCTTCAAATCACCTTATACATCAATTTCTTTAATTCTTAAACTATGAATCTCTACGGTGATATTTTATTTGTATTAAAATGTTATTTGTATGTTAATAAATAAAGTTGCCCGGGGGTCAGAGCTATTAGCAAGCCATAGGAAAGCAGGGCAGTGGTGGCATACGCTGGTAATCCCAGCACTTGGTAGGCAGAGCTGGGTAAGTCTCTGTGTGTTCAAGGATACAGCCATTATTGGATACACATGCCTTTAATCTCAATACCAATCATGGAAAACCTGGAGGCCTATATAGACAGGCTGTGACGAGGCGGTCATGTGGTTGGGTTTACAACCAATGAGAAGGCAGAACAGGAACTCTATATAAAGACTTTAACACAGGGGTAGCTCTGGTTCAGAGAGGTAGGACCACTTCAGGAGGAAGGGTAAGGTTTTAGCTCTTAGCTCTGACCTCTTGGCTTTCTTCTTTGCATTGGTTCTGTGTTTCTTATTTAATAAGAAGGTTGGTTACATCTACAAATCTCTGTTTTACAGATATGTAAATGGAAGTTCAGAGAAATCCAGTAACACACACAAGGTTTCTTAAAGGATAGAATGATTTAAACCTTTGGTTCTCAACCTGTGGATTGTGACTTCTTTGGGGACTGAATGATGTTTTCACAGGGGTCACATATCAGATATCTTACGTATCAAATATTTACATTTCGATTTATAACAGTAGCAAAATTACAGTTATGAAGTAACAACAAAAATAATGTTGTGGTTGGGGGGTGTGTGTTGCCACAACATGAGGAA